>NC_083098.1:51267833-51589073 GCF_949774975.1 Lagenorhynchus albirostris | reverse complement strand
AAGTGTATGGTGTTTCCTGAAACATCTAAAAAACAAAGCAACAGAGCCTAGGGCACTTCCACTTATGGTCCTATAGCTTAGGGAAATTAAAATCAAAAAGACACCTCCACCCCAAAGTTTGGGACGGCTCTGTTTACAAGAACCTCGTTTAGGGTACAAGTTCAATATCGCAGAAAGCGAAAAATGGATAAAGAAGTTGTGGTACTTACGTACAATGCAATATCACTCAGCAATGAAATCTATGTCATCAGGCCCATAGCAGCATAATGAGTGGATTCAGGTATAATGATTCTAACTGAAATAAGTCACACAGAAAAAGAAACATCATAAGATATCACTACTACACGGAATGTAAACTTGGCTACACAGGAACTGAATTACAAAACAGAACAGGGTCTCAAATTTAGAAAACCAACTTATGCTTGCTTAAGGGGAAAGGTGAGTTGGGGTGCTGCATAAAACCAGAGATTGAAATGAGCACAGATAAAGTTCCTTAAGCCAAATATGGAATAGACAAGAGCTACTCCTTGCTCAACGAAATGGGCTCAACACCCCATATTAAACGCCTAAGAATGTACCTGACTAGTAAGTATCTTAAAACCTATGGATTGCTATGTCTCCGAAAGAGAATCAAGCGTGTGTACAGGGGCATAAACGCAGCAGTGATAGGATTGGAGAGGTACGGTGAGCAAATGAAGACCCTTTGAAGTCATATTGCATGGTACCCATTCCACGGGTCTCAACTCTGCAGGTTGAAGGGATTCTTCCTTCAGCTAAAACATGCATGTGGAACCCAGAGTATGATCAACCGTGTGATCGGGACATGTGTTCAAATATGTCTCAGTTTTCGACCCCTGGTACTCGGGTGCAACATTCCAGACGCTTTACTAACACTCTCCCGACTTGGAGAGTCAGTGGCTTTAAACTCCTGTTTGGCCCAGTTTGCAATTTCTGCGGAAGATGAACAGGAATAGGAGAACCAATGAGAGACTAGCTGGAGGTGTCTGGACGGGCAAATTTAACTCTCATTTCCCACCAGGAAGAGGAATTAACCAAAGGCTCAGCGTGCCGTGCCGGAACCAGATTAGGGCCTGAAGCAATCCTGCGGTGTTGCGGCCAGCTCACAAGAAAGCGAGTTGAAGAAAGGAGATCAGGGGCACTGTAATTCACAAAACTGCAGAGTTATAAATGACAGCTATCATCCAAAAATATACTGAATTAAGGCTGCCAAGAGGACTTGAAAGCAGGGCAGAATTGCAGGAAACCGATTTCAGGAGGTAGACTGGAATTGCATTTAAAGCATAGGAAAAGAGGCAGAACGTGGACAATGATGCACTTGGCCAAAAAGGGCGTATGCGTTTTTTCCTGAATATATTCAGGAAAAAACGCATACGCCCTTTTTGGCCAACCAAGCAAGCTTGCAAAGGAAATCTGCACTACAATGTAGTCTCACTTCCCCCCGGTCAAAAGGGCCAGCTGAAAAAAGTGTAAAATCCAGAAAGGCAGGACAGGCCATGGAGAACTGGGAGCCTTGTAATGCTGATGGGCGGGATGTAAATTGCCAACAGCCCCTCGGGAGATGTGTATGGTGTTTCCTGAAACATCCAAAAAACAAAGCAACAGAGCCTAGGGCACTTCCACTTATGGTCCTATAGCTTAGGGAAATTAAAATCAAAAAGACACCTCCACCCCAAAGTTTGGGACGGCTCTGTTTACAAGAACCTCGTTTAGGGTACAAGTTCAATATCGCAGAAAGCGAAAAATGGATAAAGAAGTTGTGGTACTTACGTACAATGCAATATCACTCAGCAATGAAATCTATGTCATCAGGCCCATAGCAGCATAATGAGTGGATTCAGGTATGATGATTCTAACTGAAATAAGTCACACAGAAAAAGAAACATCATAAGATATCACTACTACACGGAATGTAAACTTGGCTACACAGGAACTGAATTACAAAACAGAACAGGGTCTCAAATTTAGAAAACCAACTTATGCTTGCTTAAGGGGAAAGGTGAGTTGGGGTGCTGCATAAAACCAGAGATTGAAATGAGCACAGATAAAGTTCCTTAAGCCAAATATGTAATAGACAAGAGCTACTCCTTGCTCAACGAAATGGGCTCAACACCCCATATTAAACGCCTAAGAATGTACCTGACTAGTAAGTATCTTAAAACCTATGGATTGCTATGTCTCTGAAAGAGAATCAAGCGTGTGTACAGGGGCATAAACGCAGCAGTGATAGGATTGGAGAGGTTCGGTGAGCAAATGAAGACCCTTTGAAGTCATATTGCATGGTACCCATTCCACGGGTCTCAACTCTCCAGGTTGAAGGGATTCTTCCTTCAGCTAAAACATGCATGTGGAACCCAGAGTATGATCAACCGTGTGATCGGGAGACGCGTTCAAATATGTCTCAGTTTTCGACCCCTGGTACTCGGGTGCAACATTCCAGACGCTTTATTAACACTCTCCCGACTTGGAGAGTCAGTGCCTTTAACCTCCTGTTTGGCCCAGTTTGCAATTTCTGCGAAAGATGAACAGGAATAGGAGAACCAATGAGAGACTAGCTGGAGGTGTCTGGACGGGCAAATTTAACTCTCATTTCCCACCAGGAAGAGGAATTAACCAAAGGCTCAGCGTGCCGTGCCGGAACCAGATTAGGGCCTGAAGCAATCCTGCGGTGTTGCGGCCAGCTCACAAGAAAGCGAGTTGAAGAAAGGAGCTCAGGGGCACTGTAATTCACAAACCTGCAGAGTTATAAATGACAGGTATCGTCCAAAACTATACTGAAGTAAGGCTGCCAAGAGGACTTGAAAGCGGGGCAGAATTGCAGGAAACCGATTTCAGGAGGTAGACTGGAATTGCATTTAAAGCATAGGAAAAGAGGCAGAACGTGGACAATGATGCACTTGGCCAAAAAGGGCGTATGCGTTTTTTCCTGAATATATTCAGGAAAAAACGCATACGCCCTTTTTGGCCAACCAAGCAAGCTTGCAAAGGAAATCTGCACTACAATGAAGCCTCACTTCCCCCCGGTCAAAAGGGCCAGCTGAAAAAAGTGTAAAATCCAGAAAGGCAGGACAGGCCATGGAGAACTGGGAGCCTTGTTATGCTGATGGGCGGGATGTAAATTGCCAACAGCCCCTCCGGAGAAGTGTATGGTGTTTCCTGAAACATCTAAAAAACAAAGCAACAGAGCCTAGGGCACTTCCACTTATGGTCCTATAGCTTAGGGAAATTAAAATCAAAAAGACACCTCCACCCCAAAGTTTGGGACGGCTCTGTTTACAAGAACCTCATTTAGGGTACAAGTTCAATATCGCAGAAAGCGAAAAATGGATAAAGAAGTTGTGGTACTTACGTACAATGCAATATCACTCAGCAATGAAATCTATGTCATCAGGCCCGTAGCAGCATAATGAGTGGATTCAGGTATGATGATTCTAACTGAAATAAGTCACACAGAAAAAGAAACATCATAAGATATCACTACTACACGGAATGTAAACTTGGCTACACAGGAACTGAATTACAAAACAGAACAGGGTCTCAAATTTAGAAAACCAACTTATGCTTGCTTAAGGGGAAAGGTGAGTTGGGGTGCTGCATAAACCCAGAGATTGAAATGAGCACAGATGTAGTTCCTTAAGCCAAATATGGAATAGACAAGAGCTACTCCTTGCTCAACGAAATGGGCTCAACACCCCATATTAAACGCCTAAGAATGTACCTGACTAGTAAGTATCTTAAAACCTATGGATTTATATGTCTCCGAAAGAGAATCAAGCGTGTGTACAGCGGCATAAACGCAGCAGTGATAGGATTGGTGAGATTCGGTGAGCAAATGCAGACCCTTGGAAGTCATATTGCATGGTACCCATTCCACGGGTCTCAACTCTCCAGGTTTAAGGGATTCATCCTTCAGCTAAAACATGCATGTGGAACCCAGAGTATGATCCACCGTGTGATCGGGAAACGTGTTCAAATGTGTCTCAGTTTTCGACCCCTGGTACTCGGGTGCAACATTCCAGACGCTTTACTAACACTCTCCCCACTTGGAGAGTCAATACCTTTAACCTCCTCTTTGGCCCAGTTTGCAATTTCTGCGGAAGATTAACAGGAATAGGGAGGACCAATGAGAGACTAGCTGGAGGTGTCTGGACGGGCAAATTTAACTCTCATTTCCCACCAGGAATTGGAATTATCCAAAGGCTCAGCGTGCCGTGCCGGAACCATACTAGGGTCTGAAGCAATCCTGCGGTGTTGCGGCCAGCTCACAAGAAAGCGAGTTGAAGAAAGGAGCTCAGGGGCACTGTCATTCACAAACCTGCAGAGTTATAAATGACAGCTATCGTCCAGAAATATATTGAAGTAAGGCTGCCAAGAGGACTTGAAAGCGGGGCAGAATTGCAGGAAACCGATTTCAGGAGGTAGACTGGAATTGCATGTAAAGCATAGGAAAAGAGGCAGAACGTCCACAATGATGCACTTGGCCCAAAAGGGGGTATGCGTTTTTTCCTGAATATATTCAGGAAAAAACGCATACGCCCTTTTTGGCCAACCAAGCAAGCTTGCAAAGGAAATCTGCACTACAATGAAGTCTCACTGCCCCCCGGTCAAAAGGGTCAGCTGATAAAAGTGTAAAATCCAGAAAGGCAGGACAGGCCATGGAGAACTGGGAGCCTTGTTATGCTGATGGGCGGGATGTAAATTTCCAACAGCCACTCTGGAGAAGTGTATGGTGTTTCCTGAATCATCTACAAAACAAAGCAACAGAGCGTAGGGCACTTCCACTTATGGTCCTAAAGCTTAGGGAAATTAAAATCAAAAAGACACAACCAACCCAAAGTTTGGGACGGCTCTGTTTTTAAGAACCTCGTTTACGGTACAAGTTCAATATCACAGAAAGCGAAAAATGGATAAAGAAGTTGTGGTACTTACGTACAATGCAATATCACTCAGCAATGTAATCTATGTCATCAGACCCGTAGCAGCATAATGAGTGGATTCAGGTACGATGATTCTAAGTGAAATAAGTCACACAGAAAAAGAAACATCATAAGTTATCACTAATACACGGAATGTAAACTTGGCTACACAGGAACTGAATTACAAAACAGAACAGGGTCTCAAATGTAGAAAACCAACTTATGCTTGCTTAAGGGGAAAGGTGAGTTGGGGTGCTGCATACAACCAGAGATTGAAATTAGCACAGATACCGTTCCATAAGCCAAATTTGTAATAGACAAGAGCTACTCCTTGCTCAACGAAGTGGACTCAACACCCCATATTAAACGCCTAAGAATATATCTGACTTGTAAGAATCTTAAAACCTATGGATTTATATGTCTCCGAAAGAGAATCAAGCATGTGTACAGCGGCATAAACGCAGCAGTGATAGGATTGGTGAGATTCGGTGAGCAAATGCAGACCCTTTGAAGTCATATTGCATGGTTCCCATTCCATGGGTCTCAAATCTCCAGGTTTAAGGGATTCTTCCTTCAGCTAAAACATGCATGTGGAACCCAGAGTATGATCCACCGTGTGATCGGGAAACGTGTTCAAATGTGTCTCAGTTTTCGTCCCCTGGTACTAGGGTGCAACATTCCAGACGCTTTACTAACACTCTCCCCACTTGGAGAGTCAGTGCCTTTAAACTCCTGTTTGGCCCAGTTTGCAATTTCTGCGGAAAATGAACAGGAATATGGAGAACCAATGAAAGACTAGCTGGAGGTGTCTGGACAGGCAAATTTCACTCTCATTTCCCACCAGGAAGAGGAATTAACCAAAGGCTCAGCGTGCCATACCGGAACCACACTAGGGTCTGAAGCAATCCTGCGGTGTTGCAGCCAGCTCACAAGAAAGCGAGTGAAGAAAGGAGCTCAGGGGCACTGTAACTCACAGACCTGCAGAGTTATAAATGACAGCTATCGTCCAAAAATATATTGAAGTAAGGCTGCCAAGAGGACTTGAAAGCGGGGCAGAATTGCAGGAAACCGATTTCAGGAGGTAGACTGGAATTGCATGTAAAGCATAGGAAGAGGGAGAAGGTCCACAATGACGCACTTGGCCAAAAAGGGCGTATGCGTTTTTTCCTGAATATATTCAGGAAAAAACGCATACGCCCTTTTTGGCCAACCAAGCAAGCTTGCAAAGGAAATCTGCACTACAATGAAGTCTCACTTCCCCCCGGTCAAAAGGGCCATCTGAAAAAAGTGTAAAGTCCAGAAAGGCAGGACAAGCCATGGAAAACTGGGAGCCTTGTTATGCTGATATACGGGATGTAAATTGCCAACAGCCACTCTGGAGAAGTGTATGGTGTTACCGAAACATCTAAAAAACAAAACAACAGAGCCTAGGGCACTTCCACTTATGCTCCTATAGCTTAGGGAAATTAAACTCAAAAAGACACAGCCACCCCAAATTTTGGGACGGCTCTGTTTACAAGAACCTCATTTACGGTACAAGTTCAATATCGCAGAAAGCGAAAAATGGATAAAGATGTTGTGGTACTTACATACAATGCAATATCACTCAGCAATGAAATCTGTGTCATCAGGCCCTTAGCAGCATAATGAGTGGATCAGGTACGATGATTCTTAGTGAAATAATTCACACAGAAAGAGAAAATTCATAAGATATCACTACTACACGGAATGTAAACTTGGCTACACAGGAACTGAATTACAAAACAGAACAGGGTCTCAAATGTAGAAAACCAACTTATGCTTGCTTAAGGGGAAAGGTGAGTTGGGGTGCTGCATAAAACCAGAGATTGAACTTGGCACAGATACCGTTCCATAAGCCAAATATATAATAGACAATAGCTACTCCTTGTTCAACGAAGTGGACTCAACACCCCCTATTAAATGCCCAAGGATATACCTGACTAGTAAGAATCTTAAAACCTATGGATTTATATGTCTCCGAAAGATAATCAAGCGTGTGTACAGCAGCATAAACGCAGCAGTGATAGGATTGGTGAGGTTCGGTGAGCAAATGCAGACCCTTTGAAGTCATATTGCATGGTACCCATTCCATGGGTCTCAACTCTCCAGGTTTAAGGGATTCTTCCTTCAGCTAAAGGATGCATGTGGAACTCAGAGTATGATCCACCGTGTGTTCGGGAAACGTGTTCAAATGTGTCTCAGTTTTCGTCCCCTGGTACTCGGGTGCAACATTCCAGACGCTTTACTAACATTCTCCCCACTTGGAGAGTCAGTGCCTTTAACCTCCTGTTTGGCCCAGTTTGCAATTTCTGCGGAAAATGAACAGGAATAGGGAGAACCAATGAGAGACTAGCTGGAGGTGTCTGGACGGGCAAATTTAACTCTCATTTGCCACCAGGAAGAGGAATTAACCAAAGGCTCAGCGTGCCCTGATGGAACAACACTAGGGCCTGAAGCAATCCTGCGGTGTTGCGGCCATCTCACAAGAAAGCGAGTTGAAGAGAGGAGCTCAGGGGCACTGTAATTCACAGACCTGCAGAGTTATAAATGACAGCTATCGTCCAAAAATATATTGAAGTAAGGCTGCGAAGAGGACTTGAAAGTGGGGCAGAATTGCTGGAAACCGATTTCAGGAGGTACACGTTAGTTGCTCTTAAAGCATAGGAAAAGAGAGCGAACTTGGAAAATAATTCACTTGGCAAAAAAGGGCATATGTGTTTTATCCAGAGCTCTCATAACTGACGGGAGGAGATTCCCAGCAGGCTCCAACTGCCACCTGAGGGCTCACATTGCCAAGGCAACGTGAGCAAGCCAGGCAGGAGTTACCTCACAGCAGAGGTCCCACCTCACAGAAGGGTGAGAAACCCAGCCAACATCAGACTCTCACCAGAGGGCCCACATCACCAAGGGGATGGGAACCAGGCAGGAGTGTCTTCACACCAGTGGGGCCACATCATCGAAAGGTGAGGTACTCAGCACATGTGTCCTCAAACCAGAGGACCCACATCACCAAGGGCCTCGGAGTGAGGCAGGCAGGAGTAGCCTCACAACACTGGGCCCATAGAATAAAAAAGTGAGGATTCCAGCAGTTGGAACCTCCCAGCAGGCGGCCCAGAGCACTGAGGCTATGGGATCCAGGCCACAGTGAACTCACAGAAGAGGGCCCATGTCATGAAACTGAGCAACCCAGCCATTGGGACCTCAGAGCAGGAGGCTCACATCCCCATGGGGATGGAAATCTGGCAGGAGTGTCCTCGCACCACTGAGAACGTATCAGAAAATTTTGGGCGACCAGCAGTTAGGGCCTGATGCCAGAAGACCCTCATCACCAAGGGAAGGAGGCTCCCAGCAGGCTCCAACTGCCACCAGAGGGCTGACGTCACCAAGGCGATGTGTGCCAACCAGGCACGAATGACCTCACAGCAGAGGGCCCACCTCAGAGAAGTGTGACGAACCCAGTCAGGATCAGACTCGCACCAGAGGGCCCACATCACCAAATGGATTGGAACCAGGCAGGACTGTCCTCACATGAGTAGGGCCACATCATCTAAAGGTGAGGAACCCAGAACATGTGGCTTCAAACCATAGGACACCCATCACCAAGGGGCTGGGAGTGAGGCAGGCAGGAGGAGCCTCATAACAGAGCGCCCAAAAATAAGAAAGGTGAGGAATCCAGCATTTGGAACCTCCCAGCAGGTGGCCCAGAGCACAGAGGCTAGGG
The DNA here is from genome assembly GCF_949774975.1 of Lagenorhynchus albirostris. Taxonomy (NCBI): domain Eukaryota; kingdom Metazoa; phylum Chordata; class Mammalia; order Artiodactyla; family Delphinidae; genus Lagenorhynchus; species Lagenorhynchus albirostris. The sequence goes on along the minus strand of NC_083098.1, from coordinate 51,580,397 downwards.
GATCCAGGCCGGTGTGAACTAACACCAGACAGCCCACATCATGAAACTGTGAGCAACCCAGACATTGGGACCTCAGAGCAGAAGGCCCACATCCCCATAGTGATGGGAACATGACAGGAGTGTCCTGGCATCACTGGGCTCACATCAGAAAACGTGGGGTGCTCAGAAGTTAGGGCCTGACGCTAGAGGGCACTCATCACCGAGAGGAGGAGGCTCCCAGCAGGCTCCAGCTGCCACCAGAGGGCCAACGTCGCCAAGGCGATGTGTGCCAGCCCGGCAGGAGTGACCTCACAGCAGAGGGCCCACCTCACAGAAGGGTGAGGAACACAGCCAGGATGAGACTCTCACCAGAGGGCCCACATCACCAAGGGGATGGGAACCAGGCAGGAGTGTCCCCACACCAGTGGGACAACATCATCGAAAGGTGAGGATCCCAGCACATGTGTCCTCAAACCAGAGGAACCACATCACCAAGGGGTTCGGAATGAGGCTGGCAGGACCGGCCTCACAACACAGGGTCCATAGAATATAAAAGTTGAGGAATCCAGCAGTTGGAACCTCCCAGCAAGTGGCCCAGAGCACCGAGGCTATGGGATCCAGGCCACAGTGAACTCACAGCAGAGGTCCTACATCATGAACCTGTGAGCAGCCCAGCCGTTGGGACCTCAGAACAGAAGGCCCACATCCCCATTGGGATGGGAACCTGGCAGGAGTGGCTTTGCACCACTTAGCACATATCAGAAAATGTTAGGAGCCCAGCAGTTAGGGCCTGACGCCAGGGGGCCCTCATAACTGAGGGGAGGAGACTCCCAGCAGGTTCCAACTGCCAACAGAGGGCCCACGTCTACAAGGTGACATGCGCCAGCCAGGCAGTAGTGACCTCACAGCAGAGGGCCTATCTCACAGAAGGGTGAGGAACCGAGGCAGGATGAGACTCTCGCCAGAGGGCCCACAACACCAAGGGGATGGGAATCAGTCAGGACTGTCCTCCCACCAGTGGGGCCACATCATCGAAAGGTGAGGAACCCAGCACATGTGGCCTCATATCAGAGGACATACATCACAAAGGGGATGGGAGTGAGGCAGGTAGGAATAGCCTAAAAACAGAGGGCCCAAATAATAAAAAAGGTGAGGAATCCAGCATTTGGAACCTCCCAGCAGGCGGCCGAGAGCACAGAAGCTATGGGATGCAGGCAGGCGTGAACTAACACCAGAGAGACCACATCATGAAACTCTGAGCAACCCAGGCGTTGGGACCTCAGAGCAGAAAGCCCACATCCCCATGGGGATGGGAACCTGACAGGAGTGTCCTCGCACCACTGGGCGCACATCAGAAAATGTGGGGAGCCCACCATTTAGGGCCTGATGCCAGAGGGCCGTCATCACCGAGAGGAGGAGGCACCCTGCATGCTCCAACTGCCACCAGAGGGCTCACGTCTCCAAGGTGACGTGTGCCAGCCAGGCAGGAGTGACCACACAGCAGAGGGCCTACCTCACAGAACGTTGAGGAACCCAGCCAGGATTAGACTCTCGCCAGAGGGCCCACCTCACCAAGGGGATGGGAACCCAGCAGGAGTGTCCTCACACGAGTGGGGCCACATCATCGAAAGGTGAGGAACGCAGCACATGTGGCCTCAAGCCATAGGGCAGTCATCACCAAGGGGCTGGCAGTGAGGCAGGCAGGAGGAGCCTCACAACAGAGGGCACATAGAATAAAAAAGTTGAGGAATCCAGCAGTTGGAACCTCCCAGCAGGCAGCTCAGAGCACCGATGATAAGGGATCCTTGCCGGAGTGAACTCACAGCAGAGGGCCCACATCATGGTACTGTGAGCAAGCCAGCCGTTTTGACCTCAGAGCAGAAGGCCCACATCCCAATGGGGATGTGAACCTGGCTGGAGTGTCCTCACACCACTGGGCACACATCACAAAATGTGGGGAGCCCAGCAGTTAGGGCCTAAGGCAAGAGGGCCCTCATCACCGAGGGGAGGAGGATCCCAGCACACTCCAACTGCCACCAGAGGGCCCATGTCACCAAGGTGACGTGTGCAAGACAGGCATGATTGACCTCACAGCAGAGGGCCCACCTCACAGAAGGGTGAGGAACCCAGCCAGGATCAGATTCTCACCTGAGGGCCCACATCAGCAAGGGGATGGGAACCAGTCAGGACAGTCTTCCCTCCAGTGGGGCCACATCATCAAAAGGTGCGGAACCCAGCACATGTGGCCTCAAATCAGAGGACACATATCACAAAGGGAATGGGAGTGAGGCAGGCAGGAGTAGCCTAAAAACAGAGGGCCCAAAGAATAAGAAAGGTGAGGAATCCAGCAGTTGGAACCTCCCAGCAGGCGGCCGAGAGCACAGAAGCTATGGGATGCAGGCAGGAGTGAACTAACAGCAGAGAGCCCACATCATGAAACTGTGAGCAACCCAGGCGTTGGGACCTCAGAGCAGAAGGCCCACATCCCAATGGGGATGTGAACCTGGCTGGAGTGTCCTCGCACCACTGGGCACACATCACAAAATGTGGGGAGCCCAGCAGTTAGGGCCTGACGCCAGAGGGCCCTCATCACCAAGGGGAGGAGGCCCCCAGCAGGCTCCAAGTGCCACCAGAGGGCTCATGTCCACAAGGCGAGGTGAGCAAGCCAGGCAGGAGTGACCTCACAGCGGACGGCCCACCTCACAGATGGGTGAGGAACCCAGCCAGGATCAGACTCTCAACAGAGGGCCCACATCACCAAGGGGATGTGAACCAGGCAGGAGTCTCCTAAGACCATTGGTCCCACATCATCGAAAGGTGAGGAACCCAGCACATGTGGCCTCAAACCAGACGACACACATCACGAAGGGGCTGGGAGTGAGGCAGGCAGGAGGATCCTCACAACAGAGGGCCCAAAAAATTAAAAAAGTGAGGAATCCAGCAGTTGGAACCTCCCAGCAGGCGGCCAAGAGCACAGAGGCTATGGGATCCAGGCCTCTGTGAACTAACACCAGAGAGCCCACATCATGAAAATGTGAACAACCCAGCCGTTGGGACCTCAGAGCAGAAGGCCCACATCCCCATGGAGATGGGATCCTAAGAGGAGTGCCAAAGCATCACTGGGCTCACTAAGAAAAGTTGGTGAGCCCAGCAGTTAGGGCCTGACGCAAGAGGGCCCTCAACACCGGGGGGAGGAGATTCCCAGCACGCTCCAACTGCCACCACACGGCTGACTTCACCAAGGCAATGTGTGCCAGCCATGCAGGAGTGACCTATCAGCAGAGGGTCTCCCTCACAGAAGGGTGAGGAACACAGCCAGGAACAGACTCTCACCAGGGGGTCCACATAACCACGTGGATGAGAACCAGGCAGGAGTGTCCTCACACTAGTGGGGCCACATCATCGAAAGGTGAGGAACCCAGCAAAGGTGGCCACAAACCAGAGAACCCACATCACCAAGGGGTTGAGAGTGAGGTAGGTGTCTGGACGGGCATATTTAACACTCATTTCCCACCAGGAAGAGGAATTAACCAAAGGCTCAGCGTGCCCTGCCAGAAGCAGATTAGGGCCTGAAGCAGTCTTGCAGGTTTGCGGCCAGCTCACAAGAAAGCGAGTTGAAGAAAGGAGCTCAGGGGCACTGTCATTCACAAACCTGCAGAGTTATAAATGACAGATAACGTCCAAAAATATATTGAAGTAAGGCTGCCAAGAGGACTTGAAAGCGGGGCAGAATTGCAGGAAACCGATTTCAGGAGGTAGACTGGATTTGCATTTAAAGCATAGGAAAAGAGGCAGAACATCGACAATGATGCACTTGGCAAAAAAGGGCGTATGAGTTTGTTCCTGAATATATTCAGGAAAAAACACATACGCCCTTTTTGGCAAACCAAGCAAGGTTGCAAAGGAAATCCGAACTACTATGAAGTGTCACTTCCCCCCGGTCTAAAGGGCCATCTGAAAAAAGTGTAAAATCCAGAAAGGCAAGACAGGCCATGGGGAAAAAGGAGCCTTGTTATGCTGATGGGTGGGATGTAAATTGCCAACAGCCACTCTGGAGAAGTGTATGGTGTTTCCTGATACATCTGGAAAACAAAGCAACAGAGTCTAGGGCATTTCCACTTATGGGCCTATAGCTTAGGGAAATTAAAATCAAAAAGACACAGCCACCCCAAAATTCGGGACGGCTGTGTTTACAGGAACCTCTTCTACAGTTCAAGTTAAATATCCCAGAGAACAAATAATTGATAAAGAAGTTGCGGTACTTACGTACAACAGAATACCACTCAGCAATGAAATCTGTGTCACCAGGCCTGTACCAGCATAATGAGTGGATTGAGGCACGATGATTCTAAGTGAAATAAGTCACACAGAAAAAGAAACATCATAAGGTATCACTAATGCACGGAATGTAAACTTGGCTACACAGGAACTGAATTACAAAACAGAACAGGGTCTCAAGTTTAGAAAACCAACTTATGCTTGCTTAAGGGGAAAGGTGAGTTGGGGTGCTGCATAAAACCAGAGTTTGAAATTAGCACAGATACCGTTCCATAAGCCAAATATGTAATAGACAAGACCTACCCCTTGCTCAACGAAATGGACTCAACAATGAGGTATCACCTCACACCTGTTAGAATGGGCATCATCTGAAAATCTACAAACAACAAATGCTGGAAAGGGTGTGGAGAAAAGGAAGCCTCTTTCACTATTGTTGGGAATATAAATTGATACAGTCACTATGGAGAACAATATGGAGTTTCTTAAGAAACTAATAATAGAATTACCCTATGATACAGCAATCCCAGTACTGGACATATACCCAGACAAAACCATAAATCAAAAAGAGACATTCACCGCAATGTTCATTGCATCTCTATTTACAATATCGAGGTAATGGAAGCAACCTAAATGCCCACAGACAGACGAATGCATAAAGATGTGGTACATATATAAAGTGGAATATTACTAAGCCATGAAAGGAATGAAATTGGGTCATTTGTAGAGACGTCGATGGATCTAGAGACTGTCATACAGAGTGAAGTAAGTCAGAAAGAGAAAAACAAATCTTGTATATTCATGCATATATGTGGAACCTAGAAAAACTGTACAGATGAACCATTTTGCAAGGAATAAATAGAGCATCAGATGTAGACAACAATCGTATGGACACAAGGGGGGAAAGCTCTTGAGGGTGTGGTGGTGGGAGGAGTTGAGAGATTGGGATTGGCATGTAAACATTTATATGTATAAAATAGATAACCAATAAGAACCTGCTGTATAAAAATATAAAATAAAATTCAAAATTAAAAAAATAAAATTTAAAAAATAAAACAGAAAAAACAATTATTCCCTTCACATACATGTATTTATATGAATAAATTATTTCCATGCTTATATCTGTAAATACAAAAAAGAGGAATAAAATCTACCTTGAACCAAAAATGAAAAAGAGAAAAACAAAACAGAACCCACCAGTTACACAGAGGAAAACTGTATCAGGGCACTTGCTCCAGTTGTAAACAATTCTGAAGTTGGTCAGTGGTGGGGAATCGTCTCCCATTCAGCCAGCAGCCCCCACACAACAAGCGTCCTCATTGCAAAGCTGGGGCACCGTGCCGAGGCATCTGTGAGTAAACGTGAGCTGAGCCCCAGGCCAGTTGCTGCTGAACTGTTCCCACCCTTCCCAGGTAAAACACCTGAATATATACAAGGACTTGAAAGCCTAGAGGAAGGGCCATGGAGCCACACGAGTGACAGCATGCCAGCTGACTTGGTGCCTGCAGGCCAGCCAGGATGGTCCTGGCCCTGGGTGCTCTTCTGGAAGATTTCCATTTCCCTGCCTGAGATACCCGTCCTGTCCCTGCCCCCACTGCTTTTTTCCTTCCTCACCTCTGCCCAGGGAGAAATTCCAGCAGCAGGTATGGGTGACACATCCTCTTCTTTAGCAGGTGGCAGCCTGGCAACTGCTGCAGAAAGTCCAGCAGAGCCCCACTCACACTGGGCCACCCACAAAGCCGTGGCCTCTCACTCCCTCCCACCAGCCCAGCCCCGAGACTGCTGACAGGGCAGAGAAAATGGCGTCAGGCACAGCTGCAGGGGCTCTTGCTGCCTGGAGTGGTATTTATGTTGATCTCAACCCAGGCACACCTGGGGAGGGCAGGCCGGCACGGTAAGGCTGCCCAGGTCAGCCAATCATCACCCCTCAGGGGCTCACAGTTGAAGAAAATGGAACTTGCTGAACCGGCCAGGTCCAAGGAACAGGTGTGGGCTCCTGAGAGTCAGGATAGACAAGGGGCTGCAGCTTTGGCTTGTTTTCTAATCATTTTATCTGGCCCATGAGTGGGAGACAACTTCAAGAAAACCCTCTCCTAATGAGAGGAACCCAGGAGTCAGGGAGAGGAGGGGTGGGTGGTGGTTGGAGACAGAGGCCTGGTGCCCTGGGTGCAGTGGAAGTGTCTGGAAGACCAGGTGGAGGGAGGCCACACAGAGTGATGCCCAGGGTCACAGACCTGTCGGAGCTGCTGTTTGTTAGTTCAAGTCCTGCTCTGAGGTGCTCTGTGTCAGCTCTGAGCGACAGGTGAGCTGGGGGTGCTCTTCAATGAGGGCTATGTGCACGGTTCCTGTGTGCCCAGCCCTGCCACGGTACCTGCAAGGGTAGCTCTGTATCCTGGGAGGGGCCTGACCATGAGAGCCCCGTGGGCTGGGTTGGGGGTGGGGTACCTGCCCAGGAGAGCTCCATATCCTGGGATTGGCCTGACCACGAGAGCCCCATGGGCTGCTGGGGACCTGGTAAAGGATGTCAGGACAGTCAGTGAAGCCACCGAGGATATACCGCCAGTTGCTCCTGATTCCTACACCCTGCTGGTCATTCTACCAACCACCAGGACATGGTATTCTGTATTAGTCTTCAATGATGCCTTCTTTTGTATTCCATTAGTCCCAGAGTCACAAGAAATTTTGGCTTGTGAGTGGCAGGACTCAACATACAACTAAAACAATACTTCCGGGCCGTCTTGCCCCAAGGGTTCAAAAATTCCCACACCATCTTTGGGGAAAGCTTAGCTAAAGACCGAAAAGTTCTACCTCTGGAAAAGGAAACCCTCCTTCAATATGCAGATGACCTTCTGATCGCCAGCCCTACTAAGGAGGCCTCTGAACTACCAAGCCAATAAAGGATAGAAGTTGTCCAAGAAAAAGCTCAAATATCACAGACTGCGGTGACCTGCCTGGGCTTCATTCTCACACAAGGTCGGAGAAGCCCATCCCAGGAAAGGGAAGAAACCATTTGCAGCCTTACCCCTTTCTAAAACTAGAAGACAGCTTAGGGGTTCCTGGGGAGGCCAGGGTTTGCTGCTTCTGGATCCTTAACTACAGTCTACTAGCTGGGCCTCTATATGAAACACTGAAAGGAAAAGATGATGATCCTTTTGAACAGAATCCAGAAGTGGCCTTTCAAGAATGGAAAGAGCAGTCAATTCAGACCCTTGCCCTGGAACTCCCTAATTGAGCTAAACCCTTTGACCTTTCCATTCCCGGTGAAAGGTGAATCGCCATTGGAGAATTAGTGCAAAAACTGGGACCACTTGAAATGGAACAACGCAAGAATGCCATCCAGGTAGGATAAACTACAGTCACCAAGGGGCTTGGCCCACTGCCACATCTGGCCAAGATACTGGCGGTATCTAAAAACCTGGAAATCAGCAGCCCAAAAGGCCACCTCCCTCCTAAGGGAAAAGGACCCCACGTGGTGATCCTAATCACCAACCATGCCCTGAAGTTGCAGGGTTCGCTCCGTGGGCACACCGACCTCGGGTGAGGAGGCCCTCCAACTCCAACATCCAGAGAGATAACCAGGGGCAACAGGGCACCATGACGACTCGTGTGAACATCACTTGACCTGGAGTTTCTCTCATAAAACAACAATAGTGTGTCCCGAAGGAGTAGACTACTGCTTGCAGGACTTACTGCACCCGGAGGGGAGCTAATAATCTTGGCGGGGGAACCGTATATCACACTGTCACCATAGAAAAGCCTACAGACACCGTGATGATGGTGGCCAATAAGACCGGCTGGACTCCTGTTTACTTCAAAAGGCTGTTGACTCAGTGGCCATCATGGTCCTTGATCACCACTGACCCTGGACTGTCTGGGAGTTGAGCGGACAAGGCTCTGACACCTGGTGCTGTTTGTACGTTAATTCAGGGGCCTAATTGAAGAAAGAGCAGACTACTGGTCAGAGCATCTAGGCTGGCAGAAACGGTCAGCCTAAGGTGGCCGAACAAATGTGGGGCGGGGTGAAATCGGCCCCCACGGCGTCTCTGCACATCTCTTTCCTGGACCCTCAAAGGTCATTAGAATCTATAACACTTCCAATGCTGGTGCTCAGGCGGACGAGCAGGGAGGCAGGGGTCCTGGGGCCAATCAACGTCACCTGGAGGCTGCTGGGGAGAAGTTCTGACCCTCGTCCCCTGGTATGAGGGCTCCCAACTCAGCACTCAGCAGTTACAGAAGAAGGGTCTGCACCCTCAGCACTCCAAGAATGAGGAACGGGGCAAAAGGCAGAGGAGGGGTTTGTCCCCAGCAAAGCCCACTAAAAATCCCTGGGAGATAAAAATAGAATCTGGGCAATAAAGTCAAGTCTGACCTTTTTTATCCTTTGTGCTTTGTCTAATTTCACGTGCTCCTAGGGTCCCGCATGCAGAGGTTCCACACCCGGCACTTCAGACCAGATTTCCTAGTGCAGAATGGCTGGGTCGACACCTCAGCTCCTGGGGCCCAGTGCAGACTCCGAGATATAGAGCCTGAGCTGCAGCCAACCCGGCCCTCGAGAGCTCCGCCCCCTCCCTCCCACTGACTCTGACAGGATCTCTACACAGCAGCCCAGCCCACAGCCCACGGGGTAGTGCATGCTCTCACCTCTCCATTCTCTGATCAAAATATAAAGTTTCCTTTGCTTGGGAACCAAACTCAGTCTCGATCTGTTGGCCCCAATGACACTGGGCAGGGGGACACTTGTTGGGGTCCACTCTGGAGGATCAGTAACAGAAATTGAGACTATTGTAACTTCAATGAACAGATGTGTGAGCCACACTGTAGTTAACATAGAACAGTTTAGAAGGCTCGGGTAAAATAAGATGTTTCTAACACTTCCATTTGATATTTCCATCACTTTATCATAAGCAAGTTCAGTGAAAGGTTTGTCTTATTTGTCAGGTCAACATTAGAGAAATGAAGTGATTTCTTTCCAAGGATGTACATCTAATAATCTTGGTTAAAGCTTCAATCTTGTTTTAAATGCTTTTCCATTGAAAATGATACCTCTCTTTCAGCTCCCCCATTTCTGAGAAGTATAAAATCTTATAATTTATTATTATCAAAGGGGAAAGGTGGGAGGAGGGATAAATTAACAGTTTGGAATTAACACATACACACTGCTATGTATAAAGTAGATCATCAACAAGGAACTACTGTATAGCACAGGGAACTACACTCAATATTTTGCAATAACCTATAAGGGGAAATAATCGGAAAAAGAATAGATATTTTTATTGACATCATCTATCAATGACAGTTAAAGTGTAACCTAAGGGAAGCCGGTGGTGAGTGCTTCTGACCCTGAAGACTTCAATCATCTAAAGTTTGGACTCTGCCTACTTCCCAAGGCCCTTAATGAACATATGTGTAGCCGTAGCTTAAAAAACTCCCCAGTTTGGGTTTCGGGGAGACACTGATTTTGAAAAAGCCCTGGCGTTCTCCTTACATGAATGGGACTCTTCCTACTGCTAAAACATGTCTGTCACATCCAGAGGATGGTATACCGTCTGATCGGGAAGAGTTTGGAAAAAGCATCTCATCTCCTCATCTCCTGGTGCTCGGGTTTACCCCTCCAGCGTCTTTACTAACAGTCTCCCCACTTGGAGATGTCAGCACTGTCAACATCCTGTTGTGTACAGTTTGGAATTTGTCCAGAGGATGAAGCGGAAGGATGAGGAACAATGAGAGACAAGTCCTAGGTGTTCAGACCGGCACATGTCACTCTAATTTCCAATCAGGAAGACGAATTGACCAAAGGCTAGGGTTGCCCATAGAAACAGTATAGGGCTTGAGGAAATCCCACTGCTTTGTGGCCAGTTCCCATAAACACAAGTTGAACAATGGAACTCAGGGGCAGTAAAATTCACGAAACTGCAGAGTTGAAAATATCTATCACTGAAAAATGTCTTGAGGAAAGTCAGAGAAAAGGATTGGTAAGCAAGGGAGAATGGCAGGAAAGGGATTTGAGGAGGTAGAAAGGACTCGCCATTAAGCACAAGAAAAGGGGCTGAACATTGCCAACATTGCAGTTGGCCAAAAAGGCTGTATGCGTTTTTTTCTGTATATATTCAAGAAAAGGGCATACACTTTTTTAGCCAACCAAACAGGTGGGCACTGGAAATCAATACTACAAAAGATATCACTTCGCATCAGTCAGAAGAGCCATCCTCATAAAGTGTAAACACCAGAAATGCAGGACAGGGCAAGGAGAAGAGGGAGCCCTGTGAGGCTTATAGTGGAAATGTATATTGCCAACGGCCATTCTGGAGAAGTGTATTGTGTTTACTAAAGCATCTAAAAAATGAGCTACAGAGCATAGGGCACTTGCACTCATGGGCGTATATCTTGGGAAAAACAAAAATCGAGAGGACACAGGCACCCCAATGTTTACTGCCTCTCTGTTTAAAAGATCCTTGACTAGGATAGAACTTAAATGTCTCTGGAGGGAAAAAATGGATAGAGATGTGGTACTTATGTAGAGTGGAATATTACTCAGCCTGGAAATCAATGAGATATGGCCAGTTGTAACAACTCCAGAGGAGTTACGTATGATCATTCTAAGTGACAGAATTCAAAAAGAAAAAGACACATATCATAAGATATCACTTAAAGGTGGAATCCAAAATGGCTACACATGAAATAAATTACAAAACAAAAACATAGTCAAATATGTAGAAAGCACGCGTAAGGCTGCTGAACGGGAAAGGTGGGGGGGGTGAGGCATCATCCAGGAGGTTGAAATTAGCAAAGATACCATTCCAAATACCAAACTGATAATCAACAAGGCCTACACGGTAGCTAAAAGAACTGCACTCAGCACACTCAAGTCACCGGAAAAGAATATCTATGACTGGTAAGAATCTGAAAAAGAATTTATTGATGTCTCTCTGTACGTGAATCAAGTGGATGTACAGCAGCAAGAAATAGAGCTTTGAAAATCAGCTGTAACCAATATAGTGATAAATTGCAAAAAATAAACGACAGAGGGACAGAGAAAACCTCTTACAACTTTTCCTCAGGGACGGTGATGCAACATGGATTGAACACATCTAGACCCACAGCAGGATGAGACATAAGACTGGAAACTGTTCGCGCTAAGAGAAATGTGAGGTTGGGTGAGGAAATGCACACCCTTTAAAGTAATACTACCTGGTACCCATTCAATGGGTCCCAAATCTGCAGGTTCAAGGAATCTTCCTACAGCTAAAACATGCATGGAAAACCCAGAGGACTGTACACCATGTGATCGGGAGATGTGTCTAAAATGCACCTCATTTATCCTCTCCTGGTGCTCCTGTTCATCATTCCAGCCATGTTACTTAGAATCTCCCCACTTAGAGAATCAGCACATTTAAACTTCTGTTTCACACATTTTGCAAATTGTGAGGAGGATGAACGGGAAGAGGGGGAACCAATGAGAGAATAGTTGTAGGGGTTTGGACGGGCACATGTCACTCTAATTTCCCATTAAGAATAAGAATTAAAAAAAGGCTCAGCCTGCCTCGCCGGAGCCAAAATAGGGCCTGAAGCAATCCTGCGGCTTTGAGGCCAGCTCACAAAATAGCAACTTAAAAAATGGAGCTCAGGGTCACTGCAATTCACAAACCTGCAGAGTTATAAATGAAAACTAACGTCCAAAAATATGTTGAGGTAAGGCAAAGAAGAGGATCTGAATGCAAGACAGAATTGCAAGAAACAGATTTCAAGAGATAGATTGGACTCGTCTTTAAAGCACATGAAAAGCAGCAGAATTTCGACAATGATGCAGTTGGCCCAAAAGGGAGTATGCGTTTTTTCCTGAATATATCCAGGAAAAAAACGCATACGCCCTTTATGGGCAACCAAGCAAGCAAGCAATGCAAATGTGCACAACAAAGAAGTCTCATTTCCCACCGGTCAAAAGGGCCATCTGAAAAAATTGTAAAAACCAGAAATGCAGGACAGGCCATGGAGAACAGGGAGCCTTTATACGCTGATGGACAGTGTGTGAACTGCCGAGAGCCACTCTGGAGAAGTGTATGGTGGTTCCTAAATCATCTAAAAAACAGAGCTACAGAGCATAGGGCACTTCCAATCACGGGAGTATATCTAGGGAAGTCTAAAAATCAACAAGACACAAGCACACCACATTTTAGGGCTACTCTGTTTACAAGAACCTCAACTTCAGTACACCTTAAATATCCCAGGAAAGAGAACAATGGATAAAGAAAATGTGGTACTTATGTACAATGGAATATCTCTTCACCATGAAATCAATGTAATAAGGCTAGTAGAAGGATAAAGAGTGGATTTAGGTCCGATAATACTACTTGAAATAAGTCAAACAGAAAAAGAAACATATCATAAGATATCACTTATAGAGGGAGGATAAATAAGGCTGCACAAAAAATGAATTACAAAACAGAACAGTGTCTCACATTTAGAAAACACACTTATGTCACCTTAAGGGGAAAGGAGAGGTGGGGTGATGCATAAAACCAGAGTTTGAAATAAGCACAGATACCGTTCAATAAACCAAATAGGTATTAGACAAGATCTACACCTTGCTCAATGAACTGACCTCAACACACCCTATACACCGCAGAGAAATATATCTGAGTAATAAGAATCTTAAAACCCATGTATTGATATATCTCCATAAGGGAATCAAGTGTGTGCAGAGCGGCACAAACACAGCAGTGAAAATGAGCTAAACCCCATTATAGAAATAAATTTTAAAACCAAAACGCAGAAACAATGAAAGAGAGAAAACTTCTTACAAAATTCGCTCAGGGGCTGTGATGCAAGCTGGAATGACCACATATAAACCCACAGCTGGATAAGACATAAGGCTGGACACTTGGGGCTGAGAGGATTGGTGAGCTTTGCTGAGCAACTGCCGAAAGTTTAATGCAATACTTCATGCTACTCATTCCAAGGGTCCCAACACTGCAGGTTGAAGGGAATCTTCCTACAGCTAAAACATGCATGGGAAATTCAGCAGATGGTATACCATATGATCAGGAAAGGTTTCTAAAACACACCTCATTTTCCTCTCCTGGGGCTCCGGATCAACATTCCAGCCACTTTACTAACAACATCCCCACATGGAGAGTCAATGACTTTAAGTTCCGGTATCGCACAGTCTGCAGTTAGTGCGGAGGATGAATGGGAATACGGGGAACCAGTGAGAAAATAGCTGTAGCGGTTTCAATGCCCACATGTCACTCTAATTTCACATAGGAAGAAGAATTAACCAAAGGTACAACAAGGCACCCCAGAAGAAAAATAGGGCCTGAAGAAATCCTGTGGATATGAGGCAAGATCACAAAAATAAGAGCTGAAAAATGGAACTAAGGGCAACTGAAATTCAAAAACCTGCAGAGTTATAAAGGCCAACTATTTTCCAAAATGATATTGAGGTAAGGCTATGAAGAGGCACTGACAGCAAGGCAGAATAGCAGGAAACCGATTTCAGGAGGGAGACTGGAATTGCATGTAAAGCATAGGAAAAGAGGCAGAACGTCCACAATGATGCACTTGGCCAAAAAGGGCGTATGCGTTTTTTCCTGAATATATTCAGGAAAAAACGCATACGCCCTTTTTGGCCAACCAAGCAAGCTTGCAAATGAAATCTGCACTAAAATGAACTCTCACTGCCCCCCGGTCAAAAGGGCCATCCGAAAAAAGTGTAAAATCCAGAAAGGCAGGTCAGGCAATGGAGAACTGGGAGCCTCGTTATGCTGATGGGCGGATGTAAATTGCCAACAGCCACTCTGGAGAAGTGTATGGTGTTTCCTGAAACATCTAAAAAACAAAGCACCAGAGCCTAGGGCACTTCCACTTATGGTTCTATAGCTTAGGGAAATTAAAATCAAAAAGACACAGCCACCTCAAAGTTTGGGACGGCTTTGTTTACAAGAACCTCGTTTACGGTACAAGTTCAATATCGCAGAAAGCAAAAATGGATAAAGAAGTTGTGGTACTTACGTACAATGAAATATCACTCAACAACGAAATCTGTGTCATCAGGCCCGTAGCAGCATCATGAGTGGATTCAGGTACGATGATTCTAAGTGAAATAAGTCACACAGAAAAAGAAACATCATAAGATATCACTAATATACGGAATGTAAACTTGGCTACACAGGAACTGAATTACAAAACAGCACAGGGACTCAAATGTAGAACACCAACTTATGCTTGCTTAAGGGGAAAGCTGAGTTGGGGTGCTGGATAAAACCAGAGATTGAAATTACAACAAATACAGTTCCATAAGCCAAATATGTAATAAACAAGAGCTACTGCTTTTTCAACGAAGTGGACTCAACACCCCATATTAAACGCCTAAGAATATACCTGACTAGTAAGAATCTTAAAACCTATGGATTTATATGTCTCCGAAAGAGAATCAGGCGTGTGTACAGCGGCATAAACACAGCAGTGATAGGATTGGTGAGGTTCGGTGAGCAAATGCAGACCCTTTGAAGTCATATTGCATGGTACGCATTCCATGGGTCTCAACTCTCAAGGTTTAAGGGATTCTTCCTTCGGCTAAAACATGCATGTGGAACCCAGAGTATGATCCACCGTGTGATCGGAAAACGTGTTCAAATGTGTCTCAGTTTTCGTCCCCTGGTACTCGGGTGCAACATTCCAGACGCTTTACTAACACTCTCCCCACTTGGAGAGTCAGTGCCTTTAACCTGCTGTTTGGCCCAATTTGCAATTTCTGCGTAAGATGAAAAGGAATAGGGAGAACCAATGAGAGACTAGCTGGAGGTGTCTGGATGGCCAAATTTAACTCTCATTTCCCACCAGGAACAGGAATTAACCAAAGGCTCAGCGTGCCGTGCCGGAACCACACTAGGGCCTGAAGCAATCCTGCGGTGTTGCGGCTAGCTCAAAAGAAAGCGAGTTGAAGAAGGTAACTAAGGGGCACTGTAAATAACAAACCTGCAGAGTTATAAATGACAGGTATCGTCCAAAAATGTATTGAAGTAAGGCTGCCAAAAGGACTTGAAAACGGAGCAGAATTGCAGGAAACCGATTTCAGGAGGTAGACTGGAATTGTATGTAAAGCATAGGAAAAGAGGCAGAACGTCCACAATGATGCACTTGGCCAAAAAGTGCGTATGCGTTTTTTCCTGAATATATTCAGGAAAAAACGCATACGCCCTTTTTGGCCAACCAAGCAAGCTTGCAAAGAAATCTGCACTAAAATGAAGTCTCACTGCCCCCCGGTCAAAAGGGCCATCTGAAAAAAGTGTAAAATCCAGAAAGGCAGGACAGGCCATGGAGAACCGGGAGCCTTGTAATGCTGATGGGCGGGATGTAAATTGCCAACAGCCACTCTGGAGAAGTGTATGGTGTTTCCTGAAACATCCAAAAAACAAAGCAACAGAGCCTAGGGCACTTCCACTTATGGTCCTATAGCTTAGGGAAATTAAAATCAAAAAGACACAGCCACCCCAAAGTTTGGGACGGCTCTGTTTACAACAACCTCGTTTACGGTGCAAGTTCAATATCACAGAATGCGAAAAATGGATAAAGAAGTTGTGGTACTCACGTACAATGCAATATCACTCAGCAATGAAATCTATGTCATCAGGCCTATAGCAGCATAATGAGTGGATTCAGGTACAATGATTCTAAGTGAAATAAGTCACACAGAAAAAGAAACATCATAAGATATCACTAATACACGGAATGTAAACTTGGCTACATAGGAACTGAATTACAAAACAGCACAGGGTCTCAAATGTAGAAAACCAACTTATGCTTGCTTAAGGGGGAAGGTGAGTTGGGGTGCTGCATAAAACCAGAGATGGAAATTAGCACAGATACCCTTCCATAAGCCAAATATGTAATAGACAAGAGCTACTCCTTGCTCAATGTAGTGGACTCAACACCCCATATTAAACGCCTAAGAATATACCTGACTAGTAAGAATCTTAAAACCTATGGATTTATATGTCTCCAAAAGAGAATCAAGCGTGTGTACAGCGGCATAAATGCAGCAGTGATAGGATTCTTGAGGTTCGGTGAGCAAATGCAGACGCTTTGAAGTCATATTGCATGGTACCCATTCCATGGGTCTTAACTCTCCAAGTTTAAGGGATTCATCCTTCAGCTAAAACATGCATGTGGAACCCAGAGTATGATCCACCGTGTGTTCGGGAAACGTGTTCAAATGTGTCTCAGTTTTCGTCCCCTCGTACTTGGGCGCAACATTCCAGACGCTTTACTAACACTCTCCCCACTTGGAGAGTCAGTGCCTTTAACCTCCTGTTTGGCCCAGTTTGCAAATTCTGCGGAAAATGAACAGGAATAGGGAGAACCAATGAGAGACTAGCTGGAGGTGTCTGGTCGGGCAAATTTAACTCTCATTTCCCACCAGGAAGAGGAATTAACCAAAGGCTCAGCGTGCCGTGCCGGAACCACACTAGGGCCTGAAGCAATCCTGCGGTGTTGCAGCCAGCTCACAAGAAAGCGAGTTGAAGAAAGGAGCTCAGGGACACTGTAAATCACAAACCTGCAGAGTTATAAATGATAGCTATCGTCCAAAAATATACTGAAGTAAGGCTGCCAAGAAGACTTGAAAGCGGGGCAGAATTGCAGGAAACCGATTTCAGGAGGTAGACTGGAATTGCATGTAAAGCATAGGAAAAGAGGCAGAACGTCCACAATGATGCACTTGGCGAAAAGGGGCGTATGCGTTTTTTCCTGAATATATTCAGGAAAAACCGCATATGCCCTTTTTGGCCAACCAAGCAAGCTTGCAAAGGAAATCTGCACTACAATGAAGTCTCCCTGCCCCACGCTCAAAAGGGTCATCTGAAAAAAGTGTAAAATCCAGAAAAGCAGGACAGGCCATGGAGAACTGGGAGCCTTGTTATGCTGATGGGCGGGATGTAAATTGCCAACAGCCACTCTGGAGAAGTGTATGGTGTTTCCTGAAACATCTAAGAAACAAAGCAACAGAGCCTAGGGCACTTCCACTTATGGTACTATAGCTTAGGGAAATTAAACTCAAAAAGACACAGCCACCCCAAATTATGGGAAGGCTCTGTTTACAAGAACCTCATTAATGGTACAAGTTCAATATCGCAGAAAGCGAAAAATGGATATAGAAGTTGTGGTACTTACGTACAATGCAATATCACTCAGCAATGAAATCTATGTCATCAGGCCCGTAGCAGCATAATGAGTGGATTCAGGTACGATGATTCTAAGTGAAATAAGTCACACAGAAAAAGAAACTTCATAAGATATCACTACTACACGGAATGTAAACTTGGCTACACAGGAACTGAATTACAAAACAGAACAGGGTCTCAAATGTAGAAAACCAACTTATGCCTGCTTAAGGGGAAAGGTGAGTTGGGGTGCTGCATAAAACCAGAGATTGAAATTAGCACAGATACCCTTCCATAAACCAAATATGTAATAGACAAGAGCTACTCCTTGTTCAACGAAGTGGACTCAACACCCCATATTAAACGCCTAAGAATATACCTGACTAGTAAGAATCTTAAAACCTATGGATTTATATGTCTCCGAAAGAGAATCAAGCGTGTGTACAGCGGCATAAATGCAGCAGTGATAGGATTGGTGAGGTTCGGTGAGCAAATGCAGACCCTTTGAAGTCATATTGCATGGTTCCCATTCCATGGGTCAAAACTCTCCAAGTTTAAGGGATTCTTCCTTCACCTAAAAGATGCATGTGGTACCCAGAGTATGATCCACCGTGTGTTCGGGAAACGTGTTCAAATGTGTCTCAGTTTTCGTCCCCTGGTACTAGGGTGCAACATTCCAGACGCTTTACTAACACTCTCCCCACTTGGAGAGTCAGTGCCTTTAATCTCCTGTTTGGCCCAGTTTGCAATTTCTGCGGAAAATGAACAGGAATAGGGAGAACCAATGAGAGACTAGCTGGAGGTGTCTGGTCGGGCAAATTTAACTCTCATTTCCCACAAGGAAGAGGAATTAACCAAAGGCTCAGTGTGCCGTGCCGGACCACACGAGGGCCTGAAGCAATCCTGCGGTGTTGCGGCCAGCTCACAAGAAAGCGAGTTGAAGAAAGGAGCTCAGGGACACTGTAACTCACAAACCTGCAGAGTTATAAATGACAGCTATCGTCCAAAAATATATTGAAGTAAGGCTGCCAAGAGGACTTGAAAGCGGGGCAGAATTGCAGGAAACCGATTTCAGGAGGTAGACTGGAATTGCATGTAAAGCATAGGAAAAGAGGCAGAACGTCCACAATGATGCACTTGGCCATAAAGGGCGTATGTTTTTTTTCCTGAATATATTCAGGAAAAAACGCATACGCCCTTTTTGGCCAACCAAGCAAGCTTGCAAAGGAAATCTGCACTACAATGAAGTCTCACTGCCCCACGCTCAAAAGGGTCATCTGAAAAAAGTGTAAAATCCAGAAAGGCAGGACAGGCCATGGAGAACTGGGAGCCTTGTTATGCTGATGGGCGGGATGTAAATTGCCAACAGCCACCTTGAGAAGTGTATGGTGTTTCCTGAAACATCTAAGAAACAAAGCAACAGAGCCTAGGGCAGTTCCACTTATGGTCCTATAGCTTAGGGAAATTAAAATCAAAAAGACACAGCCACCCCAAAATCTGGGATGGCTCGTTTACAAGAACCTCATTTATGGTACAAGTTCAATATCACAGAAAGCGAAAAATGGATAAAGAAGGTGTGGTACTTACTTACAATGCAATATCACTCAGCAATGAAATCTATGTCATCAGGCCCGTAGCAGCATAATGAGTGGTTTCAGGAACGATGATTCTAAGTGAAATAAGTCACACAGAAAAAGAAACTTCATAAGATATCACTACTACACGGAATGTAAACTTGGCTACACAGGAACTGAATTACAAAACAGAACAGGGTCTCAAATGAAGAAAACCAACTTATGCTTGCTTAAGGGGAAAGGTGAGTTGGGGTGCTGCATAAAACCAGGGATTGCACTTGGCACAGACCCGTTCCATAAGCCAAATATATAATAGACAATAGCTACTCCTTGTTCAACGAAGTGGACTCAACACCCCATATTAAACGCCTAAGAATATACCTGACTAGAAAGAATCTTAAAACCTATGGATTTATATGTCTCCGAAAGAGAATCAAGCGTGTGTACAGCGGCATAAACGCAGCAGTCATAGGATTGATGAGGATCGGTGAGCAAATGCAGACCCTTTGAAGTCATATTGCATGGTACCCATTCCATGGGTCTCAACTCTCCAAGTTTAAGGTATTCTTCCTTCAGCTAAAACATGCATGTGGAACCCAGAGTATGATCCACCGTGTGTTCGGGAAAAGTGTTCAAATGTGTCTCAGTTTTCGTCCCCTGGTACTCGGGTGCAACATTCCAGACGCTTTACTAACACTCTCCCCACTTGGAGAGTCAGTGCCTTTAACCTCCTGTTTGGCCCAGTTTGCAATTTCTGCGGAAAATGAACAGGAATAGGGAGAACCAATGAGAGACTAGCTGGAGGTGTCTGGACGGGCAAATTTAACTCTCATTCCCCACCAGGAAGAGGAATTAACCAAAGGCTCAGCGTGCCGTGCCGGAACCACACTAGGGCCTGAAGCAATCCTGCGGTGTTGCGGCCAGCTCACAAGAAAGCGAGTTGAAGAAAGGAGCTCAGGGACACTGTAACTCACAAACCTGCAGAGTTATAAATGACAGCTATCGTCCAGAAATATATTGAAGTAAGGCTGCCAAGAGGACTTGAAAGCGGGGCAGAATTGCAGGAAACCGATTTCAGGAGGTAGACTGGAATTGCATGTAAAGCATAGGAAAAGAGGCAGAACGTCCACAATGATGCACTTGGCCAAAAAGGGCGTATGCGTTTTTTCCTGAATATATTCAGGAAAAAACGCATACGCCCTTTTTGGCCAACCAAGCAAGCTTGCAAAGGAAATCTGCACTACAATGAAGTCTCACTGCCCCACGCTCAAAAGGGTCATCTGAAAAAAGTGTAAAATCCAGAAAGGCAGGACAGGCCATGGAGAACTGGGAGCCTTGTTATGCTGATGGGCGGGATGTTAATTGCCAACAGCCACTCTGGAGAAGTGTATGGTGTTTCCTGAAACATCTAAGAAACAAAGCAACAGAGCCTAGGGCACTTCCACTTATGGTACTATAGCTTAGGGAAATTAAACTCAAAAAGACACAGCCACCCCAAAGTTTGGGATGGCTCTGTTTACAAGAACCTCATTTATGGTACAAGTTCAATATCGCAGAAAGCGAAAAATGGATAAGAAGTTGTGGTACTTATGTACAATGCAATATCACTCAGCAATGAAATCTATGTCATCAGGCCCGTAGCAGCATAATGAGTGGATTCAGGTACGATGATTCTAAGTGAAATAAGTCACACAGAAAAAGAAACTTCATAAGATATGACTACTACACGGAATGTAAACTTGGCTACACAGGAACTGAATTACAAAACAGGACAGGGTCTCAAATGTAGAAAACCAACTTATGCTTGCTTAAGGGGAAAGGTGAGTTGGGGTGCTGCATAAAACCAGAGATTGAATTTGGCACAGATACCGTTCCATAAGCCAAATATATAATAGACAATAGCTACTCCTTGTTCAACGAAGTGGACTCAACACCCCATATTAAACGCCTAAGAATATACCTGACTAGTAAGAATCTTAAAACCTATGGATTTATATGTCTCCGAAAGAGAATCAAGCGTTTGTACAGCGGCATAAATGCAGTAGTGATAGGATTGGTGAGGTTCAGTGAGCAAATGCAGACCCTTTGAAGTCATATTGCATGGTACCCATTCCATGGGTCTCAACTCTCCAAGTTTAAGGGATTCTTCCTTCAGCTAAAACATGCATGTGGAACCCAGAGTATGATCCACCGTGTGTTCGGGAAACGTGTTCAAATGTGTCTCAGTTTTCGTCCCCTGGTACTCACGTGCAACATTCCAGACGCTTTACTAACACTGTCCCCACTTGGAGAGTCAGTGCCTTTAACCTCCTGTTTGGCCCAGTTTGCAATTTCTGCGGAAAATGAACAGGAATAGGGAGAACCAATGAGAGACTAGCTGGAGGTGTCTGGACGGGCAAATTTAACTCTCATTTCCCACCAGGAAGAGGAATTAATCCAAGGGTCAGCCAGCCATGCCGGAACCACACTAGGGTCTGAAGCAATCCTGCGGTGTTGCGGCCAGCTCACAAGAAAGTGAGTGAAGAAAGGAGCTCAGGGGCACTGTAATTCACAGACCTGCAGAGTTATAAATGACAGCTATCGTCCAAAAATATATTGAAGTAAGGCTGCCAAGAGCACTTGAAAGCGGGGCAGAATTGCAGGATACCGATTTCAGGAGGTAGACTGGAATTGCATGTAAAGCATAGGAAAAGAGGCAGAACGTCCACAATGATGCACTTGGCCAAAAAGGGCGTATGCGTTTTTTCCTGAATATATTCAGGAAAAAACGCATACGCCCTTTTTGGCCAACCAAGCAAGCTTGCAAAGGAAATCTGCACTACAATGACGTCTCACTGCCCCCCCGGTCAAAAGGGCCATCTGAAAAAAGTGTAAAATCCAGAAAGTCAGGACAGGCCATGGAAAACTGGGAGCCTTGTTATGCTGATGGGCGGGATGTAAATTGCCAACAGCGACTCTGGAGAAGTGTATGGTGTTTCCTGAAACATATAAGAAACAAAGCAACAGAGCCTAGGGCACTTCCACTTATGGTCCTATAGCTTCGGGAAATTAAAATGAAAAAGACACAGCCATGCCAAAGTTTGGGACGGCTCTGTTTACAAGAACCTCGTTTATGGTACAAGTTCAATATCGCAGAAAGCGAAAAATGGATAAAGAAGTTTTGGTACTTATGTACAATGCTATATCACTCAGCAATGAAATCTATGTCATCAGGCCCGTAGCAGCATAGTGAGTGGATTCAGGTACGATGATTCTAAGTGAAATAAGTCACACAGAAAAAGAAACATCATAAGCTATCACTAATACACGGAATGTAATCCTGGCTACACAGGAACTGAATTACAAAACAGAAGAGGCTCTCAAATGTAGAAAACCAACTTATGCTTGCTTAAGGGGAAAGGTGAGTTGGGGTGCTGCATAAAACCAGAGATTGAAATTAGCACAGATACCGTTCCATAAGCCAAATATGTAATAGACAATAGCTACACATTGCTTAACGAAGTGCACTCAACACCCCATATTAAACGCCTAAGAATATACCTGACTAGTAAGAATCTTAAAACCTATGGATTTATATGTCTCTGAAAGAGAATCAAGCATGTGTACAGCCAAAAACGCAGCAGTGATAGGATTGGTGAGGTTCGGTGAGCAAATGCAGACCCTTTGAAGTCATATTGCATGGTACCCATTCCATGGGTCTCAACTCTCCAGGTTTAAGGGATTCTTCCCTAAGCTAAAACATGCATGTGGAACCCAGAGTATGATCCACCGTGTGATCGGGAAACGTGTTCAAATGTGTCTCAGTTTTCGTCCCCTGGTACTCGGGTGCAACATTCCAGACGCTTTACTAACACTCTCCCCACTTGGAGAGTCAGTGCCTTTAACCTACTGTTTGGCTCAGTTTGCAATTTCTGCGGAAAATGAACAGGAATAGGGAGAACCAATGAGAGACTATCTGCAGGTGTCTGGACGGGCAAATTTAACTCTCATTTCCCACCAGGAAGAGGAATTAACCAAAGGTCAGTGTGCCGTGCTGGAACCACACTAGGGCCTGAAGCAATACTGTGGTGTTGCGGCCAGCTCACAGGAAAGCAAGTTGAAGAAAGGAGCTCAGGGGCACTGTCATTCACAAACCTGCAGAGTTATAAATGACAGCTATCGTCCAAAAATATACTGAAGTAAGGCTGCCAAGAGGACTTGAAAGCGGGGCAGAATTGCAGGAAACCGATTTCAGGAGGTAGACTGGAATTGCATTGAAAGCATAGGAAAAGAGGCAGAACGTCCACAATGATGCACTTGGCCGAAAAGTGCGTATGCATTTTTTCCTGAATATATTCAGGAAAAAACGCATACGCCCTTTTTGGCCAACCAAGCAAGCTTGCAAAGGAAATCTGCACTACACTGAAGTCTCACTGCCCCCCGGTCAAAAGGGCCATCTGAAAAAAGTGTAAAATCCAGAAAGGCAGGACAGGCCATGGAGAACTGGGAGCCTTGTTATGCTGATGGGCGGGATGTAAATTGCCAACAGCCACTCTGGAGAAGTGTATGGTGTTTCCTGAAACATCTAAAAAACAAAGCAACAGAGCCTAGGGCACTGCCACTTATGGTCCTATAGCTTAGGGAAATTAAAATCAAAAAGACACAGCCACCCCAAAGTTTGGGACGGCTCTGTTTACATGAACCTCGTTTACGGTACAAGTTCAATATCGCAGAAAGCGAAAAATGGATAAAGAAGTTGTGGTACTTACGTACAATGCAATATCACTCAGCAATGAAATCTATGTCATCAGGCCCGTAGCAGCATAATGAGTGGATTCAGGTATGATGATTCTAACTGAAATAAGTCACACAGTAAAGAAACATCATAAGATATCACTAATACACGGAATGAAAACTTGGCTACACAGGAACTGGATTACAAAACAGAACAGGGTCTCAAATTTAGAAAGCCAACTTATGCTTGCTTAACGGGAAAGGTGAGATGGGGTGCTGCATAAAACCAGAGATTGAAATGAGCACAGATAAAGTTCCTTAAGCCAAATATGTAATAGACAAGAGCTACTCCTTGCTCAACGAAATGGGCTCAACACCCCATATTAAACGCCTAAGAATGTACCTGACTAGTAAGTATCTTAAAACCTATGGATTGCTATGTCTCCGAAAGAGAATCAAGCGTGTGTACAGGGGCATAAACGCAGCAGTGATAGGATTGGAGAGGTTCGGTGAGCAAATGAAGACCCTTTGAAGTCATATTGCATGGTACCCATTCCACGGGTCTCAACTCTCCAGGTTGAAAGGATTCTTCCTTCAGCTAAAACATGCATGTGGAACCCAGAGTATGATCAACCGTGTGATCGGGACACGTGTTCAAATATGTCTCAGTTTTCGACCCCTGGTGCTCGGGTGCAACATTCCAGACGCTTTACTAACACTCTCCCGACTTGGAGAGTCAGTGCCTTTAACCTCCTGTTTGGCCCAGTTTGCAATTTCTGCGGAAGATGAACAGGAATAGGGAGAACCAATGAGAGACTAGCTGGAGGTGTCTGGACGGGCAAATTTAACTCTCATTTCCCACCAGGAACAGGAATTAACCAAAGGCTCAGTGTGCCGTGCCGGAACCAGATTAGGGCCTGAAGCAATCCTGCGGTGTTGTGGCCAGCTCACAAGAAAGCGAATTGAAGAATGGAGCTCAGGGGCACTGTAATTCACAAACCTGCAGAGTTATAAATGACAGCTATCGTCCAAAAATATACTGAAGTAAGGCTGCCAAGAGGACTTGAAAGCGGGGCAGAATTGCAGGAAACCAATTTCAGGAGGTAGACTGGAATTGAATATAAAGCATAGGAAAAGAGGCAGAACGTCCACAATGATGCACTTGGCCAAAAAGGGCGTATGCGTTTTTTCCTGAATATATTCAGGAAAAAACGCATACGCCCTTTTTGGCCAACCAAGCAAGCTTGCAAAGGAAATCTGCACTACAATGAAGTCTCACTGCCTCCCCGGTCAAAAGGGCCATCTGAAAAAAGTGTAAAATCCAGAAAGGAAGGACAGGCCATGGAGAACTGGGAGCCTTGTTATGCTGATGGGCGGGATGTAAATTGCCAACAGCCACTCTGGAGAAGTGTATGGTGTTTCCTGAAACATCTAAAAAACAAAGCAACAGAGCCTAGGGCACTTCCAATATGGTCCTATAGCTTAGAGAAATTAAAATCAAAAAGACACAGCCACCCCAAAGATTGGGACGGCTCTGTTTACAAGAACCTTTTTTATGGTACAAGTTCAATATCACAGAAAGTGAAAAATGGATAAAGAAATTGTCGTACTTACGTACAATGCAATATCACTCAGCAATGAAATCTATGTCATCACGCCCATAGCAGCTTAATGAGTGGATTCAGGTACAATGATTCTAAGTGAAATAAGTCACACAGAAAAAGAAACATCAGAAGGTATCACTAATACATGGAATGTAAACTTGTCTACATAGGAACTGAATTACAGAAAGAACAGGGTCTGAAATGTAGAAAACCAACTTATGCTTGCTTAAGGGGAAAGGTGAGTTGGGTGCTGCATAAAACCAGAGATTGAATTTGGCACAGATACCGTTCCATAAGCCAAATATGTAATAGACAAGAGCTACTCCTTGCTCAACGAAGTGGACTCTACACCCATATTAAACGCCTAAGAATATACCTGACTAGTAAGAATCTTAAAACCTATGGATTGCTATGTCTCCGAAAGAGAATGAAGCATGTGTACAGCGGTATAAACGCAGCAGTAATAGGATTGGTGAGGTTCGGTGAGCAAATGCATACTCTTTGAAGTCATATTGCATGGTACCCATTCCGTGGGTCTCAAATCTCCAGGTTTAAGGGATTCTTCCTTCAGCTAAAACATGCATGTGGAACCCAGAGTATGATCCACCGTGTGATCGGGAAACGTGTTCAAATGTGTCTCAGTTTTCGTCCCCTGGTACTCGGGTGCAACATTCCAGACGCTTTACTAACATTCTCCCCACTTAGAGAGTCAGTGCCTTTAACCTACTGTTTGGCTCAGTTTGCAATTTCTGCAGAAAATGAACAGGAATAGGGAGAACAAATGAGAGACTAGCTGGAGGTGTCTGGACGGGCAAATTTAACTCTCATTTCCCACCAGGAAGAGGAATTAACCAAAGGATCAGTGTGCCGTGCCGGAAAAACACTAGGGCCTGAAGCAATCCTGCAGTGTTGCGTCCAGCTCACAGGAAAGCAAGTTGAAGAAAGGAGCTCAGGGGCACTGTCATTCACAAACCTGTAGAGTTATAAATGACAGCTATCGTCCAAAAATATATTGAAGTAAGGCTGCCAAGGGGACTTGAAAGTGGGGCATAATTGAAGGAAACCAATTTCTGGAGGTAGACTGGAACTGCATTTACAGCATAGGAAAAGAGGCAGAACGTCCACAATGATGCACTTGGCCAAAAAGGGCGTATGCATTTTTTCCTGAATATATTCAGGAAAAAACGCATACGCCCTTTTTGGCCAACCAAGCAAGCTTACAAATGAAATCTGAACTACAATGAAGTCTCACGGCCCCCGGTCAAAAGGGCCATCTGAAAAAATTGTAAAATCCAGAAAGGCAGGTCAGGCCATGGAGAACTGGGAGCCTCGTTATGCTGATGGGCTGATGTAAATTGCCAACAGCCACTCTGGAGAAGTGTATGGTGTTTCCTAAAACATCTAAAAAACAAAGCAACAGAGCCTAGGGCACTTCAACTTATGGTTCTATAGCTTAGGGAAATTGAAATCAAAAAGACACAGCCACCCCAAAGTTTGGGATGGCTCTGTTTACAAGAACCTCGTTTACGGTACAAGTTCAATATCGCAGAAAGCGAAAAATGGATAAAGAAGTTGTGGTACTTACGTACAATGCAATATCACTCAGCAATGAAATCTATGTCATCAGTCCTGTAGCAGCATAATGAGTGGATTCAGGTATGATGCTTCTAACTGAAATAAGTCACACAGAAAAAGAAACATCATAAGATATCACTAATACACGGAATGTAAACATGGCTACACAGGAACTGGATTACAAAACAGAACAGGGTCTCAAATTTAGAAAGCCAACTTATGCTTGCTTAACGGGAAAGCTGAGTTGGGGTGCTGCATAAAACCAGAGATTGAAATGAGCACAGATAAAGTTCCTTAAGCCAAATATGTAATAGACAAGAGCTACTCCTTGCTCAACGAAATGGGCTCAACATCCCATATTAAACGCCTAAGAATGTACCTGACTAGTAAGTATCTTAAAACCTATGGATTGCTATGTCTCCGAAAGAGAATCAAGCGTGTGTACAGGGGCATAAACGCAGCAGTGATAGGATTGGAGAGGTTCGGTGAGCAAATGAAGACCCTTTGAAGTCATATTGCATGGTACCCATTCCACGGGTCTCAACTCTCCAGGTTGAAGGGATTCTTCCTTCAGCTAAAACATGCATGTGGAACCCAGAGTATGATCAACCGTGTGATCGGGACACGTGTTCAAATATGTCTCAGTTTTCGACCCCTGGTACTCGGTTGCAACATTCCAGACGCTTTACTAACACTCTCCCGACTTGGAGAGTCAGTGCCTTTAACCTCCTGTTTGGCCCAGTTTGCAATTTCTGCGGAAGATGAACAGAAATAGGGAGGACCAATGAGAGACTAGCTGTCGGTGTCTGGACGGGCAAATTTAACTCTCATTTCCCACCAGGAAGAGGAATTAACCAAAGGCTCAGCGTGCCGTGCCGGAACCAGATTAGGGCCTGAAGCAATGCTGCGGTGTTGCGGCCAGCTCACAAGAAAGCGAGTTGAAGAAAGGAGCTCAGGGGCACTGTAATTCACAAACCTGCAGAGTTATAAATGACAGCTATCGTCCAAAAATATACTGAAGTAAGGCTGCCAAGAGGACTTGAAAGCGGGGCAGAATTGCAGGAAACCGATTTCAGGAGGTAGACTGGAATTGCATTTAAAGCATAGGAAAAGAGGCAGAACGTCCACAATGATGCACTTGGCCAAAAAGGGCGTATGCGTTTTTTCCTGAATATATTCAGGAAAAAACGCATACGCCCTTTTTGTCCAACCAAGCAAGCTTGCAAAGCAAATCTGCACTACAATGAAGTCTCACTTCCCCCCGGTCAAAAGGGCCATCTGAAAAAAGTGTAAAATCCAGAAAGGCAGGACAGGCCATGGAGAACTGCGAGCCTTGTTATGCTGATGGGCGGGATGTAAACTGCCAACAGCCACTCGGGAGAAGTGTATGGTGTTTCCTGAAACATCTAAAATCAAAGCAACAGAGCCTAGGGCACTTCCACTTATGGTCCTATAGCTTAGGGAAATTAAAATCAAAAAGACACAGCCACCCCAAAGTTTGGGACGGCTGTGTTTACAAGAACCTCGTTTACGATAGAAGTTCAATATCGCAGAAAGTGAAAAATGGATAAAGAAGTTGTGGTACTTACGTACAAAGCAATATCACTCAGCAATGAAATCTATGTCATCAGGCCCGTAGCAGCATAAGGAGTGGATTCAGGTATGATGCTTCTAACTGAAATAAGTCACACAGAAAAAGAAACATCATAAGATATCACTAATACACGGAATGTAAACATGGCTACACAGGAACTGGATTACAAAACAGAACAGTGTCTCAAATTTAGAAAGCCAACTTATGCTTGCTTAACGGGAAAGCTGAGTTGGGGTGCTGCATAAAACCAGAGATTGAAATGAGCACAGATAAAGTTCCTTAAGCCAAATATGTAATAGACAAGAGCTACTCCTTGCTCAACGAAATGGGCTCAACACCCCATATTAAACGCCTAAGAATGTACCTGACTAGTAAGTATCTTAAAACCTATGGATTGCTATGTCTCCGAAAGAGAATCAAGCGTGTGTACAGGGGCATAAACGCAGCAGTGATAGGATTGGAGAGGTTCGGTGAGCAAATGAAGACCCTTTGAAGTCATATTGCATGGTACCCATTCCACGGGTCTCAACTCTCCAGGTTTAAGGGATTCTTCCTTCAGCTAAAACATGCATGTGGAACCCAGAGTATGATCAACCGTGTGATCGGGACACGTGTTCAAATATGTCTCAGTTTTCGACCCCTGGTATTCGGGTGGAACATTCCAGACGCTTTACTAACACCGTTCAGACTTGGAGAATCAGTGCCTTTAACCTCCTGTTTGGCCCAGTTTGCAATTTCTGTGGAAGATGAACAGGAATAGGAGAACCAATGAGAGACTAGCTGTCGGTGTCTGGACGGGCAAATTTAACTCTCATTTCCCACCAGGAAGAGGAATTAACCAAAGGCTCAGCGTGCCGTGCCGGAACCAGATTAGGGCCTGAAGCAATCCTGCGGTGTTGCGGCCAGCTCACAAGAAAGCGACTTGAAGAAAGGAGCTCAGGGGCACTGTAATTCACAAACCTGCAGAGTTATAAATGACAGCTATCGTCCAAAAATATACTGAAGTAAGGCTGCCAAGAGGACTTGAAAGCGGGGCAGAATTGCAGGAAACCGATTTCAGGAGGTAGACTGGAATTGCATTTAAAGCATAGGAAAAGAGGCAGATCGTCGACAATGATGCACTTGGCCAAAAAGGGCGTATGCGTATTTTCCTGAATATATTCAGGAGAAAACGCATACGCCCTTTTTGGCCAACCAAGCAAGCTTGCAAAGGAAATCTGCACTACAATGAAGTCTCACTTCCCCCCGGTCAAAAGGGCCATCTGAAAAAAGTGTAAAATCCAGAAAGGCAGGACAGGCCATGGAGAACTGGGAGCCTTGTTATGCTGATGGGCGGGATGTAAATTGCCAACAGCCACTGGGGAGAAGTGTATGGTGTTTCCTGAAACATCTAAAAAACAAAGCAACAGAGCCTAGGGCACTTCCACTTATGGTCCTATAGCTTAGGGAAATTAAAATCAAAAAGACACAGCCACCCCAAAGTTTGGGACGGCTCTGTTTACAAGAACCTCGTTTACGGTACAAGTTCAATATTGCAGAAAGCGAAAAATGGAAAAAGAAGTTGTGGTACTTACATACAATAAAATATCACTCAGGAATGAAATCTATGTCATCAGGCCTGTAGCAGCATAATGAGTGGATTCAGGTATGATGATTCTAACTGAAATAAGTCACACAGAAAAAGAAACATCATAAGATATCACTAATACACGGAATGAAAACTTGGCTACACAGGAACTGCATTACAAAACAGAACAGGGTCTCAAATTTAGAAAGCCAACTTATGCTTGCTTAACGGGAAAGGTGAGTTGGGGTGCTGCATAAAACCAGAGATTGAAATGAGCACAGATAAAGTTCCTTAAGCCAAATATGTAATAGACAAGAGCTACTCCTTGCTCAACGAAATGGGCTCAACACCCCATATTAAACGCCTAAGAATGTACCTGACTAGTAAGTATCTTAAAACCTATGGATTGCTATGTCTCCGAAAGAGAATCAAGCGTGTGTACAGGGGCATAAACGCAGCAGTGATAGGATTGGAGAGGTTCGGTGAGCAAATGAAGACCCTTTGAAGTCATATTGCATGGTACCCATTCCACGGGTCTCAACTCTCCAGGTTGAAGGGATTCTTCCTTCAGCTAAAACATGCATGTGGAACCCAGAGTATGATCAACCGTGTGATCGGGAGACGTGTTGAAATATGTCTCAGTTTTCGACCCCTGGTACTCGGGTGCAACATTCCAGACGCTTTACTAACACTCTCCCGACTTGGAGAGTCAGTGCCTTTAACCTCCTGTTTGGCCCAGTTTGCAATTTCTGCGGAAGATGAACAGGAATAGGGAGAACCAATGAGAGACTAGCTGGAGGTGTCTGGACGGGCAAATTTAACTCTCATTTCCCACCAGGAAGAGGAATTAACCAAAGGCTCAGCGTGCCGTGCCGGAACCAGATTAGGGCCTGAAGCAATCCTGCGGTGTTGCGGCCAGCTCACAAGAAAGCGACTTGAAGAAAGGAGCTCAGGGGCACTGTAATTCACAAACCTGCAGAGTTATAAATGACAGCTATCGTCCAAAAATATACTGAAGTAAGGCTGCCAAGAGGACTTGAAAGCGGGGCAGAATTGCAGGAAACCGATTTCAGGGGGTAGACTGGAATTGCATTTAAAGCATAGGAAAAGAGGCAGATCGTCGACAATGATGCACTTGGCCAAAAAGGGCGTATGCGTATTTTCCTGAATATATTCAGGAGAAAACGCATACGCCCTTTTTGGCCAACCAAGCAAACTTGCAAAGGAAATCTGCACTACAATGAAGTCTCACTTCCCCCCAGTCAAAAGGGCCATCTGAAAAAAGTGTAAAATCCAGAAAGGCAGGACAGGCCATGGAGAACTGGGAGCCTTGTTATGCTGATGGGCGGGATGTAAATTGCCAGCAGCCACTCGGGAGAAGTGTATGGTGTTTCCTGAAACATCTAAAAAACAAAGCAACAGAGCCTAGGGCACTTCCACTTATGGTCCTATAGCTTAGGGAAATTAAAATCAAAAAGACACAGCCACCCCAAAGTTTGGGACGGCTCTGTTTACAAGAACCTCGTTTACGGTACAAGTTCAATATCGCAGAAAGCGAAAAATGGATAAAGAAGTTGTGGTACTTACGTACAATGCAATATCACTCAGCAATGAAATCTATGTCATCAGGCCCGTAGCAGCATAATGAGTGGATTCAGGTATGATGATTCTAACTGAAATAAGTCACACAGAAAAAGAAACATCATAAGATATCACTAATACACGGAATGTAAAAATGGCTACACAGGAACTGAATTACAAAACAGAGCAGGGTCTCAAATTTAGAAAACCAACTTATGATTGCTTAAGGGGAAAGGTGAGTTGGGGTGCTGCATAAAACCAGAGATTGAAATGAGCACAGATAAAGTTCCTTAAGCCAAATATGGAATAGACAAGAGCTACTCCTTGCTCAACGAAATGGGCTCAACACCCCATATTAAACGCCTAAGAATGTACCTGACTAGTAAGTATCTTAAAACCTATGGATTGCTATGTCTCCGAAAGAGAATCAAGCGTGTGTACAGGGGCATAAACGCAGCAGTGATAGGATTGGAGAGGTTCGGTGAGCAAATGAAGACCCTTTGAAGTCATATTGCATGGTACCCATTCCACGGGTCTCAACTCTCCAGGTTGAAGGGATTCTTCCTTCAGCTAAAACATGCATGTGGAACCCAGAGTATGATCAACCGTGTGATCGGGAGACGTGTTCAAATATGTCTCAGTTTTCGACCCCTGGTATTCGGGTGCAACATTCCAGACGCTTTACTAACACCGTTCAGACTTGGAGAATCAGTGCCTTTAACCTCCTGTTTGGCCCAGTTTGCAATTTCTGTGGAAGATGAACAGGAATAGGGAGAACCAATGAGAGACTAGCTGGAGGTGTCTGGACGGGCAAATTTAACTCTCATTTCCCACCAGGAAGAGGAATTAACCAAAGGCTCAGCGTGCCGTGCCGGAACCAGATTAGGGCCTGAAGCAATCCTGCGGTGTTGCGGCCAGCTCACAAGAAAGCGAGTTGAAGAAAGGAGCTCAGGGGCACTGTAATTCACAAACCTGCAGAGTTATAAATGACAGCTATCGTCCAAAAGTATACTGAAGTAAGGCTGCCAAGAGGACTTGAAAGCGGGGCAGAATTGCAGGAAACCGATTTCAGGAGGTAGACTGGAATTGCATTTAAAGCATAGGAAAAGAGGCAGAACGTCCACAATGATGCACTTGGCCAAAAAGGGCGTATGCGTTTTTTCCTGAATATATTCAGGAAAAAACACATACGCCCTTTTTAGCCAACCAAGCAAGCTTGCAAAGGAAATCTGCACTACAATGAAGTCTCACTTCCCCCCGGTCAAAAGGGCCATCTGAAAAAAGTGTAAAATCCAGAAAGGCAGGACAGGCCATGGAGAACTGGGAGCCTTGTTATGCTGATGGGCGGGATGTAAACTGCCAACAGCCACTCGGGAGAAGTGTATGGTGTTTCCTGAAACATCTAAAAAACAAAGCAACAGAGCCTAGGGCACTTCCACTTATGGTCCTATAGCTTAGGGAAATTAAAATCAAAAAGACACAGCCACCCCAAAGTTTGGGACGGCTGTGTTTACAAGAACCTCGTTTACGGTAGAAGTTCAATATCGCAGAAAGTGAAAAATGGATAAAGAAGTTGTGGTACTTACGTACAAAGCAATATCACTCAGCAATGAAATCTATGTCATCAGGCCCGTAGAAGCATAAGGAGTGGATTCAGGTATGATGATTCTAACTGAAATAAGTGACACAGAAAAAGAAACATCATAACATATCACTAATACACGGAATGTAAACTTGGCTACACAGGAACTGGATTACAAAACAGAACAGTGTCTCAAATTTAGAAAGCCAACTTATGCTTGCTTAACGGGAAAGGTGAGTTGGGGTGCTGCATAAAACCAGAGATTGAAATGAGCACAGATAAAGTTCCTTAAGCCAAATATGGAATAGACAAGAGCTACTCCTTGCTCAACGAAATGGGCTCCACACCCCATATTAAACGCCTAAGAATGTACCTGACTAGTAAGTATCTTAAAACCTATGGATTGCTATGTCTCCGAAAGAGAATCAAGCGTGTGTACAGGGGCATAAACGCAGCAGTGATAGGATTGGAGAGGTTCGGTGAGCAAATGAAGACCCTTTGAAGTCATATTGCATGGTACCCATTCCACGGGTCTCAACTCTCCAGGTTGAAGGGATTCTTCCTTCAGCTAAAACATGCATGTGGAACCCAGAGTATGATCAACCGTGTGATCGGGAGACGTGTTCAAATATGTCTCAGTTTTCGACCCCTGGTATTCGGGTGCAACATTCCAGACGCTTTACTAACACCGTTCAGACTTGGAGAATCAGTGCCTTTAACCTCCTGTTTGGCCCAGTTTGCAATTTCTGTGGAAGATGAACAGGAATAGGGAGAACCAATGAGAGACTAGCTGGAGGTGTCTGGACGGGCAAATTTAACTCTCATTTCCCACCAGGAAGAGGAATTAACCAAAGGCTCAGCGTGCCGTGCCGGAACCAGATTAGGGCCTGAAGCAATCCTGCGGTGTTGCGGCCAGCTCACAAGAAAGCGAGTTGAAGAAAGGAGCTCAGGGGCACTGTAATTCACAAACCTGCAGAGTTATAAATGACAGCTATCGTCCAAAAG
The DNA here is from genome assembly GCF_949774975.1 of Lagenorhynchus albirostris. Classification (NCBI taxonomy): domain Eukaryota; kingdom Metazoa; phylum Chordata; class Mammalia; order Artiodactyla; family Delphinidae; genus Lagenorhynchus; species Lagenorhynchus albirostris. The sequence continues at coordinate 51,546,191 of NC_083098.1, read as the reverse complement.
TATACTGAAGTAAGGCTGCCAAGAGGACTTGAAAGCGGGGCAGAATTGCAGGAAACCGATTTCAGGAGGTAGACTGGAATTGCATTTAAAGCATAGGAAAAGAGGCAGAACGTCCACAATGATGCACTTGGCCAAAAATGGCGTATGCGTTTTTTCCTGAATATATTCAGGAAAAAACGCATACGCCCTTTTTAGCCAACCAAGCAAGCTTGCAAAGGAAATCTGCACTACAATGAAGTCTCACTTCCCCCCGGTCAAAAGGGCCATCTGAAAAAAGTGTAAAATCCAGAAAGGCAGGACAGGCCATGGAGAACTGGGAGCCTTGTTATGCTGATGGGCGGGATGTAAACTGCCAACAGCCACTCGGGAGAAGTGTATGGTGTTTCCTGAAACATCTAAAAAACAAAGCAACAGAGCCTAGGGCACTTCCACTTATGGTCCTATAGCTTAGGGAAATTAAAATCAAAAAGACACAGCCACCCCAAAGTTTGGGACGGCTGTGTTTACAAGAACCTCGTTTACGGTAGAAGTTCAATATCGCAGAAAGTGAAAAATGGATAAAGAAGTTGTGGTACTTACGTACAAAGCAATATCACTCAGCAATGAAATCTATGTCATCAGGCCCGTAGCAGCATAAGGAGTGGATTCAGGTATGATGATTCTAACTGAAATAAGTGACACAGAAAAAGAAACATCATAAGATATCACTAATACACGGAATGTAAACTTGGCTACACAGGAACTGGATTACAAAACAGAACAGTGTCTCAAATTTAGAAAGCCAACTTATGCTTGCTTAACGGGAAAGCTGAGTTGGGGTGCTGCATAAAACCAGAGATTGAAATGAGCACAGATAAAGTTCCTTAAGCCAAATATGGAATAGACAAGAGCTACTCCTTGCTCAACGAAATGGGCTCCACACCACATATTAAACGCCTAAGAATGTACCTGACTAGTAAGTATCTTAAAACCTATGGATTGCTATGTCTCCGAAAGAGAATCAAGCGTGTGTACAGGGGCATAAACGCAGCAGTGATAGGATTGGAGAGGTTCGGTGAGCAAATGAAGACCCTTTGAAGTCATATTGCATGGTACCCATTCCACGGGTCTCAACTCTCCAGGTTGAAGGGATTCTTCCTTCAGCTAAAACATGCATGTGGAACCCAGAGTATGATCAACCGTGTGATCGGGAGACGTGTTCAAATATGTCTCAGTTTTCGACCCCTGGTATTCGGGTGCAACATTCCAGACGCTTTACTAACACCGTTCAGACTTGGAGAATCAGTGCCTTTAACCTCCTGTTTGGCCCAGTTTGCAATTTCTGTGGAAGATGAACAGGAATAGGAGAACCAATGAGAGACTAGCTGTCGGTGTCTGGACGGGCAAATTTAACTCTCATTTCCCACCAGGAAGAGGAATTAACCAAAGGCTCAGCGTGCCGTGCCGGAACCAGATTAGGGCCTGAAGCAATCCTGCGGTGTTGCGGCCAGCTCACAAGAAAGCGAGTTGAAGAAAGGAGCTCAGGGGCACTGTAATTCACAAACCTGCAGAGTTATGAATGACAGCTATCGTCCAAAAATATACTGAAGTAAGGCTGCCAAGAGGACTTGAAAGAGGGGCAGAATTGCAGGAAACCGATTTCAGGAGGTAGACTGGAATTGCATTTAAAGCATAGGAAAAGAGGCAGAACGTCCACAATGATGCACTTGGCCAAAAAGGGCGTATGCGTTTTTTCCTGAATATATTCAGGAGAAAACGCATACGCCCTTTTTGGCCAACCAAGCAAGCTTGCAAAGGAAATCTGCACTACAATGAAGTCTCACTTCCCCCCGGTCAAAAGGGCCATCTGAAAAAAGTGTAAAATCCAGAAAGGCAGGACAGGCCATGGAGAACTGGGAGCCTTGTTATGCTGATGGGCGGGATGTAAATTGCCAACAGCCACTCGGGAGAAGTGTATGGTGTTTCCTGAAACATCTAAAAAACAAAGCAACAGAGCCTAGGGCACTTCCACTTATGGTCCTATAGCTTAGGGAAATTAAAATCAAAAAGACACAGCCACCCCAAAGTTTGGGATGGCTGTGTTTACAAGAACCTCGTTTACGGTACAAGTTCAATATCGCAGAAAGCGAAAAATGGATAAAGAAGTTGTGGTACTTACGTACAATGCAATATCACTCAGCAATGAAATCTATGTCATCAGGCCCGTAGCAGCATAATGAGTGGATTCAGGTATGATGATTCTAACTGAAATAAGTCACACAGAAAAAGAAACATCATAAGATATCACTAATACACGGAATGTAAAAATGGCTACACAGGAACTGAATTACAAAACAGAGCAGGGTCTCAAATTTAGAAAACCAACTTATGATTGCTTAAGGGGAAAGGTGAGTTGGGGTGCTGCATAAAACCAGAGATTGAAATGAGCACAGATAAAGTTCCTTAAGCCAAATATGGAATAGACAAGAGCTACTCCTTGCTCAACGAAATGGGCTCAACACCCCATATTAAACGCCTAAGAATGTACCTGACTAGTAAGTATCTTAAAACCTATGGATTGCTATGTCTCCGAAAGAGAATCAAGCGTGTGTACAGGGGCATAAACGCAGCAGTGATAGGATTGGAGAGGTTCGGTGAGCAAATGAAGACCCTTTGAAGTCATATTGCATGGTACCCATTCCACGGGTCTCAACTCTCCAGGTTGAAGGGATTCTTCCTTCAGCTAAAACATGCATGTGGAACCCAGAGTATGATCAACCGTGTGATCGGGAGACGTGTTCAAATATGTCTCAGTTTTCGACCCCTGGTATTCGGGTGCAACATTCCAGACGCTTTACTAACACCGTTCAGACTTGGAGAATCAGTGCCTTTAACCTCCTGTTTGGCCCAGTTTGCAATTTCTGTGGAAGATGAACAGGAATAGGGAGAACCAATGAGAGACTAGCTGGAGGTGTCTGGACGGGCAAATTTAACTCTCATTTCCCACCAGGAAGAGGAATTAACCAAAGGCTCAGCGTGCCGTGCCGGAACCAGATTAGGGCCTGAAGCAATCCTGCGGTGTTGCGGCCAGCTCACAAGAAAGCGAGTTGAAGAAAGGAGCTCAGGGGCACTGTAATTCACAAACCTGCAGAGTTATAAATGACAGCTATCGTCCAAAAGTATACTGAAGTAAGGCTGCCAAGAGGACTTGAAAGCGGGGCAGAATTGCAGGAAACCGATTTCAGGAGGTAGACTGGAATTGCATTTAAAGCATAGGAAAAGAGGCAGAACGTCCACAATGATGCACTTGGCCAAAAAGGGCGTATGCGTTTTTTCCTGAATATATTCAGGAAAAAACGCATACGCCCTTTTTAGCCAACCAAGCAAGCTTGCAAAGGAAATCTGCACTACAATGAAGTCTCACTTCCCCCCGGTCAAAAGGGCCATCTGAAAAAAGTGTAAAATCCAGAAAGGCAGGACAGGCCATGGAGAACTGGGAGCCTTGTTATGCTGATGGGCGGGATGTAAACTGCCAACAGCCACTCGGGAGAAGTGTATGGTGTTTCCTGAAACATCTAAAAAACAAAGCAACAGAGCCTAGGGCACTTCCACTTATGGTCCTATAGCTTAGGGAAATTAAAATCAAAAAGACACAGCCACCCCAAAGTTTGGGACGGCTGTGTTTACAAGAACCTCGTTTACGGTAGAAGTTCAATATCGCAGAAAGTGAAAAATGGATAAAGAAGTTGTGGTACTTACGTACAAAGCAATATCACTCAGCAATGAAATCTATGTCATCAGGCCCGTAGAAGCATAAGGAGTGGATTCAGGTATGATGATTCTAACTGAAATAAGTGACACAGAAAAAGAAACATCATAACATATCACTAATACACGGAATGTAAACTTGGCTACACAGGAACTGGATTACAAAACAGAACAGTGTCTCAAATTTAGAAAGCCAACTTATGCTTGCTTAACGGGAAAGGTGAGTTGGGGTGCTGCATAAAACCAGAGATTGAAATGAGCACAGATAAAGTTCCTTAAGCCAAATATGGAATAGACAAGAGCTACTCCTTGCTCAACGAAATGGGCTCAACACCCCATATTAAACGCCTAAGAATGTACCTGACTAGTAAGTATCTTAAAACCTATGGATTGCTATGTCTCCGAAAGAGAATCAAGCGTGTGTACAGGGGCATAAACGCAGCAGTGATAGGATTGGAGAGGTTCGGTGAGCAAATGAAGACCCTTTGAAGTCATATTGCATGGTACCCATTCCACGGGTCTCAACTCTCCAGGTTGAAGGGATTCTTCCTTCAGCTAAAACATGCATGTGGAACCCAGAGTATGATCAACCGTGTGATCGGGAGACGTGTTCAAATATGTCTCAGTTTTCGACCCCTGGTATTCGGGTGCAACATTTCAGACGCTTTACTAACACCGTTCAGACTTGGAGAATCAGTGCCTTTAACCTCCTGTTTGGCCCAGTTTGCAATTTCTGTGGAAGATGAACAGGAATAGGGAGAACCAATGAGAGACTAGCTGGAGGTGTCTGGACGGGCAAATTTAACTCTCATTTCCCACCAGGAAGAGGAATTAACCAAAGGCTCAGCGTGCCGTGCCGGAACCAGATTAGGGCCTGAAGCAATCCTGCGGTGTTGCGGCCAGCTCACAAGAAAGCGAGTTGAAGAAAGGAGCTCAGGGGCACTGTAATTCACAAACCTGCAGAGTTATAAATGACAGCTATCGTCCAAAAATATACTGAAGTAAGGCTGCCAAGAGGACTTGAAAGCGGGGCAGAATTGCAGGAAACCGATTTCAGGAGGTAGACTGGAATTGCATTTAAAGCATAGGAAAAGAGGCAGAACGTGGACAATGATGCACTTGGCCAAAAAGGGCGTATGCGTTTTTTCCTGAATATATTCAGGAAAAAACGCATACGCCCTTTTTGGCCAACCAAGCAAGCTTGCAAAGGAAATCTGCACTACAATGAAGTCTCACTTCCCCCCGGTCCAAAGGGCCATCTGAAAAAAGTGTAAAATCCAGAAAGGCAGGACAGGCCATGGAGAACTGGGAGCCTTGTTATGCTGATGGGCGGGATGTAAATTGCCAACAGCCACTCGGGAGAAGTGTATGGTGTTTCCTGAAACATCTAAAAAACAAAGCAACAGAGCCTAGGGCACTTCCACTTATGGTCCTATAGCTTAGGGAAATTAAAATCAAAAAGACACAGCCACCCCAAAGTTTGGGACGGCTCTGTTTACAAGAACCTCGTTTACGGTACAAGTTCAATATCGCAGAAAGCGAAAAATGGAAAAAGAAGTTGTGGTACTTACATACAATACAATATCACTCAGGAATGAAATCTATGTCATCAGGCCTGTAGCAGCATATTGAGTGGATTCAGGTACGATGATTCTAAGTGAAATAAGTCACACAGAAAAAGAAACATCATAAGATGTCACTAATACACGGAATGTAAACATGGCTACACAGGAACTGAATTACAAAACAGAACAGGGTCTCAAATTTAGAAAACCAACTTATGCTTGCTTAAGGGGAAAGGTGAGTTGGGGTGCTGCATAAAACCAGAGATTGAAATGAGCACAGATAAAGTTCCTTAAGCCAAATATGTAATAGACAAGAGCTACTCCTTGCTCAACGAAATGTGCTCAACACCCCATATTAAACGCCTAAGAATGTACCTGGCTAGTAAGTATCTTAAAACCTATGGATTGTTATGTCTCCGAAAGAGAATCAAGCGTGTGTACAGGGGCATAAACGCAGCAGTGATAGGATTGGAGAGGTTCGGTGACCAAATGCAGACCCTTTGAAGTCATATTGCATGGTACCCATTCCACGGGTCTCCACTCTCCAGGTTTAAGGGATTCTTCCTTCAGCTAAAACATGCATGTGGAACCCAGAGTATGATCAACTGTGTGATCGGGAGACGTGTTCAAATATGTCTCAGTTTTCGACCCCTGGTACTCGGGTGCAACATTCCAGAAGCTTTACTAACACTCTCCCGACTTGGAGAGTCAGTGTCTTTAACCTCCTGCTTGGCCCATTTTGCAATTTCTGCGGAAGATGAACAGGAATAGGAGAACCAATGAGAGACTAGCTGGAGGTGTCTGGACGGGCAAATTTAACTCTCATTTCCCACCAGGAAGAGGAATTAACCAAAGGCTCAGCGTGCCGTGCCGGAACCGGATTAGGGCCTGAAGCAATCCTGCGGTGTAGCGGCCAGCTCACAAGAAAGCGAGTTGAAGAAAGGAGCTCAGGGGCACTGTAACTCACAAACCTGCAGAGTTATAAATGACAGGTATCGTCCAAAAATATACTGAAGTAAGGCTGCCAAGAGGACTTGAAAGCGGGGCAGAATTGCAGGAAACCGATTTCAGGAGGTAGACTGGAATTGCATTTAAAGCATAGGAAAAGAGGCAGAACGTGGACAATGATGCACTTGGCCAAAAAGGGCGTATGCGTTTTTTCCTGAATATATTCAGGAAAAAACGCATACGCCCTTTTTGGCCAACCAAGCAAGCTTGCAAAGGAAATCTGCACTACAATGAAGTCTCACTTCCCCCCGGTCAAAAGGGCCATCTGAAAAAAGTGTAAAATCCAGAAAGGCAGGACAGGCCATGGAGAACTGGGAGCCTTGTTATGCTGATGGGCGGGATGTAAACTGCCAACAGCCACTCGGGAGAAGTGTATGGTGTTTCCTGAAACATCTAAAATCAAAGCAACAGAGCCTAGGGCACTTCCACTTATGGTCCTATAGCTTAGGGAAATTAAAATCAAAAAGACACAGCCACCCCAAAGTTTGGGATGGCTCTGTTTACAAGAACCTCGTTTACGGTACAAGTTCAATATCGCAGAAAGCGAAAAATGGATAAAGAATTTGTGGTACTTACGTACAATGCAATATCACTCAGCAATGAAATCTATGTCATCAGTCCTGTAGCAGCATAATGAGTGGATTCAGGTATGATGCTTCTAACTGAAATAAGTCACACAGAAAAAGAAACATCATAAGATATCACTAATACACGAAATGTAAACATGGCTACACAGGAACTGGATTACAAAACAGAACAGGGTCTCAAATTTAGAAAGCCAACTTATGCTTGCTTAACGGGAAAGCTGAGTTGGGGTGCTGCATAAAACCAGAGATTGAAATGAGCACAGATAAAGTTCCTTAAGCCAAATATGTAATAGACAAGAGCTACTCCTTGCTCAACGAAATGGGCTCAACATCCCATATTAAACGCCTAAGAATGTACCTGACTAGTAAGTATCTTAAAACCTATGGATTGCTATGTCTCCGAAAGAGAATCAAGCGTGTGTACAGGGGCATAAACGCAGCAGTGATAGGATTGGAGAGGTTCGGTGAGCAAATGAAGACCCTTTGAAGTCATATTGCATGGTACCCATTCCACGGGTCTCAACTCTCCAGGTTTAAGGGATTCTTCCTTCAGCTAAAACATGCATGTGGAACCCAGAGTATGATCAACCGTGTGATCGGGACACGTGTTCAAATATGTCTCAGTTTTCGACCCCTGGTACTCGGGTGCAACATTCCAGATGCTTTACTAACACTCTCCCGACTTGGAGAGTCAGTGCCTTTAACCTCCTGTTTGGCCCAGTTTGCAATTTCTGCGGAAGATGAACAGAAATAGGGAGGACCAATGAGAGACTAGCTGTCGGTGTCTGGACGGGCAAATTTAACTCTCATTTCCCACCAGGAAGAGGAATTAACCAAAGGCTCAGCGTGCCGTGCCGGAACCAGATTAGGGCCTGAAGCAATCCTGCGGTGTTGCGGCCAGCTCACAAGAAAGCGAGTTGAAGAAAGGAGCTCAGGGGCACTGTAATTCACAAACCTGCAGAGTTATAAATGACAGCTATCGTCCAAAAATATACTGAAGTAAGGCTGCCAAGAGGACTTGAAAGCGGGGCAGAATTGCAGGAAACCGATTTCAGGAGGTAGACTGGAATTGCATTTAAAGCATAGGAAAAGAGGCAGAACGTCCACAATGATGCACTTGGCCAAAAAGGGCGTATGCGTTTTTTCCTGAATATATTCAGGAAAAAACGCATACGCCCTTTTTGTCCAACCAAGCAAGCTTGCAAAGCAAATCTGCACTACAATGAAGTCTCACTTCCCCCCGGTCAAAAGGGCCATCTGAAAAAAGTGTAAAATCCAGAAAGGCAGGACAGGCCATGGAGAACTGCGAGCCTTGTTATGCTGATGGGCGGGATGTAAACTGCCAACAGCCACTCGGGAGAAGTGTATGGTGTTTCCTGAAACATCTAAAATCAAAGCAACAGAGCCTAGGGCACTTCCACTTATGGTCCTATAGCTTAGGGAAATTAAAATCAAAAAGACACAGCCACCCCAAAGTTTGGGACGGCTGTGTTTACAAGAACCTCGTTTACGATAGAAGTTCAATATCGCAGAAAGTGAAAAATGGATAAAGAAGTTGTGGTACTTACGTACAAAGCAATATCACTCAGCAATGAAATCTATGTCATCAGGCCCGTAGCAGCATAAGGAGTGGATTCAGGTATGATGCTTCTAACTGAAATAAGTCACACAGAAAAAGAAACATCATAAGATATCACTAATACACGGAATGTAAACATGGCTACACAGGAACTGGATTACAAAACAGAACAGTGTCTCAAATTTAGAAAGCCAACTTATGCTTGCTTAACGGGAAAGCTGAGTTGGGGTGCTGCATAAAACCAGAGATTGAAATGAGCACAGATAAAGTTCCTTAAGCCAAATATGTAATAGACAAGAGCTACTCCTTGCTCAACGAAATGGGCTCAACACCCCATATTAAACGCCTAAGAATGTACCTGACTAGTAAGTATCTTAAAACCTATGGATTGCTATGTCTCCGAAAGAGAATCAAGCGTGTGTACAGGGGCATAAACGCAGCAGTGATAGGATTGGAGAGGTTCGGTGAGCAAATGAAGACCCTTTGAAGTCATATTGCATGGTACCCATTCCACGGGTCTCAACTCTCCAGGTTTAAGGGATTCTTCCTTCAGCTAAAACATGCATGTGGAACCCAGAGTATGATCAACCGTGTGATCGGGAGACGTGTTCAAATATGTCTCAGTTTTCGACCCCTGGTATTCGGGTGCAACATTCCAGACGCTTTACTAACACCGTTCAGACTTGGAGAATCAGTGCCTTTAACCTCCTGTTTGGCCCAGTTTGCAATTTCTGTGGAAGATGAACAGGAATAGGAGAACCAATGAGAGACTAGCTGGAGGTGTCTGGACGGGCAAATTTAACTCTCATTTCCCACCAGGAAGAGGAATTAACCAAAGGCTCAGCGTGCCGTGCCGGAACCACACTAGGGTCTGAAGCAATCCTGCGGTGTTGCAGCCAGCTCACAAGAAAGCGAGTGAAGAAAGGAGCTCAGGGGCACTGTAACTCACAGACCTGCAGAGTTATAAATGACAGCTATCGTCCAAAAATATATTGAAGTAAGGCTGCCAAGAGGACTTGAAAGCGGGGCAGAATTGCAGGAAACCGATTTCAGGAGGTAGACTGGAATTGCATGTAAAGCATAGGAAGAGGGAGAAGGTCCACAATGACGCACTTGGCCAAAAAGGGCGTATGCGTTTTTTCCTGAATATATTCAGGAAAAAACGCATACGCCCTTTTTGGCCAACCAAGCAAGCTTGCAAAGGAAATCTGCACTACAATGAAGTCTCACTTCCCCCCGGTCAAAAGGGCCATCTGAAAAAAGTGTAAAGTCCAGAAAGGCAGGACAAGCCATGGAAAACTGGGAGCCTTGTTATGCTGATATACGGGATGTAAATTGCCAACAGCCACTCTGGAGAAGTGTATGGTGTTACCGAAACATCTAAAAAACAAAACAACAGAGCCTAGGGCACTTCCACTTATGCTCCTATAGCTTAGGGAAATTAAACTCAAAAAGACACAGCCACCCCAAATTTTGGGACGGCTCTGTTTACAAGAACCTCATTTACGGTACAAGTTCAATATCGCAGAAAGCGAAAAATGGATAAAGATGTTGTGGTACTTACATACAATGCAATATCACTCAGCAATGAAATCTGTGTCATCAGGCCCTTAGCAGCATAATGAGTGGATCAGGTACGATGATTCTTAGTGAAATAATTCACACAGAAAGAGAAAATTCATAAGATATCACTACTACACGGAATGTAAACTTGGCTACACAGGAACTGAATTACAAAACAGAACAGGGTCTCAAATGTAGAAAACCAACTTATGCTTGCTTAAGGGGAAAGGTGAGTTGGGGTGCTGCATAAAACCAGAGATTGAACTTGGCACAGATACCGTTCCATAAGCCAAATATATAATAGACAATAGCTACTCCTTGTTCAACGAAGTGGACTCAACACCCCCTATTAAATGCCCAAGGATATACCTGACTAGTAAGAATCTTAAAACCTATGGATTTATATGTCTCCGAAAGATAATCAAGCGTGTGTACAGCAGCATAAACGCAGCAGTGATAGGATTGGTGAGGTTCGGTGAGCAAATGCAGACCCTTTGAAGTCATATTGCATGGTACCCATTCCATGGGTCTCAACTCTCCAGGTTTAAGGGATTCTTCCTTCAGCTAAAGGATGCATGTGGAACTCAGAGTATGATCCACCGTGTGTTCGGGAAACGTGTTCAAATGTGTCTCAGTTTTCGTCCCCTGGTACTCGGGTGCAACATTCCAGACGCTTTACTAACATTCTCCCCACTTGGAGAGTCAGTGCCTTTAACCTCCTGTTTGGCCCAGTTTGCAATTTCTGCGGAAAATGAACAGGAATAGGGAGAACCAATGAGAGACTAGCTGGAGGTGTCTGGACGGGCAAATTTAACTCTCATTTGCCACCAGGAAGAGGAATTAACCAAAGGCTCAGCGTGCCCTGATGGAACAACACTAGGGCCTGAAGCAATCCTGCGGTGTTGCGGCCATCTCACAAGAAAGCGAGTTGAAGAGAGGAGCTCAGGGGCACTGTAATTCACAGACCTGCAGAGTTATAAATGACAGCTATCGTCCAAAAATATATTGAAGTAAGGCTGCGAAGAGGACTTGAAAGTGGGGCAGAATTGCTGGAAACCGATTTCAGGAGGTACACGTTAGTTGCTCTTAAAGCATAGGAAAAGAGAGCGAACTTGGAAAATAATTCACTTGGCAAAAAAGGGCATATGTGTTTTATCCAGAGCTCTCATAACTGACGGGAGGAGATTCCCAGCAGGCTCCAACTGCCACCTGAGGGCTCACATTGCCAAGGCAACGTGAGCAAGCCAGGCAGGAGTTACCTCACAGCAGAGGTCCCACCTCACAGAAGGGTGAGAAACCCAGCCAACATCAGACTCTCACCAGAGGGCCCACATCACCAAGGGGATGGGAACCAGGCAGGAGTGTCTTCACACCAGTGGGGCCACATCATCGAAAGGTGAGGTACTCAGCACATGTGTCCTCAAACCAGAGGACCCACATCACCAAGGGCCTCGGAGTGAGGCAGGCAGGAGTAGCCTCACAACACTGGGCCCATAGAATAAAAAAGTGAGGATTCCAGCAGTTGGAACCTCCCAGCAGGCGGCCCAGAGCACTGAGGCTATGGGATCCAGGCCACAGTGAACTCACAGAAGAGGGCCCATGTCATGAAACTGAGCAACCCAGCCATTGGGACCTCAGAGCAGGAGGCTCACATCCCCATGGGGATGGAAATCTGGCAGGAGTGTCCTCGCACCACTGAGAACGTATCAGAAAATTTTGGGCGACCAGCAGTTAGGGCCTGATGCCAGAAGACCCTCATCACCAAGGGAAGGAGGCTCCCAGCAGGCTCCAACTGCCACCAGAGGGCTGACGTCACCAAGGCGATGTGTGCCAACCAGGCACGAATGACCTCACAGCAGAGGGCCCACCTCAGAGAAGTGTGACGAACCCAGTCAGGATCAGACTCGCACCAGAGGGCCCACATCACCAAATGGATTGGAACCAGGCAGGACTGTCCTCACATGAGTAGGGCCACATCATCTAAAGGTGAGGAACCCAGAACATGTGGCTTCAAACCATAGGACACCCATCACCAAGGGGCTGGGAGTGAGGCAGGCAGGAGGAGCCTCATAACAGAGCGCCCAAAAATAAGAAAGGTGAGGAATCCAGCATTTGGAACCTCCCAGCAGGTGGCCCAGAGCACAGAGGCTAGGGGATCCAGGCCGGTGTGAACTAACACCAGACAGCCCACATCATGAAACTGTGAGCAACCCAGACATTGGGACCTCAGAGCAGAAGGCCCACATCCCCATAGTGATGGGAACATGACAGGAGTGTCCTGGCATCACTGGGCTCACATCAGAAAACGTGGGGTGCTCAGAAGTTAGGGCCTGACGCTAGAGGGCACTCATCACCGAGAGGAGGAGGCTCCCAGCAGGCTCCAGCTGCCACCAGAGGGCCAACGTCGCCAAGGCGATGTGTGCCAGCCCGGCAGGAGTGACCTCACAGCAGAGGGCCCACCTCACAGAAGGGTGAGGAACACAGCCAGGATGAGACTCTCACCAGAGGGCCCACATCACCAAGGGGATGGGAACCAGGCAGGAGTGTCCCCACACCAGTGGGACAACATCATCGAAAGGTGAGGATCCCAGCACATGTGTCCTCAAACCAGAGGAACCACATCACCAAGGGGTTCGGAATGAGGCTGGCAGGACCGGCCTCACAACACAGGGTCCATAGAATATAAAAGTTGAGGAATCCAGCAGTTGGAACCTCCCAGCAAGTGGCCCAGAGCACCGAGGCTATGGGATCCAGGCCACAGTGAACTCACAGCAGAGGTCCTACATCATGAACCTGTGAGCAGCCCAGCCGTTGGGACCTCAGAACAGAAGGCCCACATCCCCATTGGGATGGGAACCTGGCAGGAGTGGCTTTGCACCACTTAGCACATATCAGAAAATGTTAGGAGCCCAGCAGTTAGGGCCTGACGCCAGGGGGCCCTCATAACTGAGGGGAGGAGACTCCCAGCAGGTTCCAACTGCCAACAGAGGGCCCACGTCTACAAGGTGACATGCGCCAGCCAGGCAGTAGTGACCTCACAGCAGAGGGCCTATCTCACAGAAGGGTGAGGAACCGAGGCAGGATGAGACTCTCGCCAGAGGGCCCACAACACCAAGGGGATGGGAATCAGTCAGGACTGTCCTCCCACCAGTGGGGCCACATCATCGAAAGGTGAGGAACCCAGCACATGTGGCCTCATATCAGAGGACATACATCACAAAGGGGATGGGAGTGAGGCAGGTAGGAATAGCCTAAAAACAGAGGGCCCAAATAATAAAAAAGGTGAGGAATCCAGCATTTGGAACCTCCCAGCAGGCGGCCGAGAGCACAGAAGCTATGGGATGCAGGCAGGCGTGAACTAACACCAGAGAGACCACATCATGAAACTCTGAGCAACCCAGGCGTTGGGACCTCAGAGCAGAAAGCCCACATCCCCATGGGGATGGGAACCTGACAGGAGTGTCCTCGCACCACTGGGCGCACATCAGAAAATGTGGGGAGCCCACCATTTAGGGCCTGATGCCAGAGGGCCGTCATCACCGAGAGGAGGAGGCACCCTGCATGCTCCAACTGCCACCAGAGGGCTCACGTCTCCAAGGTGACGTGTGCCAGCCAGGCAGGAGTGACCACACAGCAGAGGGCCTACCTCACAGAACGTTGAGGAACCCAGCCAGGATTAGACTCTCGCCAGAGGGCCCACCTCACCAAGGGGATGGGAACCCAGCAGGAGTGTCCTCACACGAGTGGGGCCACATCATCGAAAGGTGAGGAACGCAGCACATGTGGCCTCAAGCCATAGGGCAGTCATCACCAAGGGGCTGGCAGTGAGGCAGGCAGGAGGAGCCTCACAACAGAGGGCACATAGAATAAAAAAGTTGAGGAATCCAGCAGTTGGAACCTCCCAGCAGGCAGCTCAGAGCACCGATGATAAGGGATCCTTGCCGGAGTGAACTCACAGCAGAGGGCCCACATCATGGTACTGTGAGCAAGCCAGCCGTTTTGACCTCAGAGCAGAAGGCCCACATCCCAATGGGGATGTGAACCTGGCTGGAGTGTCCTCACACCACTGGGCACACATCACAAAATGTGGGGAGCCCAGCAGTTAGGGCCTAAGGCAAGAGGGCCCTCATCACCGAGGGGAGGAGGATCCCAGCACACTCCAACTGCCACCAGAGGGCCCATGTCACCAAGGTGACGTGTGCAAGACAGGCATGATTGACCTCACAGCAGAGGGCCCACCTCACAGAAGGGTGAGGAACCCAGCCAGGATCAGATTCTCACCTGAGGGCCCACATCAGCAAGGGGATGGGAACCAGTCAGGACAGTCTTCCCTCCAGTGGGGCCACATCATCAAAAGGTGCGGAACCCAGCACATGTGGCCTCAAATCAGAGGACACATATCACAAAGGGAATGGGAGTGAGGCAGGCAGGAGTAGCCTAAAAACAGAGGGCCCAAAGAATAAGAAAGGTGAGGAATCCAGCAGTTGGAACCTCCCAGCAGGCGGCCGAGAGCACAGAAGCTATGGGATGCAGGCAGGAGTGAACTAACAGCAGAGAGCCCACATCATGAAACTGTGAGCAACCCAGGCGTTGGGACCTCAGAGCAGAAGGCCCACATCCCAATGGGGATGTGAACCTGGCTGGAGTGTCCTCGCACCACTGGGCACACATCACAAAATGTGGGGAGCCCAGCAGTTAGGGCCTGACGCCAGAGGGCCCTCATCACCAAGGGGAGGAGGCCCCCAGCAGGCTCCAAGTGCCACCAGAGGGCTCATGTCCACAAGGCGAGGTGAGCAAGCCAGGCAGGAGTGACCTCACAGCGGACGGCCCACCTCACAGATGGGTGAGGAACCCAGCCAGGATCAGACTCTCAACAGAGGGCCCACATCACCAAGGGGATGTGAACCAGGCAGGAGTCTCCTAAGACCATTGGTCCCACATCATCGAAAGGTGAGGAACCCAGCACATGTGGCCTCAAACCAGACGACACACATCACGAAGGGGCTGGGAGTGAGGCAGGCAGGAGGATCCTCACAACAGAGGGCCCAAAAAATTAAAAAAGTGAGGAATCCAGCAGTTGGAACCTCCCAGCAGGCGGCCAAGAGCACAGAGGCTATGGGATCCAGGCCTCTGTGAACTAACACCAGAGAGCCCACATCATGAAAATGTGAACAACCCAGCCGTTGGGACCTCAGAGCAGAAGGCCCACATCCCCATGGAGATGGGATCCTAAGAGGAGTGCCAAAGCATCACTGGGCTCACTAAGAAAAGTTGGTGAGCCCAGCAGTTAGGGCCTGACGCAAGAGGGCCCTCAACACCGGGGGGAGGAGATTCCCAGCACGCTCCAACTGCCACCACACGGCTGACTTCACCAAGGCAATGTGTGCCAGCCATGCAGGAGTGACCTATCAGCAGAGGGTCTCCCTCACAGAAGGGTGAGGAACACAGCCAGGAACAGACTCTCACCAGGGGGTCCACATAACCACGTGGATGAGAACCAGGCAGGAGTGTCCTCACACTAGTGGGGCCACATCATCGAAAGGTGAGGAACCCAGCAAAGGTGGCCACAAACCAGAGAACCCACATCACCAAGGGGTTGAGAGTGAGGTAGGTGTCTGGACGGGCATATTTAACACTCATTTCCCACCAGGAAGAGGAATTAACCAAAGGCTCAGCGTGCCCTGCCAGAAGCAGATTAGGGCCTGAAGCAGTCTTGCAGGTTTGCGGCCAGCTCACAAGAAAGCGAGTTGAAGAAAGGAGCTCAGGGGCACTGTCATTCACAAACCTGCAGAGTTATAAATGACAGATAACGTCCAAAAATATATTGAAGTAAGGCTGCCAAGAGGACTTGAAAGCGGGGCAGAATTGCAGGAAACCGATTTCAGGAGGTAGACTGGATTTGCATTTAAAGCATAGGAAAAGAGGCAGAACATCGACAATGATGCACTTGGCAAAAAAGGGCGTATGAGTTTGTTCCTGAATATATTCAGGAAAAAACACATACGCCCTTTTTGGCAAACCAAGCAAGGTTGCAAAGGAAATCCGAACTACTATGAAGTGTCACTTCCCCCCGGTCTAAAGGGCCATCTGAAAAAAGTGTAAAATCCAGAAAGGCAAGACAGGCCATGGGGAAAAAGGAGCCTTGTTATGCTGATGGGTGGGATGTAAATTGCCAACAGCCACTCTGGAGAAGTGTATGGTGTTTCCTGATACATCTGGAAAACAAAGCAACAGAGTCTAGGGCATTTCCACTTATGGGCCTATAGCTTAGGGAAATTAAAATCAAAAAGACACAGCCACCCCAAAATTCGGGACGGCTGTGTTTACAGGAACCTCTTCTACAGTTCAAGTTAAATATCCCAGAGAACAAATAATTGATAAAGAAGTTGCGGTACTTACGTACAACAGAATACCACTCAGCAATGAAATCTGTGTCACCAGGCCTGTACCAGCATAATGAGTGGATTGAGGCACGATGATTCTAAGTGAAATAAGTCACACAGAAAAAGAAACATCATAAGGTATCACTAATGCACGGAATGTAAACTTGGCTACACATGAACTGAATTACAAAACAGAACAGGGTCTCAAGTTTAGAAAACCAACTTATGCTTGCTTAAGGGGAAAGGTGAGTTGGGGTGCTGCATAAAACCAGAGTTTGAAATTAGCACAGATACCGTTCCATAAGCCAAATATGTAATAGACAAGACCTACCCCTTGCTCAACGAAATGGACTCAACAATGAGGTATCACCTCACACCTGTTAGAATGGGCATCATCTGAAAATCTACAAACAACAAATGCTGGAAAGGGTGTGGAGAAAAGGAAGCCTCTTTCACTATTGTTGGGAATATAAATTGATACAGTCACTATGGAGAACAATATGGAGTTTCTTAAGAAACTAATAATAGAATTACCCTATGATACAGCAATCCCAGTACTGGACATATACCCAGACAAAACCATAAATCAAAAAGAGACATTCACCGCAATGTTCATTGCATCTCTATTTACAATATCGAGGTAATGGAAGCAACCTAAATGCCCACAGACAGACGAATGCATAAAGATGTGGTACATATATAAAGTGGAATATTACTAAGCCATGAAAGGAATGAAATTGGGTCATTTGTAGAGACGTCGATGGATCTAGAGACTGTCATACAGAGTGAAGTAAGTCAGAAAGAGAAAAACAAATCTTGTATATTCATGCATATATGTGGAACCTAGAAAAACTGTACAGATGAACCATTTTGCAAGGAATAAATAGAGCAACAGATGTAGACAACAATCGTATGGACACAAGGGGGGAAAGCTCTTGAGGGTGTGGTGGTGGGAGGAGTTGAGAGATTGGGATTGGCATGTAAACATTTATATGTATAAAATAGATAACCAATAAGAACCTGCTGTATAAAAATATAAAATAAAATTCAAAATTAAAAAAATAAAATTTAAAAAATAAAACAGAAAAAACAATTATTCCCTTCACATACATGTATTTATATGAATAAATTATTTCCATGCTTATATCTGTAAATACAAAAAAGAGGAATAAAATCTACCTTGAACCAAAAATGAAAAAGAGAAAAACAAAACAGAACCCACCAGTTACACAGAGGAAAACTGTATCAGGGCACTTGCTCCAGTTGTAAACAATTCTGAAGTTGGTCAGTGGTGGGGAATCGTCTCCCATTCAGCCAGCAGCCCCCACACAACAAGCGTCCTCATTGCAAAGCTGGGGCACCGTGCCGAGGCATCTGTGAGTAAACGTGAGCTGAGCCCCAGGCCAGTTGCTGCTGAACTGTTCCCACCCTTCCCAGGTAAAACACCTGAATATATACAAGGACTTGAAAGCCTAGAGGAAGGGCCATGGAGCCACACGAGTGACAGCATGCCAGCTGACTTGGTGCCTGCAGGCCAGCCAGGATGGTCCTGGCCCTGGGTGCTCTTCTGGAAGATTTCCATTTCCCTGCCTGAGATACCCGTCCTGTCCCTGCCCCCACTGCTTTTTTCCTTCCTCACCTCTGCCCAGGGAGAAATTCCAGCAGCAGGTATGGGTGACACATCCTCTTCTTTAGCAGGTGGCAGCCTGGCAACTGCTGCAGAAAGTCCAGCAGAGCCCCACTCACACTGGGCCACCCACAAAGCCGTGGCCTCTCACTCCCTCCCACCAGCCCAGCCCCGAGACTGCTGACAGGGCAGAGAAAATGGCGTCAGGCACAGCTGCAGGGGCTCTTGCTGCCTGGAGTGGTATTTATGTTGATCTCAACCCAGGCACACCTGGGGAGGGCAGGCCGGCACGGTAAGGCTGCCCAGGTCAGCCAATCATCACCCCTCAGGGGCTCACAGTTGAAGAAAATGGAACTTGCTGAACCGGCCAGGTCCAAGGAACAGGTGTGGGCTCCTGAGAGTCAGGATAGACAAGGGGCTGCAGCTTTGGCTTGTTTTCTAATCATTTTATCTGGCCCATGAGTGGGAGACAACTTCAAGAAAACCCTCTCCTAATGAGAGGAACCCAGGAGTCAGGGAGAGGAGGGGTGGGTGGTGGTTGGAGACAGAGGCCTGGTGCCCTGGGTGCAGTGGAAGTGTCTGGAAGACCAGGTGGAGGGAGGCCACACAGAGTGATGCCCAGGGTCACAGACCTGTCGGAGCTGCTGTTTGTTAGCTCAAGTCCTGCTCTGAGGTGCTCTGTGTCAGCTCTGAGCGACAGGTGAGCTGGGGGTGCTCTTCAATGAGGGCTATGTGCACGGTTCCTGTGTGCCCAGCCCTGCCACGGTACCTGCAAGGGTAGCTCTGTATCCTGGGAGGGGCCTGACCATGAGAGCCCCGTGGGCTGGGTTGGGGGTGGGGTACCTGCCCAGGAGAGCTCCATATCCTGGGATTGGCCTGACCACGAGAGCCCCATGGGCTGCTGGGGACCTGGTAAAGGATGTCAGGACAGTCAGTGAAGCCACCGAGGATATACCGCCAGTTGCTCCTGATTCCTACACCCTGCTGGTCATTCTACCAACCACCAGGACATGGTATTCTGTATTAGTCTTCAATGATGCCTTCTTTTGTATTCCATTAGTCCCAGAGTCACAAGAAATTTTGGCTTGTGAGTGGCAGGACTCAACATACAACTAAAACAATACTTCCGGGCCGTCTTGCCCCAAGGGTTCAAAAATTCCCACACCATCTTTGGGGAAAGCTTAGCTAAAGACCGAAAAGTTCTACCTCTGGAAAAGGAAACCCTCCTTCAATATGCAGATGACCTTCTGATCGCCAGCCCTACTAAGGAGGCCTCTGAACTACCAAGCCAATAAAGGATAGAAGTTGTCCAAGAAAAAGCTCAAATATCACAGACTGCGGTGACCTGCCTGGGCTTCATTCTCACACAAGGTCGGAGAAGCCCATCCCAGGAAAGGGAAGAAACCATTTGCAGCCTTACCCCTTTCTAAAACTAGAAGACAGCTTAGGGGTTCCTGGGGAGGCCAGGGTTTGCTGCTTCTGGATCCTTAACTACAGTCTACTAGCTGGGCCTCTATATGAAACACTGAAAGGAAAAGATGATGATCCTTTTGAACAGAATCCAGAAGTGGCCTTTCAAGAATGGAAAGAGCAGTCAATTCAGACCCTTGCCCTGGAACTCCCTAATTGAGCTAAACCCTTTGACCTTTCCATTCCCGGTGAAAGGTGAATCGCCATTGGAGAATTAGTGCAAAAACTGGGACCACTTGAAATGGAACAACGCAAGAATGCCATCCAGGTAGGATAAACTACAGTCACCAAGGGGCTTGGCCCACTGCCACATCTGGCCAAGATACTGGCGGTATCTAAAAACCTGGAAATCAGCAGCCCAAAAGGCCACCTCCCTCCTAAGGGAAAAGGACCCCACGTGGTGATCCTAATCACCAACCATGCCCTGAAGTTGCAGGGTTCGCTCCGTGGGCACACCGACCTCGGGTGAGGAGGCCCTCCAACTCCAACATCCAGAGAGATAACCAGGGGCAACAGGGCACCATGACGACTCGTGTGAACATCACTTGACCTGGAGTTTCTCTCATAAAACAACAATAGTGTGTCCCGAAGGAGTAGACTACTGCTTGCAGGACTTACTGCACCCGGAGGGGAGCTAATAATCTTGGCGGGGGAACCGTATATCACACTGTCACCATAGAAAAGCCTACAGACACCGTGATGATGGTGGCCAATAAGACCGGCTGGACTCCTGTTTACTTCAAAAGGCTGTTGACTCAGTGGCCATCATGGTCCTTGATCACCACTGACCCTGGACTGTCTGGGAGTTGAGCGGACAAGGCTCTGACACCTGGTGCTGTTTGTACGTTAATTCAGGGGCCTAATTGAAGAAAGAGCAGACTACTGGTCAGAGCATCTAGGCTGGCAGAAACGGTCAGCCTAAGGTGGCCGAACAAATGTGGGGCGGGGTGAAATCGGCCCCCACGGCGTCTCTGCACATCTCTTTCCTGGACCCTCAAAGGTCATTAGAATCTATAACACTTCCAATGCTGGTGCTCAGGCGGACGAGCAGGGAGGCAGGGGTCCTGGGGCCAATCAACGTCACCTGGAGGCTGCTGGGGAGAAGTTCTGACCCTCGTCCCCTGGTATGAGGGCTCCCAACTCAGCACTCAGCAGTTACAGAAGAAGGGTCTGCACCCTCAGCACTCCAAGAATGAGGAACGGGGCAAAAGGCAGAGGAGGGGTTTGTCCCCAGCAAAGCCCACTAAAAATCCCTGGGAGATAAAAATAGAATCTGGGCAATAAAGTCAAGTCTGACCTTTTTTATCCTTTGTGCTTTGTCTAATTTCACGTGCTCCTAGGGTCCCGCATGCAGAGGTTCCACACCCGGCACTTCAGACCAGATTTCCTAGTGCAGAATGGCTGGGTCGACACCTCAGCTCCTGGGGCCCAGTGCAGACTCCGAGATATAGAGCCTGAGCTGCAGCCAACCCGGCCCTCGAGAGCTCCGCCCCCTCCCTCCCACTGACTCTGACAGGATCTCTACACAGCAGCCCAGCCCACAGCCCACGGGGTAGTGCATGCTCTCACCTCTCCATTCTCTGATCAAAATATAAAGTTTCCTTTGCTTGGGAACCAAACTCAGTCTCGATCTGTTGGCCCCAATGACACTGGGCAGGGGGACACTTGTTGGGGTCCACTCTGGAGGATCAGTAACAGAAATTGAGACTATTGTAACTTCAATGAACAGATGTGTGAGCCACACTGTAGTTAACATAGAACAGTTTAGAAGGCTCGGGTAAAATAAGATGTTTCTAACACTTCCATTTGATATTTCCATCACTTTATCATAAGCAAGTTCAGTGAAAGGTTTGTCTTATTTGTCAGGTCAACATTAGAGAAATGAAGTGATTTCTTTCCAAGGATGTACATCTAATAATCTTGGTTAAAGCTTCAATCTTGTTTTAAATGCTTTTCCATTGAAAATGATACCTCTCTTTCAGCTCCCCCATTTCTGAGAAGTATAAAATCTTATAATTTATTATTATCAAAGGGGAAAGGTGGGAGGAGGGATAAATTAACAGTTTGGAATTAACACATACACACTGCTATGTATAAAGTAGATCATCAACAAGGAACTACTGTATAGCACAGGGAACTACACTCAATATTTTGCAATAACCTATAAGGGGAAATAATCGGAAAAAGAATAGATATTTTTATTGACATCATCTATCAATGACAGTTAAAGTGTAACCTAAGGGAAGCCGGTGGTGAGTGCTTCTGACCCTGAAGACTTCAATCATCTAAAGTTTGGACTCTGCCTACTTCCCAAGGCCCTTAATGAACATATGTGTAGCCGTAGCTTAAAAAACTCCCCAGTTTGGGTTTCGGGGAGACACTGATTTTGAAAAAGCCCTGGCGTTCTCCTTACATGAATGGGACTCTTCCTACTGCTAAAACATGTCTGTCACATCCAGAGGATGGTATACCGTCTGATCGGGAAGAGTTTGGAAAAGGCATCTCATCTCCTCATCTCCTGGTGCTCGGGTTTACCCCTCCAGCGTCTTTACTAACAGTCTCCCCACTTGGAGATGTCAGCACTGTCAACATCCTGTTGTGTACAGTTTGGAATTTGTCCAGAGGATGAAGCGGAAGGATGAGGAACAATGAGAGACAAGTCCTAGGTGTTCAGACCGGCACATGTCACTCTAATTTCCAATCAGGAAGACGAATTGACCAAAGGCTAGGGTTGCCCATAGAAACAGTATAGGGCTTGAGGAAATCCCACTGCTTTGTGGCCAGTTCCCATAAACACAAGTTGAACAATGGAACTCAGGGGCAGTAAAATTCACGAAACTGCAGAGTTGAAAATATCTATCACTGAAAAATGTCTTGAGGAAAGTCAGAGAAAAGGATTGGTAAGCAAGGGAGAATGGCAGGAAAGGGATTTGAGGAGGTAGAAAGGACTCGCCATTAAGCACAAGAAAAGGGGCTGAACATTGCCAACATTGCAGTTGGCCAAAAAGGCTGTATGCGTTTTTTTCTGTATATATTCAAGAAAAGGGCATACACTTTTTTAGCCAACCAAACAGGTGGGCACTGGAAATCAATACTACAAAAGATATCACTTCGCATCAGTCAGAAGAGCCATCCTCATAAAGTGTAAACACCAGAAATGCAGGACAGGGCAAGGAGAAGAGGGAGCCCTGTGAGGCTTATAGTGGAAATGTATATTGCCAACGGCCATTCTGGAGAAGTGTATTGTGTTTACTAAAGCATCTAAAAAATGAGCTACAGAGCATAGGGCACTTGCACTCATGGGCGTATATCTTGGGAAAAACAAAAATCGAGAGGACACAGGCACCCCAATGTTTACTGCCTCTCTGTTTAAAAGATCCTCGACTAGGATAGAACTTAAATGTCTCTGGAGGGAAAAAATGGATAGAGATGTGGTACTTATGTAGAGTGGAATATTACTCAGCCTGGAAATCAATGAGATATGGCCAGTTGTAACAACTCCAGAGGAGTTACGTATGATCATTCTAAGTGACAGAATTCAAAAAGAAAAAGACACATATCATAAGATATCACTTAAAGGTGGAATCCAAAATGGCTACACATGAAATAAATTACAAAACAAAAACATAGTCAAATATGTAGAAAGCACGCGTAAGGCTGCTGAACGGGAAAGGTGGGGGGGGTGAGGCATCATCCAGGAGGTTGAAATTAGCAAAGATACCATTCCAAATACCAAACTGATAATCAACAAGGCCTACACGGTAGCTAAAAGAACTGCACTCAGCACACTCAAGTCACCGGAAAAGAATATCTATGACTGGTAAGAATCTGAAAAAGAATTTATTGATGTCTCTCTGTACGTGAATCAAGTGGATGTACAGCAGCAAGAAATAGAGCTTTGAAAATCAGCTGTAACCAATATAGTGATAAATTGCAAAAAATAAACGACAGAGGGACAGAGAAAACCTCTTACAACTTTTCCTCAGGGACGGTGATGCAACATGGATTGAACACATCTAGACCCACAGCAGGATGAGACATAAGACTGGAAACTGTTCGCGCTAAGAGAAATGTGAGGTTGGGTGAGGAAATGCACACCCTTTAAAGTAATACTACCTGGTACCCATTCAATGGGTCCCAAATCTGCAGGTTCAAGGAATCTTCCTACAGCTAAAACATGCATGGAAAACCCAGAGGACTGTACACCATGTGATCGGGAGATGTGTCTAAAATGCACCTCATTTATCCTCTCCTGGTGCTCCTGTTCATCATTCCAGCCATGTTACTTAGAATCTCCCCACTTAGAGAATCAGCACATTTAAACTTCTGTTTCACACATTTTGCAAATTGTGAGGAGGATGAACGGGAAGAGGGGGAACCAATGAGAGAATAGTTGTAGGGGTTTGGACGGGCACATGTCACTCTAATTTCCCATTAAGAATAAGAATTAAAAAAAGGCTCAGCCTGCCTCGCCGGAGCCAAAATAGGGCCTGAAGCAATCCTGCGGCTTTGAGGCCAGCTCACAAAATAGCAACTTAAAAAATGGAGCTCAGGGTCACTGCAATTCACAAACCTGCAGAGTTATAAATGAAAACTAACGTCCAAAAATATGTTGAGGTAAGGCAAAGAAGAGGATCTGAATGCAAGACAGAATTGCAAGAAACAGATTTCAAGAGATAGATTGGACTCGTCTTTAAAGCACATGAAAAGCAGCAGAATTTCGACAATGATGCAGTTGGCCCAAAAGGGAGTATGCGTTTTTTCCTGAATATATCCAGGAAAAAAACGCATACGCCCTTTATGGGCAACCAAGCAAGCAAGCAATGCAAATGTGCACAACAAAGAAGTCTCATTTCCCACCGGTCAAAAGGGCCATCTGAAAAAATTGTAAAAACCAGAAATGCAGGACAGGCCATGGAGAACAGGGAGCCTTTATACGCTGATGGACAGTGTGTGAACTGCCGAGAGCCACTCTGGAGAAGTGTATGGTGGTTCCTAAATCATCTAAAAAACAGAGCTACAGAGCATAGGGCACTTCCAATCACGGGAGTATATCTAGGGAAGTCTAAAAATCAACAAGACACAAGCACACCACATTTTAGGGCTACTCTGTTTACAAGAACCTCAACTTCAGTACACCTTAAATATCCCAGGAAAGAGAACAATGGATAAAGAAAATGTGGTACTTATGTACAATGGAATATCTCTTCACCATGAAATCAATGTAATAAGGCTAGTAGAAGGATAAAGAGTGGATTTAGGTCCGATAATACTACTTGAAATAAGTCAAACAGAAAAAGAAACATATCATAAGATATCACTTATAGAGGGAGGATAAATAAGGCTGCACAAAAAATGAATTACAAAACAGAACAGTGTCTCACATTTAGAAAACACACTTATGTCACCTTAAGGGGAAAGGAGAGGTGGGGTGATGCATAAAACCAGAGTTTGAAATAAGCACAGATACCGTTCAATAAACCAAATAGGTATTAGACAAGATCTACACCTTGCTCAATGAACTGACCTCAACACACCCTATACACCGCAGAGAAATATATCTGAGTAATAAGAATCTTAAAACCCATGTATTGATATATCTCCATAAGGGAATCAAGTGTGTGCAGAGCGGCACAAACACAGCAGTGAAAATGAGCTAAACCCCATTATAGAAATAAATTTTAAAACCAAAACGCAGAAACAATGAAAGAGAGAAAACTTCTTACAAAATTCGCTCAGGGGCTGTGATGCAAGCTGGAATGACCACATATAAACCCACAGCTGGATAAGACATAAGGCTGGACACTTGGGGCTGAGAGGATTGGTGAGCTTTGCTGAGCAACTGCCGAAAGTTTAATGCAATACTTCATGCTACTCATTCCAAGGGTCCCAACACTGCAGGTTGAAGGGAATCTTCCTACAGCTAAAACATGCATGGGAAATTCAGCAGATGGTATACCATATGATCAGGAAAGGTTTCTAAAACACACCTCATTTTCCTCTCCTGGGGCTCCGGATCAACATTCCAGCCACTTTACTAACAACATCCCCACATGGAGAGTCAATGACTTTAAGTTCCGGTATCGCACAGTCTGCAGTTAGTGCGGAGGATGAATGGGAATACGGGGAACCAGTGAGAAAATAGCTGTAGCGGTTTCAATGCCCACATGTCACTCTAATTTCACATAGGAAGAAGAATTAACCAAAGGTACAACAAGGCACCCCAGAAGAAAAATAGGGCCTGAAGAAATCCTGTGGATATGAGGCAAGATCACAAAAATAAGAGCTGAAAAATGGAACTAAGGGCAACTGAAATTCAAAAACCTGCAGAGTTATAAAGGCCAACTATTTTCCAAAATGATATTGAGGTAAGGCTATGAAGAGGCACTGACAGCAAGGCAGAATAGCAGGAAACCGATTTCAGGAGGGAGACTGGAATTGCATGTAAAGCATAGGAAAAGAGGCAGAACGTCCACAATGATGCACTTGGCCAAAAAGGGCGTATGCGTTTTTTCCTGAATATATTCAGGAAAAAACGCATACGCCCTTTTTGGCCAACCAAGCAAGCTTGCAAATGAAATCTGCACTAAAATGAAGTCTCACTGCCCCCCGGTCAAAAGGGCCATCCGAAAAAAGTGTAAAATCCAGAAAGGCAGGTCAGGCAATGGAGAACTGGGAGCCTCGTTATGCTGATGGGCGGATGTAAATTGCCAACAGCCACTCTGGAGAAGTGTATGGTGTTTCCTGAAACATCTAAAAAACAAAGCACCAGAGCCTAGGGCACTTCCACTTATGGTTCTATAGCTTAGGGAAATTAAAATCAAAAAGACACAGCCACCTCAAAGTTTGGGACGGCTTTGTTTACAAGAACCTCGTTTACGGTACAAGTTCAATATCGCAGAAAGCAAAAATGGATAAAGAAGTTGTGGTACTTACGTACAATGAAATATCACTCAACAACGAAATCTGTGTCATCAGGCCCGTAGCAGCATCATGAGTGGATTCAGGTACGATGATTCTAAGTGAAATAAGTCACACAGAAAAAGAAACATCATAAGATATCACTAATATACGGAATGTAAACTTGGCTACACAGGAACTGAATTACAAAACAGCACAGGGACTCAAATGTAGAACACCAACTTATGCTTGCTTAAGGGGAAAGCTGAGTTGGGGTGCTGGATAAAACCAGAGATTGAAATTACAACAAATACAGTTCCATAAGCCAAATATGTAATAAACAAGAGCTACTGCTTTTTCAACGAAGTGGACTCAACACCCCATATTAAACGCCTAAGAATATACCTGACTAGTAAGAATCTTAAAACCTATGGATTTATATGTCTCCGAAAGAGAATCAGGCGTGTGTACAGCGGCATAAACACAGCAGTGATAGGATTGGTGAGGTTCGGTGAGCAAATGCAGACCCTTTGAAGTCATATTGCATGGTACGCATTCCATGGGTCTCAACTCTCAAGGTTTAAGGGATTCTTCCTTCGGCTAAAACATGCATGTGGAACCCAGAGTATGATCCACCGTGTGATCGGAAAACGTGTTCAAATGTGTCTCAGTTTTCGTCCCCTGGTACTCGGGTGCAACATTCCAGACGCTTTACTAACACTCTCCCCACTTGGAGAGTCAGTGCCTTTAACCTGCTGTTTGGCCCAATTTGCAATTTCTGCGTAAGATGAAAAGGAATAGGGAGAACCAATGAGAGACTAGCTGGAGGTGTCTGGATGGCCAAATTTAACTCTCATTTCCCACCAGGAACAGGAATTAACCAAAGGCTCAGCGTGCCGTGCCGGAACCACACTAGGGCCTGAAGCAATCCTGCGGTGTTGCGGCCAGCTCAAAAGAAAGCGAGTTGAAGAAGGTAACTAAGGGGCACTGTAAATAACAAACCTGCAGAGTTATAAATGACAGGTATCGTCCAAAAATGTATTGAAGTAAGGCTGCCAAAAGGACTTGAAAACGGAGCAGAATTGCAGGAAACCGATTTCAGGAGGTAGACTGGAATTGTATGTAAAGCATAGGAAAAGAGGCAGAACGTCCACAATGATGCACTTGGCCAAAAAGGGCGTATGCGTTTTTTCCTGAATATATTCAGGAAAAAACGCATACGCCCTTTTTGGCCAACCAAGCAAGCTTGCAAAGAAATCTGCACTAAAATGAAGTCTCACTGCCCCCCGGTCAAAAGGGCCATCTGAAAAAAGTGTAAAATCCAGAAAGGCAGGACAGGCCATGGAGAACCGGGAGCCTTGTAATGCTGATGGGCGGGATGTAAATTGCCAACAGCCACTCTGGAGAAGTGTATGGTGTTTCCTGAAACATCCAAAAAACAAAGCAACAGAGCCTAGGGCACTTCCACTTATGGTCCTATAGCTTAGGGAAATTAAAATCAAAAAGACACAGCCACCCCAAAGTTTGGGACGGCTCTGTTTACAACAACCTCGTTTACGGTGCAAGTTCAATATCACAGAATGCGAAAAATGGATAAAGAAGTTGTGGTACTCACGTACAATGCAATATCACTCAGCAATGAAATCTATGTCATCAGGCCTATAGCAGCATAATGAGTGGATTCAGGTACAATGATTCTAAGTGAAATAAGTCACACAGAAAAAGAAACATCATAAGATATCACTAATACACGGAATGTAAACTTGGCTACATAGGAACTGAATTACAAAACAGCACAGGGTCTCAAATGTAGAAAACCAACTTATGCTTGCTTAAGGGGGAAGGTGAGTTGGGGTGCTGCATAAAACCAGAGATGGAAATTAGCACAGATACCCTTCCATAAGCCAAATATGTAATAGACAAGAGCTACTCCTTGCTCAATGTAGTGGACTCAACACCCCATATTAAACGCCTAAGAATATACCTGACTAGTAAGAATCTTAAAACCTATGGATTTATATGTCTCCAAAAGAGAATCAAGCGTGTGTACAGCGGCATAAATGCAGCAGTGATAGGATTCTTGAGGTTCGGTGAGCAAATGCAGACGCTTTGAAGTCATATTGCATGGTACCCATTCCATGGGTCTTAACTCTCCAAGTTTAAGGGATTCATCCTTCAGCTAAAACATGCATGTGGAACCCAGAGTATGATCCACCGTGTGTTCGGGAAACGTGTTCAAATGTGTCTCAGTTTTCGTCCCCTCGTACTTGGGCGCAACATTCCAGACGCTTTACTAACACTCTCCCCACTTGGAGAGTCAGTGCCTTTAACCTCCTGTTTGGCCCAGTTTGCAAATTCTGCGGAAAATGAACAGGAATAGGGAGAACCAATGAGAGACTAGCTGGAGGTGTCTGGTCGGGCAAATTTAACTCTCATTTCCCACCAGGAAGAGGAATTAACCAAAGGCTCAGCGTGCCGTGCCGGAACCACACTAGGGCCTGAAGCAATCCTGCGGTGTTGCGGCCAGCTCACAAGAAAGCGAGTTGAAGAAAGGAGCTCAGGGACACTGTAAATCACAAACCTGCAGAGTTATAAATGATAGCTATCGTCCAAAAACATATTGAAGTAAGGCTGCCAAGAAGACTTGAAAGCGGGGCAGAATTGCAGGAAACCGATTTCAGGAGGTAGACTGGAATTGCATGTAAAGCATAGGAAAAGAGGCAGAACGTCCACAATGATGCACTTGGCAAAAAGGGGCGTATGCGTTTTTTCCTGAATATATTCAGGAAAAACCGCATATGCCCTTTTTGGCCAACCAAGCAAGCTTGCAAAGGAAATCTGCACTACAATGAAGTCTCCCTGCCCCACGCTCAAAAGGGTCATCTGAAAAAAGTGTAAAATCCAGAAAAGCAGGACAGGCCATGGAGAACTGGGAGCCTTGTTATGCTGATGGGCGGGATGTAAATTGCCAACAGCCACTCTGGAGAAGTGTATGGTGTTTCCTGAAACATCTAAGAAACAAAGCAACAGAGCCTAGGGCACTTCCACTTATGGTACTATAGCTTAGGGAAATTAAACTCAAAAAGACACAGCCACCCCAAATTATGGGAAGGCTCTGTTTACAAGAACCTCATTAATGGTACAAGTTCAATATCGCAGAAAGCGAAAAATGGATATAGAAGTTGTGGTACTTACGTACAATGCAATATCACTCAGCAATGAAATCTATGTCATCAGGCCCGTAGCAGCATAATGAGTGGATTCAGGTACGATGATTCTAAGTGAAATAAGTCACACAGAAAAAGAAACTTCATAAGATATCACTACTACACGGAATGTAAACTTGGCTACACAGGAACTGAATTACAAAACAGAACAGGGTCTCAAATGTAGAAAACCAACTTATGCCTGCTTAAGGGGAAAGGTGAGTTGGGGTGCTGCATAAAACCAGAGATTGAAATTAGCACAGATACCCTTCCATAAACCAAATATGTAATAGACAAGAGCTACTCCTTGTTCAACGAAGTGGACTCAACACCCCATATTAAACGCCTAAGAATATACCTGACTAGTAAGAATCTTAAAACCTATGGATTTATATGTCTCCGAAAGAGAATCAAGCGTGTGTACAGCGGCATAAATGCAGCAGTGATAGGATTGGTGAGGTTCGGTGAGCAAATGCAGACCCTTTGAAGTCATATTGCATGGTTCCCATTCCATGGGTCAAAACTCTCCAAGTTTAAGGGATTCTTCCTTCACCTAAAAGATGCATGTGGTACCCAGAGTATGATCCACCGTGTGTTCGGGAAACGTGTTCAAATGTGTCTCAGTTTTCGTCCCCTGGTACTAGGGTGCAACATTCCAGACGCTTTACTAACACTCTCCCCACTTGGAGAGTCAGTGCCTTTAATCTCCTGTTTGGCCCAGTTTGCAATTTCTGCGGAAAATGAACAGGAATAGGGAGAACCAATGAGAGACTAGCTGGAGGTGTCTGGTCGGGCAAATTTAACTCTCATTTCCCACAAGGAAGAGGAATTAACCAAAGGCTCAGTGTGCCGTGCCGGACCACACGAGGGCCTGAAGCAATCCTGCGGTGTTGCGGCCAGCTCACAAGAAAGCGAGTTGAAGAAAGGAGCTCAGGGACACTGTAACTCACAAACCTGCAGAGTTATAAATGACAGCTATCGTCCAAAAATATATTGAAGTAAGGCTGCCAAGAGGACTTGAAAGCGGGGCAGAATTGCAGGAAACCGATTTCAGGAGGTAGACTGGAATTGCATGTAAAGCATAGGAAAAGAGGCAGAACGTCCACAATGATGCACTTGGCCATAAAGGGCGTATGTTTTTTTTCCTGAATATATTCAGGAAAAAACGCATACGCCCTTTTTGGCCAACCAAGCAAGCTTGCAAAGGAAATCTGCACTACAATGAAGTCTCACTGCCCCACGCTCAAAAGGGTCATCTGAAAAAAGTGTAAAATCCAGAAAGGCAGGACAGGCCATGGAGAACTGGGAGCCTTGTTATGCTGATGGGCGGGATGTAAATTGCCAACAGCCACCTTGAGAAGTGTATGGTGTTTCCTGAAACATCTAAGAAACAAAGCAACAGAGCCTAGGGCACTTCCACTTATGGTCCTATAGCTTAGGGAAATTAAAATCAAAAAGACACAGCCACCCAAAAATCTGGGATGGCTCGTTTACAAGAACCTCATTTATGGTACAAGTTCAATATCACAGAAAGCGAAAAATGGATAAAGAAGGTGTGGTACTTACTTACAATGCAATATCACTCAGCAATGAAATCTATGTCATCAGGCCCGTAGCAGCATAATGAGTGGTTTCAGGAACGATGATTCTAAGTGAAATAAGTCACACAGAAAAAGAAACTTCATAAGATATCACTACTACACGGAATGTAAACTTGGCTACACAGGAACTGAATTACAAAACAGAACAGGGTCTCAAATGAAGAAAACCAACTTATGCTTGCTTAAGGGGAAAGGTGAGTTGGGGTGCTGCATAAAACCAGGGATTGCACTTGGCACAGACCCGTTCCATAAGCCAAATATATAATAGACAATAGCTACTCCTTGTTCAACGAAGTGGACTCAACACCCCATATTAAACGCCTAAGAATATACCTGACTAGAAAGAATCTTAAAACCTATGGATTTATATGTCTCCAAAAGAGAATCAAGCGTGTGTACAGCGGCATAAACGCAGCAGTCATAGGATTGATGAGGATCGGTGAGCAAATGCAGACCCTTTGAAGTCATATTGCATGGTACCCATTCCATGGGTCTCAACTCTCCAAGTTTAAGGTATTCTTCCTTCAGCTAAAACATGCATGTGGAACCCAGAGTATGATCCACCGTGTGTTCGGGAAAAGTGTTCAAATGTGTCTCAGTTTTCGTCCCCTGGTACTCGGGTGCAACATTCCAGACGCTTTACTAACACTCTCCCCACTTGGAGAGTCAGTGCCTTTAACCTCCTGTTTGGCCCAGTTTGCAATTTCTGCGGAAAATGAACAGGAATAGGGAGAACCAATGAGAGACTAGCTGGAGGTGTCTGGACGGGCAAATTTAACTCTCATTCCCCACCAGGAAGAGGAATTAACCAAAGGCTCAGCGTGCCGTGCCGGAACCACACTAGGGCCTGAAGCAATCCTGCGGTGTTGCGGCCAGCTCACAAGAAAGCGAGTTGAAGAAAGGAGCTCAGGGACACTGTAACTCACAAACCTGCAGAGTTATAAATGACAGCTATCGTCCAGAAATATATTGAAGTAAGGCTGCCAAGAGGACTTGAAAGCGGGGCAGAATTGCAGGAAACCGATTTCAGGAGGTAGACTGGAATTGCATGTAAAGCATAGGAAAAGAGGCAGAACGTCCACAATGATGCACTTGGCCAAAAAGGGCGTATGCGTTTTTTCCTGAATATATTCAGGAAAAAACGCATACGCCCTTTTTGGCCAACCAAGCAAGCTTGCAAAGGAAATCTGCACTACAATGAAGTCTCACTGCCCCACGCTCAAAAGGGTCATCTGAAAAAAGTGTAAAATCCAGAAAGGCAGGACAGGCCATGGAGAACTGGGAGCCTTGTTATGCTGATGGGCGGGATGTTAATTGCCAACAGCCACTCTGGAGAAGTGTATGGTGTTTCCTGAAACATCTAAGAAACAAAGCAACAGAGCCTAGGGCACTTCCACTTATGGTACTATAGCTTAGGGAAATTAAACTCAAAAAGACACAGCCACCCCAAAGTTTGGGATGGCTCTGTTTACAAGAACCTCATTTATGGTACAAGTTCAATATCGCAGAAAGCGAAAAATGGATAAGAAGTTGTGGTACTTATGTACAATGCAATATCACTCAGCAATGAAATCTATGTCATCAGGCCCGTAGCAGCATAATGAGTGGATTCAGGTACGATGATTCTAAGTGAAATAAGTCACACAGAAAAAGAAACTTCATAAGATATGACTACTACACGGAATGTAAACTTGGCTACACAGGAACTGAATTACAAAACAGGACAGGGTCTCAAATGTAGAAAACCAACTTATGCTTGCTTAAGGGGAAAGGTGAGTTGGGGTGCTGCATAAAACCAGAGATTGAATTTGGCACAGATACCGTTCCATAAGCCAAATATATAATAGACAATAGCTACTCCTTGTTCAACGAAGTGGACTCAACACCCCATATTAAACGCCTAAGAATATACCTGACTAGTAAGAATCTTAAAACCTATGGATTTATATGTCTCCGAAAGAGAATCAAGCGTTTGTACAGCGGCATAAATGCAGTAGTGATAGGATTGGTGAGGTTCAGTGAGCAAATGCAGACCCTTTGAAGTCATATTGCATGGTACCCATTCCATGGGTCTCAACTCTCCAAGTTTAAGGGATTCTTCCTTCAGCTAAAACATGCATGTGGAACCCAGAGTATGATCCACCGTGTGTTCGGGAAACGTGTTCAAATGTGTCTCAGTTTTCGTCCCCTGGTACTCGGGTGCAACATTCCAGACGCTTTACTAACACTCTCCCCACTTGGAGAGTCAGTGCCTTTAATCTCCTGTTTGGCCCAGTTTGCAATTTCTGCGGAAAATGAACAGGAATAGGGAGAACCAATGAGAGACTAGCTGGAGGTGTCTGGTCGGGCAAATTTAATTCTCATTTCCCACCAGGAAGAGGAATTAACCAAAGGCTCAGTGTGCCGTGCCGGAACCACACTAGGCCCTGAAACAATCCTGCGGTGTTGCGGCCAGCTCACAAGAAAGCGAGTTGAAGAAAGGAGCTCAGGGACAGTGTAACTCACAAACCTGCAGAGTTATAAATGATAGCTATCGTCCAAAAATATATTGAAGTAAGCCTGCCAAGAGGACTTGAAAGCGGGGCAGAATTGCAGGAAACCGATTTCAGGAGGTAGACTGGAATTGCATGTAAAGCATAGGAAAAGAGGCAGAACGTCCACAATGATGCACTTGGCCAAAAAGGGCGTATGCGTGTTTTCCTGAATATATTCAGGAAAACACGCATACGCCCTTTTTGGCCAACCAAGCAAGCTTGCAAAGGAAATCTGCACTACAATGAAGTCTCACTGCCCCACGCTCAAAAGGGTCATCTGAAAAAAGTGTAAAATCCAGAAAGGCAGGACAGGCCATGGAGAACAGGGAGGCTTGTTATGCTGATGGGCAGGATGTAAATTGCCAACAGCCACTCTTGAGAAGTGTATGGTGTTTCCTGAAACATCTAAGAAACAAACCAACAGAGCCTAGGGCACTTCCACTTATGGTCCTATAGATTAGGGAAATTAAAATCAAAAAGACACAGCCACCCCAAAATTTGGGACGGCTGTGTTTACAAGAACCTCATTTATGGTACAAGTTCAATATCACAGAAAGCGAAAAATGGATAAAGAAGTTGTGGTACTTACGTACAATGCAATATCACTCAGCAATGAAATCTATGTCATCAGGCCCGTAGCAGCATAATGAGTGGATTCAGGTACGATGATTCTAAGTGAAATAAGTCACACAGAAAAAGAAACTTCATAAGATATCACTACTACACGGAATGTAAACTTGGCTACACAGGAACTGAATTACAAAACAGGACAGGGTCTCAAATGAAGAAAACCAACTTATGCTTGCTTAAGGGGAAAGGTGAGTTGGGGTGCTGCATAAAACAAGGGATTGAACTTGGCACAGATACCGTTCCATAAGCCAAATATATAATAGACAATAGCTACTCCTTGTTCAACGAAGTGGACTCAACACCCCATATTAAACGCCTAAGAATATACCTGACTAGAAAGAATCTTAAAACCTATGGATTTATATGTCTCCGAAAGAGAATCAAGCGTGTGTACAGCGGCATAAACGCAGCAGTCATAGGATTGATGAGGATCGGTGAGCAAATGCAGACCCTTTGAAGTCATATTGCATGGTACCCATTCCATGGGTCTCAACTCTCCAAGTTTAAGGTATTCTTCCTTCAGCTAAAACATGCATGTGGAACCCAGAGTATGATCAACCGTGTGTTCGGGAAAAGTGTTCAAATGTGTCTCAGTTTTCGTCCCCTGGTACTCGGGTGCAACATTCCAGACGCTTTACTAACACTCTCCCCACTTGGAGAGTCAGTGCCTTTAACCTCCTGTTTGGCCCAGTTTGCAATTTCTGCGGAAAATGAACAGGAATAGGGAGAACCAATGAGAGACTAGCTGGAGGTGTCTGGACGGGCAAATTTAACTCTCATTCCCCACCAGGAAGAGGAATTAACCAAAGGCTCAGCGTGCCGTGCCGGAACCACACTAGGGCCTGAAGCAATCCTGCGGTGTTGCGGCCAGCTCACAAGAAAGCGAGTTGAAGAAAGGAGCTCAGGGACACTGTAACTCACAAACCTGCAGAGTTATAAATGACAGCTATCGTCCAGAAATATATTGAAGTAAGGCTGCCAAGAGGACTTGAAAGCGGGGCAGAATTGCAGGAAACCGATTTCAGGAGGTAGACTGGAATTGCATGTAAAGCATAGGAAAAGAGGCAGAACGTGGACAATGATGCACTTGGCCCAAAAGGGCGTATGCGTTTTTTCCTGAATATATTCAGGAAAAAACGCATACGCCCTTTTTGGCCAACCAAGCAAGCTTGCAAAGGAAATCTGCACTACAATGAAGTCTCACTGCCCCACGCTCAAAAGGGTCATCTGAAAAAAGTGTAAAATCCAGAAAGGCAGGACAGGCCATGGAGAACTGGGAGCCTTGTTATGCTGATGGGCGGGATGTTAATTGCCAACAGCCACTCTGGAGAAGTGTATGGTGTTTCCTGAAACATCTAAGAAACAAAGCAACAGAGCCTAGGGCACTTCCACTTATGGTACTATAGCTTAGGGAAATTAAACTGAAAAAGACACAGCCATCCCAAATTATGGGAAGGCTCTGTTTACAAGAACCTCATTTATGGTACAAGTTCAATATCGCAGAAAGCGAAAAATAGATAAAGAAGTTGTGGTACTTACGTACAATGCAATATCACTCAGCAATGAAATCTATGTCATCAGGCCCGTAGCAGCATAATGAGTGGATTCAGGTACGATGATTCTAAGTGAAATAAGTCACACAGAAAAAGAAACTTCATAAGATATGACTACTACACGGAATGTAAACTTGGCTACACAGGAACTGAATTACAAAACAGGACAGGGTCTCAAATGTAGAAAACCAACTTATGCTTGCTTAAGGGGAAAGGTGAGTTGGGGTGCTGCATAAAACCAGAGATTGAATTTGGCACAGATACCGTTCCATAAGCCAAATATATAATAGACAATAGCTACTCCTTGTTCAACGAAGTGGACTCAACACCCCATATTAAACGCCTAAGAATATACCTGACTAGTAAGAATCTTAAAACCTATGGATTTATATGTCTCCGAAAGAGAATCAAGCGTTTGTACAGCGGCATAAATGCAGTAGTGATAGGATTGGTGAGGTTCAGTGAGCAAATGCAGACCCTTTGAAGTCATATTGCATGGTACCCATTCCATGGGTCTCAACTCTCCAAGTTTAAGGGATTCTTCCTTCAGCTAAAACATGCATGTGGAACCCAGAGTATGATCCACCGTGTGTTCGGGAAACGTGTTCAAATGTGTCTCAGTTTTCGTCCCCTGGTACTCGGGTGCAACATTCCAGACGCTTTACTAACACTCTCCCCACTTGGAGAGTCAGTGCCTTTAATCTCCTGTTTGGCCCAGTTTGCAATTTCTGCGGAAAATGAACAGGAATAGGGAGAACCAATGAGAGACTAGCTGGAGGTGTCTGGTCGGGCAAATTTAATTCTCATTTCCCACCAGGAAGAGGAATTAACCAAAGGCTCAGTGTGCCGTGCCGGAACCACACTAGGCCCTGAAACAATCCTGCGGTGTTGCGGCCAGCTCACAAGAAAGCGAGTTGAAGAAAGGAGCTCAGGGACAGTGTAACTCACAAACCTGCAGAGTTATAAATGATAGCTATCGTCCAAAAATATATTGAAGTAAGCCTGCCAAGAGGACTTGAAAGCGGGGCAGAATTGCAGGAAACCGATTTCAGGAGGTAGACTGGAATTGCATGTAAAGCATAGGAAAAGAGGCAGAACGTCCACAATGATGCACTTGGCCAAAAAGGGCGTATGCGTGTTTTCCTGAATATATTCAGGAAAACACGCATACGCCCTTTTTGGCCAACCAAGCAAGCTTGCAAAGGAAATCTGCACTACAATGAAGTCTCACTGCCCCACGCTCAAAAGGGTCATCTGAAAAAAGTGTAAAATCCAGAAAGGCAGGACAGGCCATGGAGAACAGGGAGGCTTGTTATGCTGATGGGCAGGATGTAAATTGCCAACAGCCACTCTTGAGAAGTGTATGGTGTTTCCTGAAACATCTAAGAAACAAACCAACAGAGCCTAGGGCACTTCCACTTATGGTCCTATAGATTAGGGAAATTAAAATCAAAAAGACACAGCCACCCCAAAATTTGGGACGGCTGTGTTTACAAGAACCTCATTTATGGTACAAGTTCAATATCACAGAAAGCGAAAAATGGATAAAGAAGTTGTGGTACTTACGTACAATGCAATATCACTCAGCAATGAAATCTATGTCATCAGGCCCGTAGCAGCATAATGAGTGGATTCAGGTACGATGATTCTAAGTGAAATAAGTCACACAGAAAAAGAAACTTCATAAGATATCACTACTACACGGAATGTAAACTTGGCTACACAGGAACTGAATTACAAAACAGGACAGGGTCTCAAATGAAGAAAACCAACTTATGCTTGCTTAAGGGGAAAGGTGAGTTGGGGTGCTGCATAAAACAAGGGATTGAACTTGGCACAGATACCGTTCCATAAGCCAAATATATAATAGACAATAGCTACTCCTTGTTCAACGAAGTGGACTCAACACCCCATATTAAACGCCTAAGAATATACCTGACTAGAAAGAATCTTAAAACCTATGGATTTATATGTCTCCGAAAGAGAATCAAGCGTGTGTACAGCGGCATAAACGCAGCAGTCATAGGATTGATGAGGATCGGTGAGCAAATGCAGACCCTTTGAAGTCATATTGCATGGTACCCATTCCATGGGTCTCAACTCTCCAAGTTTAAGGTATTCTTCCTTCAGCTAAAACATGCATGTGGAACCCAGAGTATGATCAACCGTGTGTTCGGGAAAAGTGTTCAAATGTGTCTCAGTTTTCGTCCCCTGGTACTCGGGTGCAACATTCCAGACGCTTTACTAACACTCTCCCCACTTGGAGAGTCAGTGCCTTTAACCTCCTGTTTGGCCCAGTTTGCAATTTCTGCGGAAAATGAACAGGAATAGGGAGAACCAATGAGAGACTAGCTGGAGGTGTCTGGACGGGCAAATTTAACTCTCATTCCCCACCAGGAAGAGGAATTAACCAAAGGCTCAGCGTGCCGTGCCGGAACCACACTAGGGCCTGAAGCAATCCTGCGGTGTTGCGGCCAGCTCACAAGAAAGCGAGTTGAAGAAAGGAGCTCAGGGACACTGTAACTCACAAACCTGCAGAGTTATAAATGACAGCTATCGTCCAGAAATATATTGAAGTAAGGCTGCCAAGAGGACTTGAAAGCGGGGCAGAATTGCAGGAAACCGATTTCAGGAGGTAGACTGGAATTGCATGTAAAGCATAGGAAAAGAGGCAGAACGTGGACAATGATGCACTTGGCCCAAAAGGGCGTATGCGTTTTTTCCTGAATATATTCAGGAAAAAACGCATACGCCCTTTTTGGCCAACCAAGCAAGCTTGCAAAGGAAATCTGCACTACAATGAAGTCTCACTGCCCCACGCTCAAAAGGGTCATCTGAAAAAAGTGTAAAATCCAGAAAGGCAGGACAGGCCATGGAGAACTGGGAGCCTTGTTATGCTGATGGGCGGGATGTTAATTGCCAACAGCCACTCTGGAGAAGTGTATGGTGTTTCCTGAAACATCTAAGAAACAAAGCAACAGAGCCTAGGGCACTTCCACTTATGGTACTATAGCTTAGGGAAATTAAACTGAAAAAGACACAGCCATCCCAAATTATGGGAAGGCTCTGTTTACAAGAACCTCATTTATGGTACAAGTTCAATATCGCAGAAAGCGAAAAATGGATAAAGAAGTTGTGGTACTTACGTACAATGCAATATCACTCAGCAATGAAATCTATGTCATCAGGCCCGTAGCAGCATAATGAGTGGATTCAGGTACGATGATTCTAAGTGAAATAAGTCACACAGAAAAAGAAACTTCATAAGATATCACTACTACACGGAATGTAAACTTGGCTACACAGGAACTGAATTACAAAACAGAACAGGGTCTCAAATTTAGAAAACCAACTTATGCTTGCTTAAGGGGAAAGGTGAGTTGGGGTGTTGCATAAAACCAGAGATTGAATTTGGCACAGATACCGTTCCATAAGCCAAATATATAATAGACAATAGCTACTCCTTGTTCAACGAAGTGGACTCAACACCCCATATTAAACGCCTAAGAATATACCTGACTAGTAAGAATCTTAAAACGTATGAATTTATATGTCACCGAAAGAGAATCAAGCGTGTGTACAGCGGCATAAATGCAGTAGTGATAGGATTGGTGAGGTTCGGTGAGCAAATGCAGACCCTTTGAAGTCATATTGCATGGTACCCATTCCATGGGTCTCAACTCTCCAAGTTTAAGGGATTCTTCCTTCAGCTAAAACATGCATGTGGAACCCAGAGTATGATCCACCGTGTGTTCGGGAAACGTGTTCAAATGTGTCTCAGTTTTCGTCCCCTGGTACTCACGTGCAACATTCCAGACGCTTTACTAACACTGTCCCCACTTGGAGAGTCAGTGCCTTTAACCTCCTGTTTGGCCCAGTTTGCAATTTCTGCGGAAAATGAACAGGAATAGGGAGAACCAATGAGAGACTAGCTGGAGGTGTCTGGACGGGCAAATTTAACTCTCATTTCCCACCAGGAAGAGGAATTAATCCAAGGGTCAGCCAGCCATGCCGGAACCACACTAGGGTCCGAAACAATCCTGCGGTGTTGCGGCCAGCTCACAAGAAAGTGAGTGAAGAAAGGAGCTCAGGGGCACTGTAATTCACAGACCTGCAGAGTTATAAATGACAGCTATCGTCCAAAAATATATTGAAGTAAGGCTGCCAAGAGCACTTGAAAGCGGGGCAGAATTGCAGGATACCGATTTCAGGAGGTAGACTGGAATTGCATGTAAAGCATAGGAAAAGAGGCAGAACGTCCACAATGATGCACTTGGCCAAAAAGGGCGTATGCGTTTTTTCCTGAATATATTCAGGAAAAAACGCATACGCCCTTTTTGGCCAACCAAGCAAGCTTGCAAAGGAAATCTGCACTACAATGACGTCTCACTGCCCCCCCGGTCAAAAGGGCCATCTGAAAAAAGTGTAAAATCCAGAAAGTCAGGACAGGCCATGGAAAACTGGGAGCCTTGTTATGCTGATGGGCGGGATGTAAATTGCCAACAGCGACTCTGGAGAAGTGTATGGTGTTTCCTGAAACATATAAGAAACAAAGCAACAGAGCCTAGGGCACTTCCACTTATGGTCCTATAGCTTCGGGAAATTAAAATGAAAAAGACACAGCCATGCCAAAGTTTGGGACGGCTCTGTTTACAAGAACCTCGTTTATGGTACAAGTTCAATATCGCAGAAAGCGAAAAATGGATAAAGAAGTTTTGGTACTTATGTACAATGCTATATCACTCAGCAATGAAATCTATGTCATCAGGCCCGTAGCAGCATAGTGAGTGGATTCAGGTACGATGATTCTAAGTGAAATAAGTCACACAGAAAAAGAAACATCATAAGCTATCACTAATACACGGAATGTAATCCTGGCTACACAGGAACTGAATTACAAAACAGAAGAGGCTCTCAAATGTAGAAAACCAACTTATGCTTGCTTAAGGGGAAAGGTGAGTTGGGGTGCTGCATAAAACCAGAGATTGAAATTAGCACAGATACCGTTCCATAAGCCAAATATGTAATAGACAATAGCTACACATTGCTTAACGAAGTGCACTCAACACCCCATATTAAACGCCTAAGAATATACCTGACTAGTAAGAATCTTAAAACCTATGGATTTATATGTCTCTGAAAGAGAATCAAGCATGTGTACAGCCAAAAACGCAGCAGTGATAGGATTGGTGAGGTTCGGTGAGCAAATGCAGACCCTTTGAAGTCATATTGCATGGTACCCATTCCATGGGTCTCAACTCTCCAGGTTTAAGGGATTCTTCCCTAAGCTAAAACATGCATGTGGAACCCAGAGTATGATCCACCGTGTGATCGGGAAACGTGTTCAAATGTGTCTCAGTTTTCGTCCCCTGGTACTCGGGTGCAACATTCCAGACGCTTTACTAACACTCTCCCCACTTGGAGAGTCAGTGCCTTTAACCTACTGTTTGGCTCAGTTTGCAATTTCTGCGGAAAATGAACAGGAATAGGGAGAACCAATGAGAGACTATCTGCAGGTGTCTGGACGGGCAAATTTAACTCTCATTTCCCACCAGGAAGAGGAATTAACCAAAG
Organism: Lagenorhynchus albirostris; assembly: GCF_949774975.1. Taxonomy (NCBI): domain Eukaryota; kingdom Metazoa; phylum Chordata; class Mammalia; order Artiodactyla; family Delphinidae; genus Lagenorhynchus; species Lagenorhynchus albirostris. Next base: position 51,504,664 of record NC_083098.1, on the reverse strand, counting down.
GTCAGTGTGCCGTGCTGGAACCACACTAGGGCCTGAAGCAATACTGTGGTGTTGCGTCCAGCTCACAGGAAAGCAAGTTGAAGAAAGGAGCTCAGGGGCACTGTCATTCACAAACCTGCAGAGTTATAAATGACAGCTATCGTCCAAAAATATACTGAAGTAAGGCTGCCAAGAGGACTTGAAAGCGGGGCAGAATTGCAGGAAACCGATTTCAGGAGGTAGACTGGAATTGCATATAAAGCATAGGAAAAGAGGCAGAACGTCCACAATGATGCACTTGGCCGAAAAGTGCGTATGCATTTTTTCCTGAATATATTCAGGAAAAAACGCATACGCCCTTTTTGGCCAACCAAGCAAGCTTGCAAAGGAAATCTGCACTACACTGAAGTCTCACTGCCCCCCGGTCAAAAGGGCCATCTGAAAAAAGTGTAAAATCCAGAAAGGCAGGACAGGCCATGGAGAACTGGGAGCCTTGTTATGCTGATGGGCGGGATGTAAATTGCCAACAGCCACTCTGGAGAAGTGTATGGTGTTTCCTGAAACATCTAAAAAACAAAGCAACAGAGCCTAGGGCACTGCCACTTATGGTCCTATAGCTTAGGGAAATTAAAATCAAAAAGACACAGCCACCCCAAAGTTTGGGACGGCTCTGTTTACATGAACCTCGTTTACGGTACAAGTTCAATATCGCAGAAAGCGAAAAATGGATAAAGAAGTTGTGGTACTTACGTACAATGCAATATCACTCAGCAATGAAATCTATGTCATCAGGCCCGTAGCAGCATAATGAGTGGATTCAGGTATGATGATTCTAACTGAAATAAGTCACACAGTAAAGAAACATCATAAGATATCACTAATACACGGAATGAAAACTTGGCTACACAGGAACTGGATTACAAAACAGAACAGGGTCTCAAATTTAGAAAGCCAACTTATGCTTGCTTAACGGGAAAGGTGAGATGGGGTGCTGCATAAAACCAGAGATTGAAATGAGCACAGATAAAGTTCCTTAAGCCAAATATGTAATAGACAAGAGCTACTCCTTGCTCAACGAAATGGGCTCAACACCCCATATTAAACGCCTAAGAATGTACCTGACTAGTAAGTATCTTAAAACCTATGGATTGCTATGTCTCCGAAAGAGAATCAAGCGTGTGTACAGGGGCATAAACGCAGCAGTGATAGGATTGGAGAGGTTCGGTGAGCAAATGAAGACCCTTTGAAGTCATATTGCATGGTACCCATTCCACGGGTCTCAACTCTCCAGGTTGAAAGGATTCTTCCTTCAGCTAAAACATGCATGTGGAACCCAGAGTATGATCAACCCTGTGATCGGGACACGTGTTCAAATATGTCTCAGTTTTCGACCCCTGGTGCTCGGGTGCAACATTCCAGACGCTTTACTAACACTCTCCCGACTTGGAGAGTCAGTGCCTTTAACCTCCTGTTTGGCCCAGTTTGCAATTTCTGCGGAAGATGAACAGGAATAGGGAGAACCAATGAGAGACTAGCTGGAGGTGTCTGGACGGGCAAATTTAACTCTCATTTCCCACCAGGAACAGGAATTAACCAAAGGCTCAGTGTGCCGTGCCGGAACCAGATTAGGGCCTGAAGCAATCCTGCGGTGTTGTGGCCAGCTCACAAGAAAGCGAATTGAAGAATGGAGCTCAGGGGCACTGTAATTCACAAACCTGCAGAGTTATAAATGACAGCTATCGTCCAAAAATATACTGAAGTAAGGCTGCCAAGAGGACTTGAAAGCGGGGCAGAATTGCAGGAAACCAATTTCAGGAGGTAGACTGGAATTGAATATAAAGCATAGGAAAAGAGGCAGAACGTCCACAATGATGCACTTGGCCAAAAAGGGCGTATGCGTTTTTTCCTGAATATATTCAGGAAAAAACGCATACGCCCTTTTTTGGCCAACGAAGCAAGCTTGCAAAGGAAATCTGCACTACAATGAAGTCTCACTGCCTCCCCGGTCAAAAGGGCCATCTGAAAAAAGTGTAAAATCCAGAAAGGAAGGACAGGCCATGGAGAACTGGGAGCCTTGTTATGCTGATGGGCGGGATGTAAATTGCCAACAGCCACTCTGGAGAAGTGTATGGTGTTTCCTGAAACATCTAAAAAACAAAGCAACAGAGCCTAGGGCACTTCCAATATGGTCCTATAGCTTAGAGAAATTAAAATCAAAAAGACACAGCCACCCCAAAGATTGGGACGGCTCTGTTTACAAGAACCTTTTTTATGGTACAAGTTCAATATCACAGAAAGTGAAAAATGGATAAAGAAGTTGTCGTACTTACGTACAATGCAATATCACTCAGCAATGAAATCTATGTCATCACGCCCATAGCAGCTTAATGAGTGGATTCAGGTACAATGATTCTAAGTGAAATAAGTCACACAGAAAAAGAAACATCAGAAGGTATCACTAATACATGGAATGTAAACTTGTCTACATAGGAACTGAATTACAGAAAGAACAGGGTCTGAAATGTAGAAAACCAACTTATGCTTGCTTAAGGGGAAAGGTGAGTTGGGTGCTGCATAAAACCAGAGATTGAATTTGGCACAGATACCGTTCCATAAGCCAAATATGTAATAGACAAGAGCTACTCCTTGCTCAACGAAGTGGACTCTACACCCATATTAAACGCCTAAGAATATACCTGACTAGTAAGAATCTTAAAACCTATGGATTGCTATGTCTCCGAAAGAGAATGAAGCATGTGTACAGCGGTATAAACGCAGCAGTAATAGGATTGGTGAGGTTCGGTGAGCAAATGCATACTCTTTGAAGTCATATTGCATGGTACCCATTCCGTGGGTCTCAAATCTCCAGGTTTAAGGGATTCTTCCTTCAGCTAAAACATGCATGTGGAACCCAGAGTATGATCCACCGTGTGATCGGGAAACGTGTTCAAATGTGTCTCAGTTTTCGTCCCCTGGTACTCGGGTGCAACATTCCAGACGCTTTACTAACACTCTCCCCACTTAGAGAGTCAGTGCCTTTAACCTACTGTTTGGCTCAGTTTGCAATTTCTGCAGAAAATGAACAGGAATAGGGAGAACAAATGAGAGACTAGCTGGAGGTGTCTGGACGGGCAAATTTAACTGTCATTTCCCACCAGGAAGAGGAATTAACCAAAGGATCAGTGTGCCGTGCCGGAAAAACACTAGGGCCTGAAGCAATCCTGCAGTGTTGCGTCCAGCTCACAGGAAAGCAAGTTGAAGAAAGGAGCTCAGGGGCACTGTCATTCACAAACCTGTAGAGTTATAAATGACAGCTATCGTCCAAAAATATATTGAAGTAAGGCTGCCAAGGGGACTTGAAAGTGGGGCATAATTGAAGGAAACCAATTTCTGGAGGTAGACTGGAACTGCATTTACAGCATAGGAAAAGAGGCAGAACGTCCACAATGATGCACTTGGCCAAAAAGGGCGTATGCATTTTTTCCTGAATATATTCAGGAAAAAACGCATACGCCCTTTTTGGCCAACCAAGCAAGCTTACAAATGAAATCTGAACTACAATGAAGTCTCACGGCCCCCGGTCAAAAGGGCCATCTGAAAAAATTGTAAAATCCAGAAAGGCAGGTCAGGCCATGGAGAACTGGGAGCCTCGTTATGCTGATGGGCTGATGTAAATTGCCAACAGCCACTCTGGAGAAGTGTATGGTGTTTCCTAAAACATCTAAAAAACAAAGCAACAGAGCCTAGGGCACTTCAACTTATGGTTCTATAGCTTAGGGAAATTGAAATCAAAAACACACAGCCACCTCAAAGTTTGGGACGGCTTTGTTTACAAGAACCTCGTTTAAGGTACAAGTTCAATATCGCAGAAAGCGAAAAATGGATAAAGAAGTTGTGGTACTTACGTACAACGCAATATCACTCAGCAATGAAATCTATGTCATCAGGCCCATAGCAGCATAATGAGTGGATTCAGGTACGATGATTCTAAGTGAAATAAGTCACACAGAAAAAGAAACATCATAAGATGTCACTAATACACGGAATGTAAACATGGCTACACAGGAACTGAATTACAAAACAGAACAGGGTCTCAAATTTAGAAAACCAACTTATGCTTGCTTAAGGGGAAAGGTGAGTTGGGGTGCTGCATAAAACCAGAGATTGAAATGAGCACAGATAAAGTTCCTTAAGCCAAATATGTAATAGACAAGAGCTACTCCTTGCTCAACGAAATGTGCTCAACACCCCATATTAAACGCCTAAGAATGTACCTGGCTAGTAAGTATCTTAAAACCTATGGATTGTTATGTCTCCGAAAGAGAATCAAGCGTGTGTACAGGGGCATAAACGCAGCAGTGATAGGATTGGAGAGGTTCGGTGACCAAATGCAGACCCTTTGAAGTCATATTGCATGGTACCCATTCCACGGGTCTCCACTCTCCAGGTTTAAGGGATTCTTCCTTCAGCTAAAACATGCATGTGGAACCCAGAGTATGATCAACTGTGTGATCGGGAGACGTGTTCAAATATGTCTCAGTTTTCGACCCCTGGTACTCGGGTGCAACATTCCAGACGCTTTACTAACACTCTCCCGACTTGGAGAGTCAGTGTCTTTAACCTCCTGCTTGGCCCATTTTGCAATTTCTGCGGAAGATGAACAGGAATAGGAGAACCAATGAGAGACTAGCTGTCGGTGTCTGGACGGGCAAATTTAACTCTCATTTCCCACCAGGAAGAGGAATTAACCAAAGGCTCAGCGTGCCGTGCCGGAACCGGATTAGGGCCTGAAGCAATCCTGCGGTGTAGCGGCCAGCTCACAAGAAAGCGAGTTGAAGAAAGGAGCTCAGGGGCACTGTAACTCACAAACCTGCAGAGTTATAAATGACAGGTATCGTCCAAAAATATACTGAAGTAAGGCTGCCAAGAGGACTTGAAAGCGGGGCAGAATTGCAGGAAACCGATTTCAGGAGGTAGACTGGAATTGCATTTAAAGCATAGGAAAAGAGGCAGAACGTGGACAATGATGCACTTGGCCAAAAAGGGCGTATGCGTTTTTTCCTGAATATATTCAGGAAAAAACGCATACGCCCTTTTTGGCCAACCAAGCAAGCTTGCAAAGGAAATCTGCACTACAATGAAGTCTCACTGCCTCCCCGGTCAAAAGGGCCATCTGAAAAAAGTGTAAAATCCAGAAAGGAAGGACAGGCCATGGAGAACTGGGAGCCTTGTTATGCTGATGGGCGGGATGTAAATTGCCAACAGCCACTCTGGAGAAGTGTATGGTGTTTCCTGAAACATCTAAAAAACAAAGCAACAGAGCCTAGGGCACTTCCAATATGGTCCTATAGCTTAGAGAAATTAAAATCAAAAAGACACAGCCACCCCAAAGATTGGGACGGCTCTGTTTACAAGAACCTTTTTTATGGTACAAGTTCAATATCACAGAAAGTGAAAAATGGATAAAGAAGTTGTCGTACTTACGTACAATGCAATATCACTCAGCAATGAAATCTATGTCATCACGCCCATAGCAGCTTAATGAGTGGATTCAGGTACAATGATTCTAAGTGAAATAAGTCACACAGAAAAAGAAACATCAGAAGGTATCACTAATACATGGAATGTAAACTTGTCTACATAGGAACTGAATTACAGAAAGAACAGGGTCTGAAATGTAGAAAACCAACTTATGCTTGCTTAAGGGGAAAGGTGAGTTGGGTGCTGCATAAAACCAGAGATTGAATTTGGCACAGATACCGTTCCATAAGCCAAATATGTAATAGACAAGAGCTACTCCTTGCTCAACGAAGTGGACTCTACACCCATATTAAACGCCTAAGAATATACCTGACTAGTAAGAATCTTAAAACCTATGGATTGCTATGTCTCCGAAAGAGAATGAAGCATGTGTACAGCGGTATAAACGCAGCAGTAATAGGATTGGTGAGGTTCGGTGAGCAAATGCATACTCTTTGAAGTCATATTGCATGGTACCCATTCCGTGGGTCTCAAATCTCCAGGTTTAAGGGATTCTTCCTTCAGCTAAAACATGCATGTGGAACCCAGAGTATGATCCACCGTGTGATCGGGAAACGTGTTCAAATGTGTCTCAGTTTTCGTCCCCTGGTACTCGGGTGCAACATTCCAGACGCTTTACTAACACTCTCCCCACTTAGAGAGTCAGTGCCTTTAACCTACTGTTTGGCTCAGTTTGCAATTTCTGCAGAAAATGAACAGGAATAGGGAGAACAAATGAGAGACTAGCTGGAGGTGTCTGGACGGGCAAATTTAACTGTCATTTCCCACCAGGAAGAGGAATTAACCAAAGGATCAGTGTGCCGTGCCGGAAAAACACTAGGGCCTGAAGCAATCCTGCAGTGTTGCGTCCAGCTCACAGGAAAGCAAGTTGAAGAAAGGAGCTCAGGGGCACTGTCATTCACAAACCTGTAGAGTTATAAATGACAGCTATCGTCCAAAAATATATTGAAGTAAGGCTGCCAAGGGGACTTGAAAGTGGGGCATAATTGAAGGAAACCAATTTCTGGAGGTAGACTGGAACTGCATTTACAGCATAGGAAAAGAGGCAGAACGTCCACAATGATGCACTTGGCCAAAAAGGGCGTATGCATTTTTTCCTGAATATATTCAGGAAAAAACGCATACGCCCTTTTTGGCCAACCAAGCAAGCTTACAAATGAAATCTGAACTACAATGAAGTCTCACGGCCCCCGGTCAAAAGGGCCATCTGAAAAAATTGTAAAATCCAGAAAGGCAGGTCAGGCCATGGAGAACTGGGAGCCTCGTTATGCTGATGGGCTGATGTAAATTGCCAACAGCCACTCTGGAGAAGTGTATGGTGTTTCCTAAAACATCTAAAAAACAAAGCAACAGAGCCTAGGGCACTTCAACTTATGGTTCTATAGCTTAGGGAAATTGAAATCAAAAACACACAGCCACCTCAAAGTTTGGGACGGCTTTGTTTACAAGAACCTCGTTTAAGGTACAAGTTCAATATCGCAGAAAGCGAAAAATGGATAAAGAAGTTGTGGTACTTACGTACAACGCAATATCACTCAGCAATGAAATCTATGTCATCAGGCCCATAGCAGCATAATGAGTGGATTCAGGTACGATGATTCTAAGTGAAATAAGTCACACAGAAAAAGAAACATCATAAGATGTCACTAATACACGGAATGTAAACATGGCTACACAGGAACTGAATTACAAAACAGAACAGGGTCTCAAATTTAGAAAACCAACTTATGCTTGCTTAAGGGGAAAGGTGAGTTGGGGTGCTGCATAAAACCAGAGATTGAAATGAGCACAGATAAAGTTCCTTAAGCCAAATATGTAATAGACAAGAGCTACTCCTTGCTCAACGAAATGTGCTCAACACCCCATATTAAACGCCTAAGAATGTACCTGGCTAGTAAGTATCTTAAAACCTATGGATTGTTATGTCTCCGAAAGAGAATCAAGCGTGTGTACAGGGGCATAAACGCAGCAGTGATAGGATTGGAGAGGTTCGGTGACCAAATGCAGACCCTTTGAAGTCATATTGCATGGTACCCATTCCACGGGTCTCCACTCTCCAGGTTTAAGGGATTCTTCCTTCAGCTAAAACATGCATGTGGAACCCAGAGTATGATCAACTGTGTGATCGGGAGACGTGTTCAAATATGTCTCAGTTTTCGACCCCTGGTACTCGGGTGCAACATTCCAGACGCTTTACTAACACTCTCCCGACTTGGAGAGTCAGTGTCTTTAACCTCCTGCTTGGCCCATTTTGCAATTTCTGCGGAAGATGAACAGGAATAGGAGAACCAATGAGAGACTAGCTGTCGGTGTCTGGACGGGCAAATTTAACTCTCATTTCCCACCAGGAAGAGGAATTAACCAAAGGCTCAGCGTGCCGTGCCGGAACCGGATTAGGGCCTGAAGCAATCCTGCGGTGTAGCGGCCAGCTCACAAGAAAGCGAGTTGAAGAAAGGAGCTCAGGGGCACTGTAACTCACAAACCTGCAGAGTTATAAATGACAGGTATCGTCCAAAAATATACTGAAGTAAGGCTGCCAAGAGGACTTGAAAGCGGGGCAGAATTGCAGGAAACCGATTTCAGGAGGTAGACTGGAATTGCATTTAAAGCATAGGAAAAGAGGCAGAACGTGGACAATGATGCACTTGGCCAAAAAGGGCGTATGCGTTTTTTCCTGAATATATTCAGGAAAAAACGCATACGCCCTTTTTGGCCAACCAAGCAAGCTTGCAAAGGAAATCTGCACTACAATGAAGTCTCACTGCCTCCCCGGTCAAAAGGGCCATCTGAAAAAAGTGTAAAATCCAGAAAGGAAGGACAGGCCATGGAGAACTGGGAGCCTTGTTATGCTGATGGGCGGGATGTAAATTGCCAACAGCCACTCTGGAGAAGTGTATGGTGTTTCCTGAAACATCTAAAAAACAAAGCAACAGAGCCTAGGGCACTTCCAATATGGTCCTATAGCTTAGAGAAATTAAAATCAAAAAGACACAGCCACCCCAAAGATTGGGACGGCTCTGTTTACAAGAACCTTTTTTATGGTACAAGTTCAATATCACAGAAAGTGAAAAATGGATAAAGAAGTTGTCGTACTTACGTACAATGCAATATCACTCAGCAATGAAATCTATGTCATCACGCCCATAGCAGCTTAATGAGTGGATTCAGGTACAATGATTCTAAGTGAAATAAGTCACACAGAAAAAGAAACATCAGAAGGTATCACTAATACATGGAATGTAAACTTGTCTACATAGGAACTGAATTACAGAAAGAACAGGGTCTGAAATGTAGAAAACCAACTTATGCTTGCTTAAGGGGAAAGGTGAGTTGGGTGCTGCATAAAACCAGAGATTGAATTTGGCACAGATACCGTTCCATAAGCCAAATATGTAATAGACAAGAGCTACTCCTTGCTCAACGAAGTGGACTCTACACCCATATTAAACGCCTAAGAATATACCTGACTAGTAAGAATCTTAAAACCTATGGATTGCTATGTCTCCGAAAGAGAATGAAGCATGTGTACAGCGGTATAAACGCAGCAGTAATAGGATTGGTGAGGTTCGGTGAGCAAATGCATACTCTTTGAAGTCATATTGCATGGTACCCATTCCGTGGGTCTCAAATCTCCAGGTTTAAGGGATTCTTCCTTCAGCTAAAACATGCATGTGGAACCCAGAGTATGATCCACCGTGTGATCGGGAAACGTGTTCAAATGTGTCTCAGTTTTCGTCCCCTGGTACTCGGGTGCAACATTCCAGACGCTTTACTAACACTCTCCCCACTTAGAGAGTCAGTGCCTTTAACCTACTGTTTGGCTCAGTTTGCAATTTCTGCAGAAAATGAACAGGAATAGGGAGAACAAATGAGAGACTAGCTGGAGGTGTCTGGACGGGCAAATTTAACTGTCATTTCCCACCAGGAAGAGGAATTAACCAAAGGATCAGTGTGCCGTGCCGGAAAAACACTAGGGCCTGAAGCAATCCTGCAGTGTTGCGTCCAGCTCACAGGAAAGCAAGTTGAAGAAAGGAGCTCAGGGGCACTGTCATTCACAAACCTGTAGAGTTATAAATGACAGCTATCGTCCAAAAATATATTGAAGTAAGGCTGCCAAGGGGACTTGAAAGTGGGGCATAATTGAAGGAAACCAATTTCTGGAGGTAGACTGGAATTGCATTTACAGCATAGGAAAAGAGGCAGAACGTCCACAATGATGCACTTGGCCAAAAAGGGCGTATGCATTTTTTCCTGAATATATTCAGGAAAAAACGCATACGCCCTTTTTGGCCAACCAAGCAAGCTTACAAATGAAATCTGAACTACAATGAAGTCTCACGGCCCCCGGTCAAAAGGGCCATCTGAAAAAATTGTAAAATCCAGAAAGGCAGGTCAGGCCATGGAGAACTGGGAGCCTCGTTATGCTGATGGGCTGATGTAAATTGCCAACAGCCACTCTGGAGAAGTGTATGGTGTTTCCTAAAACATCTAAAAAACAAAGCAACAGAGCCTAGGGCACTTCAACTTATGGTTCTATAGCTTAGGGAAATTGAAATCAAAAACACACAGCCACCTCAAAGTTTGGGACGGCTTTGTTTACAAGAACCTCGTTTAAGGTACAAGTTCAATATCGCAGAAAGCGAAAAATGGATAAAGAAGTTGTGGTACTTACGTACAACGCAATATCACTCAGCAATGAAATCTATGTCATCAGGCCCATAGCAGCATAATGAGTGGATTCAGGTACGATGATTCTAAGTGAAATAAGTCACACAGAAAAAGAAACATCATAAGATGTCACTAATACACGGAATGTAAACATGGCTACACAGGAACTGAATTACAAAACAGAACAGGGTCTCAAATTTAGAAAACCAACTTATGCTTGCTTAAGGGGAAAGGTGAGTTGGGGTGCTGCATAAAACCAGAGATTGAAATGAGCACAGATAAAGTTCCTTAAGCCAAATATGTAATAGACAAGAGCTACTCCTTGCTCAACGAAATGTGCTCAACACCCCATATTAAACGCCTAAGAATGTACCTGGCTAGTAAGTATCTTAAAACCTATGGATTGTTATGTCTCCGAAAGAGAATCAAGCGTGTGTACAGGGGCATAAACGCAGCAGTGATAGGATTGGAGAGGTTCGGTGACCAAATGCAGACCCTTTGAAGTCATATTGCATGGTACCCATTCCACGGGTCTCCACTCTCCAGGTTTAAGGGATTCTTCCTTCAGCTAAAACATGCATGTGGAACCCAGAGTATGATCAACTGTGTGATCGGGAGACGTGTTCAAATATGTCTCAGTTTTCGACCCCTGGTACTCGGGTGCAACATTCCAGACGCTTTACTAACACTCTCCCGACTTGGAGAGTCAGTGTCTTTAACCTCCTGCTTGGCCCATTTTGCAATTTCTGCGGAAGATGAACAGGAATAGGAGAACCAATGAGAGACTAGCTGGAGGTGTCTGGACGGGCAAATTTAACTCTCATTTCCCACCAGGAAGAGGAATTAACCAAAGGCTCAGCGTGCCGTGCCGGAACCGGATTAGGGCCTGAAGCAATCCTGCGGTGTAGCGGCCAGCTCACAAGAAAGCGAGTTGAAGAAAGGAGCTCAGGGGCACTGTAACTCACAAACCTGCAGAGTTATAAATGACAGGTATCGTCCAAAAATATACTGAAGTAAGGCTGCCAAGAGGACTTGAAAGCGGGGCAGAATTGCAGGAAACCGATTTCAGGAGGTAGACTGGAATTGCATTTAAAGCATAGGAAAAGAGGCAGAACGTGGACAATGATGCACTTGGCCAAAAAGGGCGTATGCGTTTTTTCCTGAATATATTCAGGAAAAAACGCATACGCCCTTTTTGGCCAACCAAGCAAGCTTGCAAAGGAAATCTGCACTACAATGAAGTCTCACTTCCCCCCGGTCAAAAGGGCCATCTGAAAAAAGTGTAAAATCCAGAAAGGCAGGACAGGCCATGGAGAACTGGGAGCCTTGTTATGCTGATGGGCGGGATGTAAACTGCCAACAGCCACTCGGGAGAAGTGTATGGTGTTTCCTGAAACATCTAAAATCAAAGCAACAGAGCCTAGGGCACTTCCACTTATGGTCCTATAGCTTAGGGAAATTAAAATCAAAAAGACACAGCCACCCCAAAGTTTGGGATGGCTCTGTTTACAAGAACCTCGTTTACGGTACAAGTTCAATATCGCAGAAAGCGAAAAATGGATAAAGAAGTTGTGGTACTTACGTACAATGCAATATCACTCAGCAATGAAATCTATGTCATCAGTCCTGTAGCAGCATAATGAGTGGATTCAGGTATGATGCTTCTAACTGAAATAAGTCACACAGAAAAAGAAACATCATAAGATATCACTAATACACGGAATGTAAACATGGCTACACAGGAACTGGATTACAAAACAGAACAGGGTCTCAAATTTAGAAAGCCAACTTATGCTTGCTTAACGGGAAAGCTGAGTTGGGGTGCTGCATAAAACCAGAGATTGAAATGAGCACAGATAAAGTTCCTTAAGCCAAATATGTAATAGACAAGAGCTACTCCTTGCTCAACGAAATGGGCTCAACATCCCATATTAAACGCCTAAGAATGTACCTGACTAGTAAGTATCTTAAAACCTATGGATTGCTATGTCTCCGAAAGAGAATCAAGCGTGTGTACAGGGGCATAAACGCAGCAGTGATAGGATTGGAGAGGTTCGGTGAGCAAATGAAGACCCTTTGAAGTCATATTGCATGGTACCCATTCCACGGGTCTCAACTCTCCAGGTTTAAGGGATTCTTCCTTCAGCTAAAACATGCATGTGGAACCCAGAGTATGATCAACCGTGTGATCGGGACACGTGTTCAAATATGTCTCAGTTTTCGACCCCTGGTATTCGGGTGCAACATTCCAGACGCTTTACTAACACTCTCCCGACTTGGAGAGTCAGTGCCTTTAACCTCCTGTTTGGCCCAGTTTGCAATTTCTGCGGAAGATGAACAGAAATAGGGAGGACCAATGAGAGACTAGCTGTCGGTGTCTGGACGGGCAAATTTAACTCTCATTTCCCACCAGGAAGAGGAATTAACCAAAGGCTCAGCGTGCCGTGCCGGAACCAGATTAGGGCCTGAAGCAATGCTGCGGTGTTGCGGCCAGCTCACAAGAAAGCGAGTTGAAGAAAGGAGCTCAGGGGCACTGTAATTCACAAACCTGCAGAGTTATAAATGACAGCTATCGTCCAAAAATATACTGAAGTAAGGCTGCCAAGAGGACTTGAAAGCGGGGCAGAATTGCAGGAAACCGATTTCAGGAGGTAGACTGGAATTGCATTTAAAGCATAGGAAAAGAGGCAGAACGTCCACAATGATGCACTTGGCCAAAAAGGGCGTATGCGTTTTTTCCTGAATATATTCAGGAAAAAACGCATACGCCCTTTTTGTCCAACCAAGCAAGCTTGCAAAGCAAATCTGCACTACAATGAAGTCTCACTTCCCCCCGGTCAAAAGGGCCATCTGAAAAAAGTGTAAAATCCAGAAAGGCAGGACAGGCCATGGAGAACTGCGAGCCTTGTTATGCTGATGGGCGGGATGTAAACTGCCAACAGCCACTCGGGAGAAGTGTATGGTGTTTCCTGAAACATCTAAAAAACAAAGCAACAGAGCCTAGGGCACTTCCACTTATGGTCCTATAGCTTAGGGAAATTAAAATCAAAAAGACACAGCCACCCCAAAGTTTGGGACGGCTGTGTTTACAAGAACCTCGTTTACGGTAGAAGTTCAATATCGCAGAAAGTGAAAAATGGATAAAGAAGTTGTGGTACTTACGTACAAAGCAATATCACTCAGCAATGAAATCTATGTCATCAGGCCCGTAGAAGCATAAGGAGTGGATTCAGGTATGATGATGCTAACTGAAATAAGTGACACAGAAAAAGAAACATCATAACATATCACTAATACACGGAATGTAAACTTGGCTACACAGGAACTGGATTACAAAACAGAACAGTGTCTCAAATTTAGAAAGCCAACTTATGCTTGCTTAACGGGAAAGGTGAGTTGGGGTGCTGCATAAAACCAGAGATTGAAATGAGCACAGATAAAGTTCCTTAAGCCAAATATGGAATAGACAAGAGCTACTCCTTGCTCAACGAAATGGGCTCCACACCCCATATTAAACGCCTAAGAATGTACCTGACTAGTAAGTATCTTAAAACCTATGGATTGCTATGTCTCCGAAAGAGAATCAAGCGTGTGTACAGGGGCATAAACGCAGCAGTGATAGGATTGGAGAGGTTCGGTGAGCAAATGAAGACCCTTTGAAGTCATATTGCATGGTACCCATTCCACGGGTCTCAACTCTCCAGGTTGAAGGGATTCTTCCTTCAGCTAAAACATGCATGTGGAACCCAGAGTATGATCAACCGTGTGATCGGGAGACGTGTTCAAATATGTCTCAGTTTTCGACCCCTGGTATTCGGGTGCAACATTCCAGACGCTTTACTAACACCGTTCAGACTTGGAGAATCAGTGCCTTTAACCTCCTGTTTGGCCCAGTTTGCAATTTCTGTGGAAGATGAACAGGAATAGGGAGAACCAATGAGAGACTAGCTGGAGGTGTCTGGACGGGCAAATTTAACTCTCATTTCCCACCAGGAAGAGGAATTAACCAAAGGCTCAGCGTGCCGTGCCGGAACCAGATTAGGGCCTGAAGCAATCCTGCGGTGTTGCGGCCAGCTCACAAGAAAGCGAGTTGAAGAAAGGAGCTCAGGGGCACTGTAATTCACAAACCTGCAGAGTTATAAATGACAGCTATCGTCCAAAAGTATACTGAAGTAAGGCTGCCAAGAGGACTTGAAAGCGGGGCAGAATTGCAGGAAACCGATTTCAGGAGGTAGACTGGAATTGCATTTAAAGCATAGGAAAAGAGGCAGAACGTCCACAATGATGCACTTGGCCAAAAATGGCGTATGCGTTTTTTCCTGAATATATTCAGGAAAAAACGCATACGCCCTTTTTAGCCAACCAAGCAAGCTTGCAAAGGAAATCTGCACTACAATGAAGTCTCACTTCCCCCCGGTCAAAAGGGCCATCTGAAAAAAGTGTAAAATCCAGAAAGGCAGGACAGGCCATGGAGAACTGGGAGCCTTGTTATGCTGATGGGCGGGATGTAAACTGCCAACAGCCACTCGGGAGAAGTGTATGGTGTTTCCTGAAACATCTAAAAAACAAAGCAACAGAGCCTAGGGCACTTCCACTTATGGTCCTATAGCTTAGGGAAATTAAAATCAAAAAGACACAGCCACCCCAAAGTTTGGGACGGCTGTGTTTACAAGAACCTCGTTTACGGTAGAAGTTCAATATCGCAGAAAGTGAAAAATGGATAAAGAAGTTGTGGTACTTACGTACAAAGCAATATCACTCAGCAATGAAATCTATGTCATCAGGCCCGTAGCAGCATAAGGAGTGGATTCAGGTATGATGATTCTAACTGAAATAAGTGACACAGAAAAAGAAACATCATAAGATATCACTAATACACGGAATGTAAACTTGGCTACACAGGAACTGGATTACAAAACAGAACAGTGTCTCAAATTTAGAAAGCCAACTTATGCTTGCTTAACGGGAAAGGTGAGTTGGGGTGCTGCATAAAACCAGAGATTGAAATGAGCACAGATAAAGTTCCTTAAGCCAAATATGGAATAGACAAGAGCTACTCCTTGCTCAACGAAATGGGCTCCACACCACATATTAAACGCCTAAGAATGTACCTGACTAGTAAGTATCTTAAAACCTATGGATTGCTATGTCTCCGAAAGAGAATCAAGCGTGTGTACAGGGGCATAAACGCAGCAGTGATAGGATTGGAGAGGTTCGGTGAGCAAATGAAGACCCTTTGAAGTCATATTGCATGGTACCCATTCCACGGGTCTCAACTCTCCAGGTTGAAGGGATTCTTCCTTCAGCTAAAACATGCATGTGGAACCCAGAGTATGATCAACCGTGTGATCGGGAGACGTGTTCAAATATGTCTCAGTTTTCGACCCCTGGTATTCGGGTGCAACATTCCAGACGCTTTACTAACACCGTTCAGACTTGGAGAATCAGTGCCTTTAACCTCCTGTTTGGCCCAGTTTGCAATTTCTGTGGAAGATGAACAGGAATAGGAGAACCAATGAGAGACTAGCTGTCGGTGTCTGGACGGGCAAATTTAACTCTCATTTCCCACCAGGAAGAGGAATTAACCAAAGGCTCAGCGTGCCGTGCCGGAACCAGATTAGGGCCTGAAGCAATCCTGCGGTGTTGCGGCCAGCTCACAAGAAAGCGAGTTGAAGAAAGGAGCTCAGGGGCACTGTAATTCACAAACCTGCAGAGTTATGAATGACAGCTATCGTCCAAAAATATACTGAAGTAAGGCTGCCAAGAGGACTTGAAAGAGGGGCAGAATTGCAGGAAACCGATTTCAGGAGGTAGACTGGAATTGCATTTAAAGCATAGGAAAAGAGGCAGATCGTCGACAATGATGCACTTGGCCAAAAAGGGCGTATGCGTTTTTTCCTGAATATATTCAGGAGAAAACGCATACGCCCTTTTTGGCCAACCAAGCAAGCTTGCAAAGGAAATCTGCACTACAATGAAGTCTCACTTCCCCCCGGTCAAAAGGGCCATCTGAAAAAAGTGTAAAATCCAGAAAGGCAGGACAGGCCATGGAGAACTGGGAGCCTTGTTATGCTGATGGGCGGGATGTAAATTGCCAACAGCCACTCGGGAGAAGTGTATGGTGTTTCCTGAAACATCTAAAAACCAAAGCAACAGAGCCTAGGGCACTTCCACTTATGGTCCTATAGCTTAGGGAAATTAAAATCAAAAAGACACAGCCACCCCAAAGTTTGGGATGGCTGTGTTTACAAGAACCTCGTTTACGGTACAAGTTCAATATCGCAGAAAGCGAAAAATGGATAAAGAAGTTGTGGTACTTACGTACAATGCAATATCACTCAGCAATGAAATCTATGTCATCAGGCCCGTAGCAGCATAATGAGTGGATTCAGGTATGATGATTCTAACTGAAATAAGTCACACAGAAAAAGAAACATCATAAGATATCACTAATACACGGAATGTAAAAATGGCTACACAGGAACTGAATTACAAAACAGAGCAGGGTCTCAAATTTAGAAAACCAACTTATGATTGCTTAAGGGGAAAGGTGAGTTGGGGTGCTGCATAAAACCAGAGATTGAAATGAGCACAGATAAAGTTCCTTAAGCCAAATATGGAATAGACAAGAGCTACTCCTTGCTCAACGAAATGGGCTCAACACCCCATATTAAACGCCTAAGAATGTACCTGACTAGTAAGTATCTTAAAACCTATGGATTGCTATGTCTCCGAAAGAGAATCAAGCGTGTGTACAGGGGCATAAACGCAGCAGTGATAGGATTGGAGAGGTTCGGTGAGCAAATGAAGACCCTTTGAAGTCATATTGCATGGTACCCATTCCACGGGTCTCAACTCTCCAGGTTGAAGGGATTCTTCCTTCAGCTAAAACATGCATGTGGAACCCAGAGTATGATCAACCGTGTGATCGGGAGACGTGTTCAAATATGTCTCAGTTTTCGACCCCTGGTATTCGGGTGCAACATTCCAGACGCTTTACTAACACCGTTCAGACTTGGAGAATCAGTGCCTTTAACCTCCTGTTTGGCCCAGTTTGCAATTTCTGTGGAAGATGAACAGGAATAGGGAGAACCAATGAGAGACTAGCTGGAGGTGTCTGGACGGGCAAATTTAACTCTCATTTCCCACCAGGAAGAGGAATTAACCAAAGGCTCAGCGTGCCGTGCCGGAACCGGATTAGGGCCTGAAGCAATCCTGCGGTGTAGCGGCCAGCTCACAAGAAAGCGAGTTGAAGAAAGGAGCTCAGGGGCACTGTAACTCACAAACCTGCAGAGTTATAAATGACAGGTATCGTCCAAAAATATACTGAAGTAAGGCTGCCAAGAGGACTTGAAAGCGGGGCAGAATTGCAGGAAACCGATTTCAGGAGGTAGACTGGAATTGCATTTAAAGCATAGGAAAAGAGGCAGAACGTGGACAATGATGCACTTGGCCAAAAAGGGCGTATGCGTTTTTTCCTGAATATATTCAGGAAAAAACGCATACGCCCTTTTTGGCCAACCAAGCAAGCTTGCAAAGGAAATCTGCACTACAATGAAGTCTCACTTCCCCCCGGTCAAAAGGGCCATCTGAAAAAAGTGTAAAATCCAGAAAGGCAGGACAGGCCATGGAGAACTGGGAGCCTTGTTATGCTGATGGGCGGGATGTAAACTGCCAACAGCCACTCGGGAGAAGTGTATGGTGTTTCCTGAAACATCTAAAATCAAAGCAACAGAGCCTAGGGCACTTCCACTTATGGTCCTATAGCTTAGGGAAATTAAAATCAAAAAGACACAGCCACCCCAAAGTTTGGGATGGCTCTGTTTACAAGAACCTCGTTTACGGTACAAGTTCAATATCGCAGAAAGCGAAAAATGGATAAAGAATTTGTGGTACTTACGTACAATGCAATATCACTCAGCAATGAAATCTATGTCATCAGTCCTGTAGCAGCATAATGAGTGGATTCAGGTATGATGCTTCTAACTGAAATAAGTCACACAGAAAAAGAAACATCATAAGATATCACTAATACACGAAATGTAAACATGGCTACACAGGAACTGGATTACAAAACAGAACAGGGTCTCAAATTTAGAAAGCCAACTTATGCTTGCTTAACGGGAAAGCTGAGTTGGGGTGCTGCATAAAACCAGAGATTGAAATGAGCACAGATAAAGTTCCTTAAGCCAAATATGTAATAGACAAGAGCTACTCCTTGCTCAACGAAATGGGCTCAACATCCCATATTAAACGCCTAAGAATGTACCTGACTAGTAAGTATCTTGAAACCTATGGATTGCTATGTCTCCGAAAGAGAATCAAGCGTGTGTACAGGGGCATAAACGCAGCAGTGATAGGATTGGAGAGGTTCGGTGAGCAAATGAAGACCCTTTGAAGTCATATTGCATGGTACCCATTCCACGGGTCTCAACTCTCCAGGTTTAAGGGATTCTTCCTTCAGCTAAAACATGCATGTGGAACCCAGAGTATGATCAACCGTGTGATCGGGACACGTGTTCAAATATGTCTCAGTTTTCGACCCCTGGTACTCGGGTGCAACATTCCAGATGCTTTACTAACACTCTCCCGACTTGGAGAGTCAGTGCCTTTAACCTCCTGTTTGGCCCAGTTTGCAATTTCTGCGGAAGATGAACAGAAATAGGGAGGACCAATGAGAGACTAGCTGTCGGTGTCTGGACGGGCAAATTTAACTCTCATTTCCCACCAGGAAGAGGAATTAACCAAAGGCTCAGCGTGCCGTGCCGGAACCAGATTAGGGCCTGAAGCAATCCTGCGGTGTTGCGGCCAGCTCACAAGAAAGCGAGTTGAAGAAAGGAGCTCAGGGGCACTGTAATTCACAAACCTGCAGAGTTATAAATGACAGCTATCGTCCAAAAATATACTGAAGTAAGGCTGCCAAGAGGACTTGAAAGCGGGGCAGAATTGCAGGAAACCGATTTCAGGAGGTAGACTGGAATTGCATTTAAAGCATAGGAAAAGAGGCAGAACGTCCACAATGATGCACTTGGCCAAAAAGGGCGTATGCGTTTTTTCCTGAATATATTCAGGAAAAAACGCATACGCCCTTTTTGTCCAACCAAGCAAGCTTGCAAAGCAAATCTGCACTACAATGAAGTCTCACTTCCCCCCGGTCAAAAGGGCCATCTGAAAAAAGTGTAAAATCCAGAAAGGCAGGACAGGCCATGGAGAACTGCGAGCCTTGTTATGCTGATGGGCGGGATGTAAACTGCCAACAGCCACTCGGGAGAAGTGTATGGTGTTTCCTGAAACATCTAAAATCAAAGCAACAGAGCCTAGGGCACTTCCACTTATGGTCCTATAGCTTAGGGAAATTAAAATCAAAAAGACACAGCCACCCCAAAGTTTGGGACGGCTGTGTTTACAAGAACCTCGTTTACGATAGAAGTTCAATATCGCAGAAAGTGAAAAATGGATAAAGAAGTTGTGGTACTTACGTACAAAGCAATATCACTCAGCAATGAAATCTATGTCATCAGGCCCGTAGCAGCATAAGGAGTGGATTCAGGTATGATGCTTCTAACTGAAATAAGTCACACAGAAAAAGAAACATCATAAGATATCACTAATACACGGAATGTAAACATGGCTACACAGGAACTGGATTACAAAACAGAACAGTGTCTCAAATTTAGAAAGCCAACTTATGCTTGCTTAACGGGAAAGCTGAGTTGGGGTGCTGCATAAAACCAGAGATTGAAATGAGCACAGATAAAGTTCCTTAAGCCAAATATGGAATAGACAAGAGCTACTCCTTGCTCAACGAAATGGGCTCAACACCCCATATTAAACGCCTAAGAATGTACCTGACTAGTAAGTATCTTAAAACCTATGGATTGCTATGTCTCCGAAAGAGAATCAAGCGTGTGTACAGGGGCATAAACGCAGCAGTGATAGGATTGGAGAGGTTCGGTGAGCAAATGAAGACCCTTTGAAGTCATATTGCATGGTACCCATTCCACGGGTCTCAACTCTCCAGGTTTAAGGGATTCTTCCTTCAGCTAAAACATGCATGTGGAACCCAGAGTATGATCAACCGTGTGATCGGGAGACGTGTTCAAATATGTCTCAGTTTTCGACCCCTGGTATTCGGGTGCAACATTCCAGACGCTTTACTAACACCGTTCAGACTTGGAGAATCAGTGCCTTTAACCTCCTGTTTGGCCCAGTTTGCAATTTCTGTGGAAGATGAACAGGAATAGGGAGAACCAATGAGAGACTAGCTGTCGGTGTCTGGACGGGCAAATTTAACTCTCATTTCCCACCAGGAAGAGGAATTAACCAAAGGCTCAGCGTGCCGTGCCGGAACCAGATTAGGGCCTGAAGCAATCCTGCGGTGTTGCGGCCAGCTCACAAGAAAGCGACTTGAAGAAAGGAGCTCAGGGGCACTGTAATTCACAAACCTGCAGAGTTATAAATGACAGCTATCGTCCAAAAATATACTGAAGTAAGGCTGCCAAGAGGACTTGAAAGCGGGGCAGAATTGCAGGAAACCGATTTCAGGAGGTAGACTGGAATTGCATTTAAAGCATAGGAAAAGAGGCAGAACGTCCACAATGATGCACTTGGCCAAAAAGTGCATATGCGTTTTTTCCTGAATATATTCAGGAAAAAACGCATACGCCCTTTTTGGCCAACCAAGAAAGCTTGCAAAGGAAATCTGCACTACAGTGAAGTCTCACTTCCCCCCGGTCAAAAGGGCCATCTGAAAAAAGTGTAAAATCCAGAAAGGCAGGACAGGCCATGGAGAACTGGGAGCCTTGTTATGCTGATGGGCGGGATGTAAACTGCCAACAGCCACTCGGGAGAAGTGTATGGTGTTTCCTGAAACATCAAAAAACAAAGCAACAGAGCCTAGGGCACTTCCACTTATGGTCCTATAGCTTAGGGAAATTAAAATCAAAAAGACACAGCCACCCCAAAGTTTGGGACGGCTCTGTTTACAAGAACCTCGTTTACGGTACAAGTTCAATATTGCAGAAAGCGAAAAATGGAAAAAGAAGTTGTGGTACTTACATACAATAAAATATCACTCAGGAATGAAATCTATGTCATCAGGCCTGTAGCAGCATAATGAGTGGATTCAGGTATGATGATTCTAACTGAAATAAGTCACACAGAAAAAGAAACATCATAAGATATCACTAATACACGGAATGAAAACTTGGCTACACAGGAACTGCATTACAAAACAGAACAGGGTCTCAAATTTAGAAAGCCAACTTATGCTTGCTTAACGGGAAAGGTGAGTTGGGGTGCTGCATAAAACCAGAGATTGAAATGAGCACAGATAAAGTTCCTTAAGCCAAATATGGAATAGACAAGAGCTACTCCTTGCTCAACGAAATGGGCTCAACACCCCATATTAAACGCCTAAGAATGTACCTGACTAGTAAGTATCTTAAAACCTATGGATTGCTATGTCTCCGAAAGAGAATCAAGCGTGTGTACAGGGGCATAAACGCAGCAGTGATAGGATTGGAGAGGTTCGGTGAGCAAATGAAGACCCTTTGAAGTCATATTGCATGGTACCCATTCCACGGGTCTCAACTCTCCAGGTTGAAGGGATTCTTCCTTCAGCTAAAACATGCATGTGGAACCCAGAGTATGATCAACCGTGTGATCGGGAGACGTGTTCAAATATGTCTCAGTTTTCGACCCCTGGTACTCGGGTGCAACATTCCAGACGCTTTACTAACACTCTCCCGACTTGGAGAGTCAGTGCCTTTAACCTCCTGTTTGGCCCAGTTTGCAATTTCTGCGGAAGATGAACAGGAATAGGGAGAACCAATGAGAGACTAGCTGGAGGTGTCTGGACGGGCAAATTTAACTCTCATTTCCCACCAGGAAGAGGAATTAACCAAAGGCTCAGCGTGCCGTGCCGGAACCAGATTAGGGCCTGAAGCAATCCTGCGGTGTTGCGGCCAGCTCACAAGAAAGCGACTTGAAGAAAGGAGCTCAGGGGCACTGTAATTCACAAACCTGCAGAGTTATAAATGACAGCTATCGTCCAAAAATATACTGAAGTAAGGCTGCCAAGAGGACTTGAAAGCGGGGCAGAATTCCAGGAAACCGATTTCAGGGGGTAGACTGGAATTGCATTTAAAGCATAGGAAAAGAGGCAGATCGTCGACAATGATGCACTTGGCCAAAAAGGGCGTATGCGTATTTTCCTGAATATATTCAGGAGAAAACGCATACGCCCTTTTTGGCCAACCAAGCAAACTTGCAAAGGAAATCTGCACTACAGTGAAGTCTCACTTCCCCCCGGTCAAAAGGGCCATCTGAAAAAAGTGTAAAATCCAGAAAGGCAGGACAGGCCATGGAGAACTGGGAGCCTTGTTATGCTGATGGGCGGGATGTAAATTGCCAGCAGCCACTCGGGAGAAGTGTATGGTGTTTCCTGAAACATCTAAAAAACAAAGCAACAGAGCCTAGGGCACTTCCACTTATGGTCCTATAGCTTAGGGAAATTAAAATCAAAAAGACACAGCCACCCCAAAGTTTGGGACGGCTCTGTTTACAAGAACCTCGTTTACGGTACAAGTTCAATATCGCAGAAAGCGAAAAATGGATAAAGAAGTTGTGGTACTTACGTACAATGCAATATCACTCAGCAATGAAATCTATGTCATCAGGCCCGTAGCAGCATAATGAGTGGATTCAGGTATGATGATTCTAACTGAAATAAGTCACACAGAAAAAGAAACATCATAAGATATCACTAATACACGGAATGTAAAAATGGCTACACAGGAACTGAATTACAAAACAGAGCAGGGTCTCAAATTTAGAAAACCAACTTATGATTGCTTAAGGGGAAAGGTGAGTTGGGGTGCTGCATAAAACCAGAGATTGAAATGAGCACAGATAAAGTTCCTTAAGCCAAATATGGAATAGACAAGAGCTACTCCTTGCTCAACGAAATGGGCTCAACACCCCATATTAAACGCCTAAGAATGTACCTGACTAGTAAGTATCTTAAAACCTATGGATTGCTATGTCTCCGAAAGAGAATCAAGCGTGTGTACAGGGGCATAAACGCAGCAGTGATAGGATTGGAGAGGTTCGGTGAGCAAATGAAGACCCTTTGAAGTCATATTGCATGGTACCCATTCCACGGGTCTCAACTCTCCAGGTTGAAGGGATTCTTCCTTCAGCTAAAACATGCATGTGGAACCCAGAGTATGATCAACCGTGTGATCGGGAGACGTGTTCAAATATGTCTCAGTTTTCGACCCCTGGTATTCGGGTGCAACATTCCAGACGCTTTACTAACACCGTTCAGACTTGGAGAATCAGTGCCTTTAACCTCCTGTTTGGCCCAGTTTGCAATTTCTGTGGAAGATGAACAGGAATAGGGAGAACCAATGAGAGACTAGCTGGAGGTGTCTGGACGGGCAAATTTAACTCTCATTTCCCACCAGGAAGAGGAATTAACCAAAGGCTCAGCGTGCCGTGCCGGAACCAGATTAGGGCCTGAAGCAATCCTGCGGTGTTGCGGCCAGCTCACAAGAAAGCGAGTTGAAGAAAGGAGCTCAGGGGCACTGTAATTCACAAACCTGCAGAGTTATAAATGACAGCTATCGTCCAAAAGTATACTGAAGTAAGGCTGCCAAGAGGACTTGAAAGCGGGGCAGAATTGCAGGAAACCGATTTCAGGAGGTAGACTGGAATTGCATTTAAAGCATAGGAAAAGAGGCAGAACGTCCACAATGATGCACTTGGCCAAAAAGGGCGTATGCGTTTTTTCCTGAATATATTCAGGAAAAAACACATACGCCCTTTTTAGCCAACCAAGCAAGCTTGCAAAGGAAATCTGCACTACAATGAAGTCTCACTTCCCCCCGGTCAAAAGGGCCATCTGAAAAAAGTGTAAAATCCAGAAAGGCAGGACAGGCCATGGAGAACTGGGAGCCTTGTTATGCTGATGGGCGGGATGTAAACTGCCAACAGCCACTCGGGAGAAGTGTATGGTGTTTCCTGAAACATCTAAAAAACAAAGCAACAGAGCCTAGGGCACTTCCACTTATGGTCCTATAGCTTAGGGAAATTAAAATCAAAAAGACACAGCCACCCCAAAGTTTGGGACGGCTGTGTTTACAAGAACCTCGTTTACGGTAGAAGTTCAATATCGCAGAAAGTGAAAAATGGATAAAGAAGTTGTGGTACTTACGTACAAAGCAATATCACTCAGCAATGAAATCTATGTCATCAGGCCCGTAGAAGCATAAGGAGTGGATTCAGGTATGATGATTCTAACTGAAATAAGTGACACAGAAAAAGAAACATCATAACATATCACTAATACACGGAATGTAAACTTGGCTACACAGGAACTGGATTACAAAACAGAACAGTGTCTCAAATTTAGAAAGCCAACTTATGCTTGCTTAACGGGAAAGGTGAGTTGGGGTGCTGCATAAAACCAGAGATTGAAATGAGCACAGATAAAGTTCCTTAAGCCAAATATGGAATAGACAAGAGCTACTCCTTGCTCAACGAAATGGGCTCAACACCCCATATTAAACGCCTAAGAATGTACCTGACTAGTAAGTATCTTAAAACCTATGGATTGCTATGTCTCCGAAAGAGAATCAAGCGTGTGTACAGGGGCATAAACGCAGCAGTGATAGGATTGGAGAGGTTCGGTGAGCAAATGAAGACCCTTTGAAGTCATATTGCATGGTACCCATTCCACGGGTCTCAACTCTCCAGGTTGAAGGGATTCTTCCTTCAGCTAAAACATGCATGTGGAACCCAGAGTATGATCAACCGTGTGATCGGGAGACGTGTTCAAATATGTCTCAGTTTTCGACCCCTGGTATTCGGGTGCAACATTTCAGACGCTTTACTAACACCGTTCAGACTTGGAGAATCAGTGCCTTTAACCTCCTGTTTGGCCCAGTTTGCAATTTCTGTGGAAGATGAACAGGAATAGGGAGAACCAATGAGACACTAGCTGGAGGTGTCTGGACGGGCAAATTTAACTCTCATTTCCCACCAGGAAGAGGAATTAACCAAAGGCTCAGCGTGCCGTGCCGGAACCAGATTAGGGCCTGAAGCAATCCTGCGGTGTTGCGGCCAGCTCACAAGAAAGCGACTTGAAGAAAGGAGCTCAGGGGCACTGTAATTCACAAACCTGCAGAGTTATAAATGACAGCTATCGTCCAAAAATATACTGAAGTAAGGCTGCCAAGAGGACTTGAAAGCGGGGCAGAATTGCAGGAAACCGATTTCAGGAGGTAGACTGGAATTGCATTTAAAGCATAGGAAAAGAGGCAGAACGTCCACAATGATGCACTTGGCCAAAAAGGGCGTATGCGTTTTTTCCTGAATATATTCAGGAAAAAACGCATACGCCCTTTTTGTCCAACCAAGCAAGCTTGCAAAGCAAATCTGCACTACAATGAAGTCTCACTTCCCCCCGGTCCAAAGGGCCATCTGAAAAAAGTGTAAAATCCAGAAAGGCAGGACAGGCCATGGAGAACTGGGAGCCTTGTTATGCTGATGGGCGGGATGTAAATTGCCAACAGCCACTCGGGAGAAGTGTATGGTGTTTCCTGAAACATCTAAAAAACAAAGCAACAGAGCCTAGGGCACTTCCACTTATGGTCCTATAGCTTAGGGAAATTAAAATCAAAAAGACACAGCCACCCCAAAGTTTGGGACGGCTCTGTTTACAAGAACCTCGTTTACGGTACAAGTTCAATATCGCAGAAAGCGAAAAATGGAAAAAGAAGTTGTGGTACTTACATACAATACAATATCACTCAGGAATGAAATCTATGTCATCAGGCCTGTAGCAGCATATTGAGTGGATTCAGGTATGATGATTCTAACTGAAATAAGTCACACAGAAAAAGAAACATCATAAGATATCACTAATACACGGAATGAAAATTTGGCTACACAGGAACTGGATTACAAAACAGAACAGTGTCTCAAATTTAGAAAGCCAACTTATGCTTGCTTAACGGGAAAGGTGAGTTGGGGTGCTGCATAAAACCAGAGATTGAAATGAGCACAGATAAAGTTCCTTAAGCCAAATATGTAATAGACAAGAGCTACTCCTTGCTCAACGAAATGGGCTCAACACCCCATATTAAACGCCTAAGAATGTACCTGACTAGTAAGTATCTTAAAACCTATGGATTGCTATGTCTCCGAAAGAGAATCAAGCATGTGTACAGGGGCATAAACGCAGCAGTGATAGGATTGGAGAGGTTCGGTGAGCAAATGAAGACCCTTTGAAGTCATATTGCATGGTACCCATTCCACGGGTCTCAACTCTCCAGGTTGAAGGGATTCTTCCTTCAGCTAAAACATGCATGTGGAACCCAGAGTATGATCAACCGTGTGATCGGGAGACGTGTTCAAATATGTCTCAGTTTTCGACCCCTGGTATTCGGGTGCAACATTCCAGACGCTTTACTAACACCGTTCAGACTTGGAGAATCAGTGCCTTTAACCTCCTGTTTGGCCCAGTTTGCAATTTCTGTGGAAGATGAACAGGAATAGGGAGAACCAATGAGAGACTAGCTGGAGGTGTCTGGACGGGCAAATTTAACTCTCATTTCCCACCAGGAAGAGGAATTAACCAAAGGCTCAGCGTGCCGTGCCGGAACCAGATTAGGGCCTGAAGCAATCCTGCGGTGTTGCGGCCAGCTCACAAGAAAGCGAGTTGAAGAAAGGAGCTCAGGGGCACTGTAATTCACAAACCTGCAGAGTTATAAATGACAGCTATCGTCCAAAAGTATACTGAAGTAAGGCTGCCAAGAGGACTTGAAAGCGGGGCAGAATTGCAGGAAACCGATTTCAGGAGGTAGACTGGAATTGCATTTAAAGCATAGGAAAAGAGGCAGAACGTCCACAATGATGCACTTGGCCAAAAAGGGCGTATGCGTTTTTTCCTGAATATATTCAGGAAAAAACACATACGCCCTTTTTAGCCAACCAAGCAAGCTTGCAAAGGAAATCTGCACTACAATGAAGTCTCACTTCCCCCCGGTCAAAAGGGCCATCTGAAAAAAGTGTAAAATCCAGAAAGGCAGGACAGGCCATGGAGAACTGGGAGCCTTGTTATGCTGATGGGCGGGATGTAAACTGCCAACAGCCACTCGGGAGAAGTGTATGGTGTTTCCTGAAACATCTAAAAAACAAAGCAACAGAGCCTAGGGCACTTCCACTTATGGTCCTATAGCTTAGGGAAATTAAAATCAAAAAGACACAGCCACCCCAAAGTTTGGGACGGCTGTGTTTACAAGAACCTCGTTTACGGTAGAAGTTCAATATCGCAGAAAGTGAAAAATGGATAAAGAAGTTGTGGTACTTACGTACAAAGCAATATCACTCAGCAATGAAATCTATGTCATCAGGCCCGTAGAAGCATAAGGAGTGGATTCAGGTATGATGATTCTAACTGAAATAAGTGACACAGAAAAAGAAACATCATAACATATCACTAATACACGGAATGTAAACTTGGCTACACAGGAACTGGATTACAAAACAGAACAGTGTCTCAAATTTAGAAAGCCAACTTATGCTTGCTTAACGGGAAAGGTGAGTTGGGGTGCTGCATAAAACCAGAGATTGAAATGAGCACAGATAAAGTTCCTTAAGCCAAATATGGAATAGACAAGAGCTACTCCTTGCTCAACGAAATGGGCTCAACACCCCATATTAAACGCCTAAGAATGTACCTGACTAGTAAGTATCTTAAAACCTATGGATTGCTATGTCTCCGAAAGAGAATCAAGCGTGTGTACAGGGGCATAAACGCAGCAGTGATAGGATTGGAGAGGTTCGGTGAGCAAATGAAGACCCTTTGAAGTCATATTGCATGGTACCCATTCCACGGGTCTCAACTCTCCAGGTTGAAGGGATTCTTCCTTCAGCTAAAACATGCATGTGGAACCCAGAGTATGATCAACCGTGTGATCGGGAGACGTGTTCAAATATGTCTCAGTTTTCGACCCCTGGTATTCGGGTGCAACATTTCAGACGCTTTACTAACACCGTTCAGACTTGGAGAATCAGTGCCTTTAACCTCCTGTTTGGCCCAGTTTGCAATTTCTGTGGAAGATGAACAGGAATAGGGAGAACCAATGAGACACTAGCTGGAGGTGTCTGGACGGGCAAATTTAACTCTCATTTCCCACCAGGAAGAGGAATTAACCAAAGGCTCAGCGTGCCGTGCCGGAACCAGATTAGGGCCTGAAGCAATCCTGCGGTGTTGCGGCCAGCTCACAAGAAAGCGACTTGAAGAAAGGAGCTCAGGGGCACTGTAATTCACAAACCTGCAGAGTTATAAATGACAGCTATCGTCCAAAAATATACTGAAGTAAGGCTGCCAAGAGGACTTGAAAGCGGGGCAGAATTGCAGGAAACCGATTTCAGGAGGTAGACTGGAATTGCATTTAAAGCATAGGAAAAGAGGCAGAACGTCCACAATGATGCACTTGGCCAAAAAGGGCGTATGCGTTTTTTCCTGAATATATTCAGGAAAAAACGCATACGCCCTTTTTGGCCAACCAAGCAAGCTTGCAAAGGAAATCTGCACTACAATGAAGTCTCACTTCCCCCCGGTCCAAAGGGCCATCTGAAAAAAGTGTAAAATCCAGAAAGGCAGGACAGGCCATGGAGAACTGGGAGCCTTGTTATGCTGATGGGCGGGATGTAAATTGCCAACAGCCACTCGGGAGAAGTGTATGGTGTTTCCTGAAACATCTAAAAAACAAAGCAACAGAGCCTAGGGCACTTCCACTTATGGTCCTATAGCTTAGGGAAATTAAAATCAAAAAGACACAGCCACCCCAAAGTTTGGGACGGCTCTGTTTACAAGAACCTCGTTTACGGTACAAGTTCAATATCGCAGAAAGCGAAAAATGGAAAAAGAAGTTGTGGTACTTACATACAATACAATATCACTCAGGAATGAAATCTATGTCATCAGGCCTGTAGCAGCATATTGAGTGGATTCAGGTATGATGATTCTAACTGAAATAAGTCACACAGAAAAAGAAACATCATAAGATATCACTAATACACGGAATGAAAATTTGGCTACACAGGAACTGGATTACAAAACAGAACAGTGTCTCAAATTTAGAAAGCCAACTTATGCTTGCTTAACGGGAAAGGTGAGTTGGGGTGCTGCATAAAACCAGAGATTGAAATGAGCACAGATAAAGTTCCTTAAGCCAAATATGTAATAGACAAGAGCTACTCCTTGCTCAACGAAATGGGCTCAACACCCCATATTAAACGCCTAAGAATGTACCTGACTAGTAAGTATCTTAAAACCTATGGATTGCTATGTCTCCGAAAGAGAATCAAGCATGTGTACAGGGGCATAAACGCAGCAGTGATAGGATTGGAGAGGTTCGGTGAGCAAATGAAGACCCTTTGAAGTCATATTGCATGGTACCCATTCCACGGGTCTCAACTCTCCAGGTTGAAGGGATTCTTCCTTCAGCTAAAACATGCATGTGGAACCCAGAGTATGATCAACCGTGTGATCGGGAGACGTGTTCAAATATGTCTCAGTTTTCGACCCCTGGTACTCGGGTGCAACATTCCAGACGCTTTACTAACACTCTCCCGACTTGGAGAGTCAGTGCCTTTAACCTCCTGTTTGGCCCAGTTTGCAATTTCTGCGGAAGATGAACAGGAATAGGAGAACCAAGGACACACTAGCTGGAGGTGTCTGGACGGGCAAATTTAACTCTCATTTCCCACCAGGAAGAGGAATTAACCAAAGGCTAAGCGTGCCGTGCCGGAACCAGATTAAGGCCTGAAGCAATCCTGCGGTGTTGCGGCCAGCTCACAAGAAAGCGACTTGAAGAAAGGAGCTCAGGGGCACTGTAATTCACAAACCTGCAGAGTTATAAATGACAGCTATCGTCCAAAAATATACTGAAGTAAGGCTGCCAATAGGACTTGAAAACGGGGCAGAATTGCAGGAAACCGATTTCAGGAGGTAGACTGGAATTGCATTTAAAGCATAGGAAAAGAGGCAGATCGTCGACAATGATGCACTTGGCCAAAAAGGGCGTATGCGTTTTTTCCTGAATATATTCAGGAAAAAACGCATACGCCCTTTTTGGCCAACCAAGCAAGCTTGCAAAGGAAATCTGCACTACAATGAAGTCTCACTTCCCCCCGGTCAAAAGGGCCATCTGAAAAAAGTGTAAAATCCAGAAAGGCAGGACAGGCCATGGAGAACTGGGAGCCTTGTTATGCTGATGGGCGGGATGTAAATTGCCAAGAGCCACTCGGGAGAAGTGTATGGTGTTTCCTGAAACATATAAAAAACAAAGCAACAGAGCCTAGGGCACTTCCACTTATGGTCCTATAGCTTAGGGAAATTAAAATCGAAAAGACACAGCCACCCCAAAGTTTGGGACGGCTCTGTTTACAAGAACCTCGTTTACAGTACAAGTTCAATATCGCAGAAAGCGAAAAATGGATAAAGAAGTTGTGGTACTTACGTACAATGCAATATCACTCAGCAATGAAATCTATGTCATCAGGCCCGTAGCAGCATAATGAGTGGATTCAGGTATGATGATTCTAACTGAAATAAGTCACACAGAAAAAGAAACATCATAAGATATCACTAATACACGGAATGAAAACTTGGCTACACAGGAACTGCATTACAAAACAGAACAGTGTCTCAAATTTAGAAAACCAACTTATGCTTGCTTAACGGGAAAGGTGAGTTGGGGTGCTGCATAAAACCAGAGATTGAAATGAGCACAGATAAAGTTCCTTAAGCCAAATATGGAATAGACAAGAGCTACTCCTTGCTCAACGAAATGGGCTCAACACCCCATATTAAACGCCTAAGAATGTACCTGACTAGTAAGTATCTTAAAACCTATGGATTGCTATGTCTCCGAAAGAGAATCAAGCGTGTGTACAGGGGCATAAACGCAGCAGTGATAGGATTGGAGAGGTTCGGTGAGCAAATGAAGACCCTTTGAAGTCATATTGCATGGTACCCATTCCACGGGTCTCAACTCTCCAGGTTGAAGGGATTCTTCCTTCAGCTAAAACATGCATGTGGAACCCAGAGTATGATCAACTGTGTGATCGGGAGACGTGTTCAAATATGTCTCAGTTTTCGGCCCCTGGTGCTCGGGTGCAACATTCCAGACGCTTTACTAACACTCTCCCGACTTGGAGAGTCAGTGCCTTTAACCTCCTGTTTGGCCCAGTTTGCAATTTCTGCGGAAGATGAACAGGAATAGGAGAACCAAGGACACACTAGCTGGAGGTGTCTGGACGGGCAAATTTAACTCTCATTTCCCACCAGGAAGAGGAATTAACCAAAGGCTCAGCGTGCCGTGCCGGAACCAGATTAGGGCCTGAAGCAATCCTGCGGTGTTGCGGCCAGCTCACAAGAAAGCGAGTTGAAGAAAGGAGCTCAGGGGTACTGTAATTCACAAACCTGCAGAGTTATAAATGACAGCTATCGTCCAAAAATATACTGAAGTAAGGCTGCCAATAGGACTTGAAAACGGGGCAGAATTGCAGGAAACCGATTTCAGGAGGTAGACTGGAATTGCATTTAAAGCATAGGAAAAGAGGCAGAACGTCCACAATGATGCACTTGGCCAAAAAGGGCGTATGCGTTTTTTCCTGAATATATTCAGGAAAAAACGCATACGCCCTTTTTGGCCAACCAAGCAAGCTTGCAAAGGAAATCTGCACTACAATGAAGTCTCACTTCCCCCCGGTCAAAAGGGCCATCTGAAAAAAGTGTAAAATCCAGAAAGGCAGGACAGGCCATGGAGAACTGGGAGCCTTGTTATGCTGATGGGCGGGATGTAAATTGCCAACAGCCACTCGGGAGAAGTGTATGGTGTTTCCTGAAACATCTAAAAAACAAAGCAACAGAGCCTAGGGCACTTCCACTTATGGTCCTATAGCTTAGGGAAATTAAAATCAAAAAGACACAGCCACCCCAAAGTTTGGGACGGCTCTGTTTACAAGAACCTCGTTTACGGTACAAGTTCAATATCAAAGAAAGCAAAAAATGGATAAAGAAGTTGTGGTACTTACGTACAATGCAATATCACTCAGCAATGAAATCTATGTCATCAGGCCTGTAGCAGCATAATGAGTGGATTCAGGTATGATGATTCTAACTGCAATAAGTCACACAGAAAAAGAAACATCATAAGATATCACTAATACACGGAATGTAAAAATGGCTACACAGGAACTGAATTACAAAACAGAACAGGGTCTCAAATTTAGAAAACCAACTTATGCTTGCTTAAGGGGAAAGGTGAGTTGGGGTGCTGCATAAAACCAGAGATTGAAATGAGCACAGATAAAGTTCCTTAAGCCAAATATGGAATAGACAAGAGCTACTCCTTGCTCAACGAAATGGGCTCAACACCCCATATTAAACGCCTAAGAATGTACCTGACTAGTAAGTATCTTAAAACCTATGGATTGCTATGTCTCCGAAAGAGAATCAAGCGTGTGTACAGGGGCATAAACGCAGCAGTGATAGGATTGGAGAGGTACGGTGAGCAAATGAAGACCCTTTGAAGTCATATTGCATGGTACCCATTCCACGGGTCTCAACTCTCCAGGTTGAAGGGATTCTTCCTTCAGCTAATACATGCATGTGGAACCCAGAGTATGATCAACCGTGTGATCGGGAGACGTGTTCAAATATGTCTCAGTTTTCGACCCCTGGTACTCGGGTGCAACATTCCAGACGCTTTACTAACACTCTCCCGACTTGGAGAGTCAGTGCCTTTAACCTCCTGTTTGGCCCAGTTTGCAATTTCTGCGGAAGATGAACAGGAAATGGGAGGACCAATGAGAGACTAGCTGGAGGTGTCTGGACGGGCAAATTTAACTCTCATTTGCCACCAGGAAGAGGAATTAACCAAAGGCTCAGTGTGCCGTGCCGGAACCAGATTAGGGCCTGAAGCAATCCTGCGGTGTTGCGGCCAGCTCACAAGAAAGCGAGTTGAAGAAAGGAGCTCAGGGGCACTGTAATTCACAAACCTGCAGAGTTATGAATGACAGCTACCGTCCAAAAATATACTGAAGTAAGGCTGCCAAGAGGACTTGACAGCGGGGCAGAATTGCAGGCAACCGATTTCAGAAGGTAGACTGGAACTGCATTTAAAGCATAGGAAAAGAGGCAGAACGTCCACAATGATGCACTTGGCCAAAAGGGGCGTATGCGTTTTTTCCTGAATATATTCAGGAAACAACGCATACGCCCTTTTTGGCCAACCAAGCAAGCTTGCAAAGGAAATCTACACTACAATGAAGTCTCACTGCCCCACTGTCAAAAGGGCGATCTGGAAATAGTGTAAAATCCAGA
Source organism: Lagenorhynchus albirostris (assembly GCF_949774975.1). Taxonomy (NCBI): domain Eukaryota; kingdom Metazoa; phylum Chordata; class Mammalia; order Artiodactyla; family Delphinidae; genus Lagenorhynchus; species Lagenorhynchus albirostris. The sequence continues at coordinate 51,471,069 of NC_083098.1, read as the reverse complement.
AAGGCAGGACAGGCCATGGAGAACTGGGAGCCTTGTTATGCTGATGGGCGGGATGTAAATTGCCAACCGCTACTCTGGAGAAGTGTATGGTGTTTCCAGAAACATCTAAAAAACAAAGCAACAGAGCCTAGGGCACTTCCACTTATGGTCCTATAGCTTATGAAAATTAAAATAAAAAAGACACAGCCACCCCAAAGTTTGGGACGGCTCTGTTTAGAAGAACCTCATTTATGGTACAAGTTCAATATCACAGAAAGCGAAAAATAGATAAAGATGTTGTGGTACTTACGTACAATGCAATATCACTCAGCAATGAAATCTATGTCATCAGGCCCGTAGCAGCATAACGAGTGGATTCAGGTACGATGATTCTAAGTGAAATAAGTCACACAGAAAAAGAAACATCATAAGATATCACTAATACACGGAATGTAAACTTGGCTACACAGGAACTGAATTACAAAACAGCACAGGATCTCAAATGTAGAAAACCAACTTATGCTTGCTTAAGGGGAAAGGTGAGTTGGGGTGCTCCATAAAACCAGAGATTGAAATTATCACAGATACCCTTCCATAAGCCAAATATGTAATAGACAAGAGCTACTCCTTGCTCAACGAAGTGGACTCAACACCCCATATTAAACGCCTAAGAATATACCTGACTAGTAAGAATCTTAAAACCTATGGATTTATATGTCTCCGAAAGAGAATCAAGCGTGTGTACAGCGGCATAAACGCAGCAGTGATAGGATTGGTGAGATTCGGTGAGCAAATGCAGACCCTTTGAAGTCATATTGCATGGTACCCATTCCATGGGTCTCAAATCTACAGGTTTAAGGGATTCTTCCTTCAGCTAAAACATGCATGTGGAACCCAGAGTATGATCCACCGTGTGATCGGGAAACGTGTTCAAATGTGTCTCAGTTTTCGTCCCCTGGTACTCGGGTGCAACATTCCAGACGCTTTACTAACACTCTCCCCACTTGGAGAGTCAGTGCCTTTAACCTCCTGTTTGGCCCAGTTTGCAATTTCTGCGGAAAATGAACAGGAATAGGGAAACCCAATGAGAGACTAGCTGGAGGTGTTTGGACGGGCAAATTTAACTCTCATTTCCCACCAGACAGAGGAATTAACCAAAGACTCAGCGTGCCGTGCCGGAACCAGATTAGGGCCTGAAGCAATCCTGCGGTGTTGCGGCCAGCTCACAAGAAAGCGAGTTGAAGAAAGGAGCTCAGGGGCACTGTAATTCACAAACCTGCAGAGTTATAAATGACAGCTATCGTCCAAAAGTATACTGAAGTAAGGCTGCCAAGAGGACTTGAAAGCGGGGCAGAATTGCAGGAAACCGATTTCAGGAGGTAGACTGGAATTGCATTTAAAGCATAGGAAAAGAGGCAGAACGTCCACAATGATGCACTTGGCCAAAAAGGGCGTATGCGTTTTTTCCTGAATATATTCAGGAAAAAACGCATACGCACTTTTTGGCCAACCAAGCAAGCTTGCAAAGGAAATCTGCACTACAATGAAGTCTCACTGCCCCCTGGTCAAAAGGGCCATCTGAAAAAAGTGTAAAATCCAGAAAGGCAGGACAGGCCATGGAGAACTGGGAGCCTTGTTATGCTGATGGGCGGGATGTAAATTGCCAACAGCCACTCTGGAGAAGTGTATGGTGTTTCCTGAATCATCTACAAAACAAAGCAACAGAGCATAGGGCACTTCCACTTATGGTCCTAAAGCTTAGGGAAATTAAAATCAAAAAGACACAGCCACCCCAAAGTTTGGGACGGCTCTGTTTACAAGAACCTCGTTTACGGTACAAGTTCAATATCACAGAAAGCGAAAAATGGATAAAGAAGTTGTGGTACTTACGTACAATGCAATATCACTCAGCAATGAAATCTATGTCATCAGGCCCGTAGCAGCATAATGAGTGGATTCAGGTACGATGATTCTAAGTGAAATAAGTCACACAGAAAAAGAAACATCATAAGATATCACTAATACACGGAATGTAAACTTGGCTACACAGGAACTGAATTACAAAACAGCACAGGGTCTCAAATGTAGAAAACCAACTTATGCTTGCTTAAGGGGAAAGGTGAGTTGGGGTGCTGCATAAAACCAGAGATTGAAATTAGCACAGATACCGTTCCATAAGCCAAATTTGTAATAGACAAGAGCTACTCCTTGCTCAACAAAGTGGACTCAACCCCGCATATTAAACGCCTAAGAATATATCTGACTAGTAAGAATCTTAAAACCTATGGATTTATATGTCTCCGAAAGAGAATCAAGCATGTGTACAGCGGCATAAACGCAGCAGTGATAGGATTGGAGAGGTTCGGTGAGCAAATGAAGACCCTTTGAAGTCATATTGCATGGTACCCATTCCAAGGGTCTCAACTCTCCAGGTTTAAGGGATTCTTCCTTCAGCTAAAACATGCATGTGGAACCCAGAGTATGATCCACCGTGTGATCGGGAAACGTGTTCAAATGTGTCTCAGTTTTCGTCCCCTGGTACTCGGGTGCAACATTCCAGACGCTTTACTAACACTCTCCCCACTTGGAGAGTCAGTGCCTTTAACCTCCTGTTTGGCCCAGTTTGCAATTTCTGCGGAAAATGAACAGGAATAGGGAAAAACAATAGGAGACTAGCTGGAGGTGTCTGGACGGGCAAATTTAACTCTCATTTCCCACCAGGAAGAGGAATTAACCAAAGGCTCAGTGTGCCATGCCAGAACCACACTAGGGCCTGAAGCAATCCTGCGGTGTTGCAGCCAGCTCACAAGAAAGCGAGTTGAAGAAAGGAGCTCAGGGGCACTGTAATTCACAAACCTGCAGAGTTATAAATGACAGATATCGTCCAAAAATATATTGAAGTAAGGCTGCCAAGAGGACTTGAAAGCGGGGCAGAATTGCAGGAAACTGATTTCAGGAGGTAGACTGGAATTGCATGTAAAGCATAGGAAAAGAGGCAGAACGTCCACAATGATGCACTTGGCCAAAAAGGGCGTATGCGTTTTTTCCTGAATATATTCAGGAAAAAACGCACACGCCCTTTTTGGCCAACCAAGCAAGCTTGCAAAGGAAATCTGCACTACAATGAAGTCTCACTGCCCCCCGGTCAAAAGGGCCATCTGAAAAAAGTGTAAAATCCAGAAAGGCAGGACAGGCCATGGAGAACTGGGAGCCTTGTTATGCTGATGGGCGGGATGTAAATTGCCAACAGCCACTCTGGAGAAGTGTATGGTGTTTCCTGAATCATCTACAAAACAAAGCAACAGAGCGTAGGGCACTTCCACTTATGGTCCTAAAGCTTAGGGAAATTAAAATCAAAAAGACACAGCCACCCCAAAGTTTGGGACGGCTCTGTTTACAAGAACCTCGTTTACGGTACAAGTTCAATATCACAGAAAGCGAAAAATGGATAAAGAAGTTGTGGTACTTACGTACAATGCAATATCACTCAGCAATGAAATCTATGTCATCAGGCCCGTAGCAGCATAATGAGTGGATTCAGGTACGATGATTCTAAGTGAAATAAGTCACACAGAAAAAGAAACATTATAAGATATCACTAATACACGGAATGTAAACTTGGCTACACAGGAACTGAATTACAAAACAGAACAGGGTCTCATATGTAGAAAACCAACTTATGCTTGCTTAAGGGGAAAGGTGAGTTGGGGTGCTGCATAAAACCAGAGATTGAAATTAGCACAGATACCATTCCATAAGCCAAATATGTAATAGACAAGAGCTACTCCTTGCTCAACGAAGTGGACTCAACACCCCATATTAAACGCCTAAGAATATATCTGACTAGTAAGAATCTTAAAACCTATGGATTTATATGTCTCCGAAAGAGAATCAAGAATGTGTACAGTGGCATAAACGCAGCAGTGATAGGATTGGTGAGGTTCGGTGAGCAAATGCAGACCCTTTGAAGTCATATTGCATGGTACCCATTCCATGGGTCTCAACTCTCCAGGTTTAAGGGATTCTTCCTTCAGCTAAAACATGCATGTGGAACCCAGAGTATGATCCACCGTGTGTTCGGGAAACGTGTTCAATTGTGTCTCAGTTTTCGTCCACTGGTACTCGGGTGCAACATTCCACACGCTTTACTAACACTCTCCCCACTTGGAGAGTCAGTGCCTTTAACCTCCTGTTTGGCCCAGTTTGCAATTTCTGCGGAAAATGAACAGGAATAGGGAGAACACATGAGAGACTAGCTGGAGGTGTCTGGACGGGCAATTTTACTCTCACTTCCCACCAGGAATTGGAATTAACCAAAGGCTCAGCGTGCCGTGCCGGAACCATACTAGGGTCTGAAGCAATCCCGCGGTGTTGCGGCCAGCTCACAAGAAAGCGAGTTGAAGAAAGGAGCTCAGGGGCACTGTAATTCACAAACCTGCAGAGTTCTAAATGACAGCTATCGTCCAAAAATATATTGAAGTAAGGCTGCCAAGAGGACCTGAAAGCGGGGCAGAATTGCAGGAAACTGATTTCAGGAGGTATCGGGAGTCACTGTTAAAGCATAGGAAAAGAGACAGAACTTGGAAAATAATGCACTTGGCAAAAAAGGGCATATGTGTTTTATCCAGAGCTCTCATAACTGAGGGGAGGAGTTTCCCAGCAGCCTCCAACTGCCACCTGAGGCCTCACATTGCCAAGGCAACATGAGCAAGCCAGGCAGGAGTTACCTCACAGCAGAGGTCCCACCTCACAGAAGGGTGAGAAACCCAGCCAACATCAGACTCTCACCAGAGGCCCTACATCACCAAGGGGATGGGAACCAGGCAGGAGTGTCTTCACACCAGTGGGGCCACATCATCGAAAGGTGAGGTACTCAGCACATGTGTCCTCAAACCAGAGGACCCACATCTCCAAGGGCCTCGGAGTGAGGCAGGCAGGAGTAGCCTCACAACACTGGGCCCATAGAATAAAAAAGTGAGGAATCCAGCAGTTGGAACCTCCCAGTAGGCGGCCCAGAGCACCGAGGCTATGGGATCCAGGCCACTCTGAACTCACAGAAGAGGGCCCATGTCATGAAACTGAGCAACCCAGCCATTGGGACCTCAGAGCAGGAGGCCCACATCTCCATGGGGATGGAAATCTGGTAGGAGTGTCCTCGCACCACTGAGAACATATCAGAAAATTTTGGGCGACCAGCAGTTAGGGCCTGACGTCAGAGGACCCTCATCACCAAGGGAAGGAGGTTCCCAGCAGGCTCCAACTGCCACCAGAGGGCTGACGTCGCCAAGGCGATGTGTGCCAACCAGGCACGAATGACCTCACAGCAGAGGGCCCACCTCACAGAAGGGTGAGGAACACAGCCAGGATCAGACTCTCACCAGAGGGCCCACATCACCAAGGGGATGGGAACCAGGCAGGAGTGTCCCCACACAAGTGGGACATCATCATCGAAAGGTGAGGATCCCAGCACATGTGTCCTCAAACCAGAGGAACCACATCACCAAGGGGTTCAGAATGAGGCTGGCAGGACCGGCCTCACAACACAGGGTCCATAGAATATAAAAGTTGAGGAATCCAGCAGTTGGAACCTCCCAGCAAGCGGCCCAGAGCACCGAGGCTATGGGATCCAGGCCGCAGTGAACTCACAGCAGAGGGCCCACATCATGAACCTGTGAGCAGCCCAGCCGTTGGGACCTCAGAACAGAAGGCCCACATCCCCATGGGAATGGGAACCTGGCTGGAGTGTCCTCGCACCACTGGGCGCACATCAGAAAATGTGGGGAGCCCACCATTTAGGGCCTGATGCCAGAGGGCCGTCATCACTGAGAGGAGGAGGCACCCTGCATGCTCCAACTGCCACCAGAGGGCTCACGTCTCCAAGGTGACGTGTGCCAGCCAGGCAGGAGTGACCTCACAGCAGAGGGCCCACCTCACAGAACGTTGAGGAACCCAGCCAGGATTAGACTCTCGCCAGAGCGCCCACCTCACCAAGGGGATGGGAACCCAGCAGGAGTGTCCTCACACGAGTGGGGCCACATCATCGAAAGGTGAGGAACGCAGCACATGTGGCCTCAAGCCATAGGGCAGTCATCACCAAGGGGCTGGCAGTGAGGCAGGCAGGAGGAGCCTCACAACAGAGGGCACATAGAATAAAAAAGTTGAGGAATCCAGCAGTTGGAACCTCCCAGCAGGCGGCTCAGAGCACCGATGATAAGGGATCCTTGCCGGAGTGAACTCACAGCAGAGGGCCCACATCATGGTACTGTGAGCAAGCCAGCCGTTTTGACCTCAGAGCAGAAGGCCCATATCCCCATGGGCAAGGGAACATGGCAAGAGTGTCCTCACTCACTTGGCGCACATCAGAAAATGTGGGGAGCCCAGCAGTTAGGGCCTGACGCCAGAGGGCCCTCATCACCAAGGGGAGGAGGCCCCCAGCAGGCTCCAAGTGCCACCAGAGGGCTCATGTCCACAAGGCGAGGTGAGCAAGCCAGGCAGGAGTGACCTCACAGCGGACGGCCCACCTCACAGATGGGTGAGGAACCCAGCCAGGATCAGACTCTCAACAGAGGGCCCACATCACCAAGGGGATGTGAACCAGGCAGGAGTCTCCTAAGACCATTGGTCCCACATCATCGAAAGGTGAGGAACCCAGCACATGTGGCCTCAAACCAGACGACACACATCACGAAGGGGCTGGGAGTGAGGCAGGCAGGAGGATCCTCACAACAGAGGGCCCAAAAAATTTAAAAAGTGAGGAATCCAGCAGTTGGAACCTCCCAGCAGGCGGCCAAGAGCACAGAGGCTATGGGATCCAGGCCTCTGTGAACTAACACCAGAGAGCCCACATCATGAAAATGTGAACAACCCAGCCGTTGGGACCTCAGAGCAGAAGGCCCACATCCCCATGGAGATGGGATCCTAAGAGGAGTGCCAAAGCATCACTGGGCTCACTAAGAAAAGTTGGTGAGCCCAGCAGTTAGGGCCTGACGCAAGAGGGCCCTCAACACCGGGGGGAGGAGATTCCCAGCACGCTCCAACTGCCACCACACGGCTGACTTCACCAAGGCAATGTGTGCCAGCCATGCAGGAGTGACCTATCAGCAGAGGGTCTCCCTCACAGAAGGGTGAGGAACACAGCCAGGAACAGACTCTCACCAGGGGGTCCACATAACCACGTGGATGAGAACCAGGCAGGAGTGTCCTCACACTAGTGGGGCCACATCATCGAAAGGTGAGGAACCCAGCAAAGGTGGCCACAAACCAGAGGACCCACATCACCAAGGGGTTGAGAGTGAGGTAGGTGTCTGGACGGGCATATTTAACACTCATTTCCCACCAGGAAGAGGAATTAACCAAAGGCTCAGCGTGCCCTGCCAGAAGCAGATTAGGGCCTGAAGCAGTCTTGCAGGTTTGCGGCCAGCTCACAAGAAAACGAGTTGAAGAAAGGAGCTCAGGGGCACTGTAATTCACAAACCTGCAGAGTTATAAATGACAGATAACGTCCAAAAATATATTGAAGTAAGGCTGCGAAGAGGACTTGAAAGTAGGGCAGAATTTCAGGAAACCGATTTCAGGAGGTAGACTGGATTTGCATTTAAAGCATAGGAAAAGAGGCAGAACATCGACAATGATGCACTTGGCAAAAAAGGGCGTATGAGTTTGTTCCTGAATATATTCAGGAACAAACACATACGCCCTTTTTGGCAAACCAAGCAAGCTTGCAAAGGAAATCCGAACTACTATGAAGTGTCACTTCCCCCCGGTCTAAAGGGCCATCTGAAAAAAGTGTAAAATCCAGAAAGGCAAGACAGGCCATGGGGAAAAAGGAGCCTTGTTATGCTGATGGGTGGGATGTAAATTGCCAACAGCCACTCTGGAGAAGTGTATGGTGTTTCCTGATACATCTGGAAAACAAAGCAACAGAGTCTAGGGCATTTCCACTTATGGGCCTATAGCTTAGGGAAATTAAAATCAAAAAGACACAGCCACCCCAATATTCGGGACGGCTGTGTTTACAGGAACCTCTTCTACAGTTCAAGTTAAATATCCCAGAGAACAAATAATTGATAAAGAAGTTGCGGTACTTACGTACAACAGAATATCACTCAGCAATGAAATCTGTGTCACCAGGCCTGTACCAGCATAATGAGTGGATTGAGGCACGATGATTCTAAGTGAAATAAGTCACACAGAAAAAGAAACATCATAAGGTATCACTAATGCACGGAATGTAAACTTGGCTACACATGAACTGAATTACAAAACAGAACAGGGTCTCAAGTTTAGAAAACCAACTTATGCTTGCTTAAGGGGAAAGGTGAGTTGGGGTGCTGCATAAAACCAGAGTTTGAAATTAGCACAGATACCGTTCCATAAGCCAAATATGTAATAGACAAGACCTACCCCTTGCTCAACGAAATGGACTCAACAATGAGGTATCACCTCACACCTGTTAGAATGGGCATCATCTGAAAATCTACAAACGACAAATGCTGGAAAGGGTGTGGAGAAAAGGAAGCCTCTTTCACTATTGTTGGGAATATAAATTGATACAGTCACTATGGAGAACAATATGGAGTTTCTTAAGAAACTAATAATAGAATTACCCTATGATACAGCAATCCCAGTACTGGACATATACCCAGACAAAACCATAAATCAAAAAGAGACATTCACCGCAATGTTCATTGCATCTCTATTTACAATATCGAGGTAATGGAAGCAACCTAAATGCCCACAGACAGACGAATGCATAAAGATGTGGTACATATATAAAGTGGAATATTACTAAGCCATGAAAGGAATGAAATTGGGTCATTTGTAGAGACGTCGATGGATCTAGAGACTGTCATACAGAGTGAAGTAAGTCAGAAAGAGAAAAACAAATCTTGTATATTCATGCATATATGTGGAACCTAGAAAAACTGTACAGATTAACCATTTTGCAAGGAATAAATAGAGCAACAGATGTAGACAACAATCGTATGGACACAAGGGGGGAAAGCTCTTGAGGGTGTGGTGGTGGGAGGAGTTGAGAGATTGGGATTGGCATGTAAACATTTATATGTATAAAATAGATAACCAATAAGAACCTGCTGTATAAAAATATAAAATAAAATTCAAAATTAAAAAGAAATAAAATTTAAAAAATAAAACAAAAAAACAATTATTCCCTTCACATACATGTATTTATATGAATAAATTATTTCCATGCTTATATCTGTAAATACAAAAAAGAGGAATAAAATCTACCTTGAACCAAAAATGAAAAAGAGAAAAAAAAACAGAACCCACCAGTTACACAGAGGAAAACTGTATCAGGGCACTTGCTCCAGTTGTAAACAATTCTGAAGTTGGTCAGTGGTGGGGAATCGTCTCCCATTCAGCCAGCAGCCCCCACACAACAAGCGTCCTCATTGCAAAGCTGGGGCACTGTGCCGAGGCATCTGTGAGTAAACGTGAGCTGAGCCCCAGGCCAGTTGCTGCTGAACTGTTCCCACCCTTCCCAGGTAAAACACCTGAATATATACAAGGACTTGAAAGCCTAGAGGAAGGGCCATGGAGCCACACGAGTGACAGCATGCCAGCTGACTTGGTGCCTGCAGGCCAGCCAGGATGGTCCTGGCCCTGGGTGCTCTTCTGGAAGATTTCCATTTCCCTGCCTGAGATACCCGTCCTGTCCCTGCCCCCACTGCTTTTTTCCTTCCTCACCTCTGCCCAGGGAGAAATTCCAGCAGCAGGTATCGGTGACACATCCTCTTCTTTAGCAGGTGGCAGCCTGGCAACTGCTGCAGAAAGTCCAGCAGAGCCCCACTCACACTGGGCCACCCACAAAGCCGTGGCCTCTCACTCCCTCCCACCAGCCCAGCCCCGAGACTGCTGACAGGGCAGAGAAAATGGCGTCAGGCACAGCTGCAGGGGCTCTTGCTGCCTGGAGTGGTATTTATGTTGATCTCAACCCAGGCACACCTGGGGAGGGCTGGCCGGCACGGTAAGGCTGCCCAGGTCAGCCAATCATCACCCCTCAGGGGCTCACAGTTGCAGAAAATGGAACTTGCTGAACTAGCCAGGTCCAAGGAACAGGTGTGGGCTCCTGAGAGTCAGGATAGACAAGGGGCTGCAGCTTTGGCTTGTTTTCTAATCATTTTATCTGGCCCATGAGTGGGAGACAACTTCAAGAAAACCCTCTCCTAATGAGAGGAACTCAGGAGTCAGGGAGAGGAGGGGTGGGTGGTGGTTGGAGACAGAGGCCTGGTGCCACAGGTGCAGTGGAAGTCTCTGGAAGACCAGGTGGAGGGAGGCCACACAGAGTGATGCCCAGGGTCACAGACCTGTTGCAGCTGCTGTTTGTTAGCTCAAGTCCTGCTCTGAGGTGCTCTGTGTCAGCTCTGAGCGACAGGTGAGCTGGGGGTGCTCTTCAATGAGGGCTATGTGCACGGTTCCTGTGTGCCCAGCCCTGCCACGGTACCTGCAAGGGTAGCTCTGTATCCTGGGAGGGGCCTGACCACGAGAGCCCTGTGGGCTGTGGTGGGGGTGGGGTACCTGCCCAGGTGAGCTCCATATCCTGGGATTGGCCTGACCACGAGAGCCCCATGGGCTGCTGGGGACCTGGTAATGGATGTCAGATCAGTCAGTGAAGCCACCGAGGATATACCTCCAGTTGCTCCTGATTCCTACACCCTGCTGGTCATTCTACCAACCACCAGGACATGGTATTCTGTATTAGTCTTCAATGATGCCTTCTTTTGTATTCCATTAGTCCCAGAGTCACAAGAAATTTTGGCTTGTGAGTGGCAAGACTCAACATACAACTAAGACAATACTTCTGGGCCATCTTGCCCCAAGGGTTCAAAAATTCCCACACCATCTTTGGGGAAAGCTTAGCTAAAGACCTAAAAGTTCTACCTCTGGAAAAGGAAACCCTCCTTCAATACACAGACGACATTCTGATCGCCAGCCCTACTAAGGAGGCCTCTGAACTACCAAGCCAATAAAGGATAGAAGTTGTCCAAGAAAAAGCTCAAATATCACAGACTGCGGTGACCTGCCTGGGCTTCATTCTCACACAAGGTCGGAGAAGCCCATCCCAGGAAAGGGAAGAAACCATTTGCAGCCTTACCCCTTTCTAAAACTAGAAGACAGCTTAGGGGTTCCTGGGGAGGCCAGGGTTTGCTGCTTCTGGATCCCTAACTACAGTCTACTAGCTGGGCCTCTATATGAAACACTGAAAGGAAAAGATGATGATCCTTTTGAATAGAATCCAGAAGTGGCCTTTCAAGAATGGAAAGAGCAGTCAATTCAGACCCTTGCCCTGGAACTCCCTAATTGAGCTAAACCCTTTGACCTTTACATTCCCGGTGAAAGGTGAATTGCCATTGGAGAATTAGTGCAAAAACTGGGACCACTTGAAATGGAACAACGCAAGAATGCCATCCAGGTAGGATAAACTACAGTCACCAAGGGGCTTGGCCCACTGCCACATCTGGCCAAGATACTGGCGGTATCTAAAAACCTGGAAATCAGCAGCCCAAAAGGCCACCTCCCTCCTAAGGGAAAAGAACCCCACGTGGTGATCCTAATCACCAACCATGCCCTGAAGTTGCAGGGTTCGCTCCGTGGGCACACCGACCTCGGGTGAGGAGGCCCTCCAACTCCAACATCCAGAGAGATAACCGGGGGCAACAGGGCACCATGACGACTCGTGTGAACATCACTTGACCTGGAGTTTCTCTCATAAAACAACAATAGTGTGTCCTGAAGGAGTAGACTACTGCTTGCAGGACTTACTGCACCCGGAGGGGAGCTAATAATCTTGGCGGGGGAACCGTATATCACACTGTCACCATAGAAAAGCCTACAGACACCGTGATGATGGTGGCCAATAAGACCGGCTGGACTCCTGTTTACTTCAAAAGGCTGTTGACTCAGTGGCCATCATGGTTCTTGATCACCACTGACCCTGGACTGTCTGGGAGTTGAGCGGGCAAGGCTCTGACACCTGGTGCTGTTTTTACGTTAATTCAGGGGCCTAATTGAAGAAAGAGCAGACTACTGGTCAGAGCATCTAGGCTGGCAGAAACGGTCAGCCTAAGGTGGCCGAACAAATGTGGGGCGGGGTGAAATCGGCCCCCACAGCATCTCTGCACATCTCTTTCCTGGACCCTTAAAGGTCATTAGAATCTATAACACTTCCAATGCTGGTGCTCAGGCGGACGAGCAGGGAGGCAGGGGGCCTGGGGCCAATCAACGTCACCTGGAGGCTGCTGGGGAGAAGTTCTGACCCTCGTACCCGGGTATGAGGGCTCCCAACTCAGCACTCAGCAGTTACAGAAGAAGGGTCTGCACCCTCAGCACTCCAAGAATGAGGAACGGGACAAAAGGCAGAGAAGGGGTTTGTCCCCAGCAAAGCCCATTAAAAATCCCTGGGAGATAAAAATAGAATCTGGGCAATAAAGTCAAGTCTGACCTTTTTTATCCTTTGTGCTTTGTCTAATTTCACGTGCTCCTAGGGTCCCGCATGCAGAGGTCCCACACCTGGCACTTCAGACCCGATTACCTAATGCAGAATGGCTGGGTCGACACCTCAGCTCCTGGGGCCCAGTGCAGACTCCGAGATATAGAGCCTGAGCTGCAGCCAACCTGGCCCTCGAGAGCTCCGCCCCCTCCCTCCCACTGACTCTGACAGGATCTCTACACAGCAGCCCAGCCCACAGCCCACGGGGTAGTGCATGCTCTCACCTCTCCATTCTCTGATCAAAATATAAAGTTTCCTTTGCTTGGGAACCAAACTCAGTCTCGATCTGCTGGCCCCAATGACACTGGGCAGGGGGACACTTGTTGGGGTCCACTCTGGTGGATCAGTAACAGAAATTGAAAACATTGTAACTTCAATGAACAGATGTGTGAGCAAAACTGTAATTAACATATAGTAGTGTATCAGCCTCGGGTAAAATAGGATGTTTCTAACACTTCCATTGGATATTTCCATCAATTTATATGGAGCACAGGGACACTGCAATTCACCCATTCCCTAACCCTAACCCGAAACCTAACCCTAATCCTAAACCGAAACCTTAACCTAACCCTTACACTACATGGTACCCTAATCCAAACCCGTACACTAACAATAAAGCATAACCTAACATGTACCCTAACACTAACCCATTGTCATACTCTAAACTGGACCCTGAAACGTACCCATTCCCTAACCCTAACCCTAACCTTAACCCTAACCCTAACACTAAACCTAATCCTAACCCATACACTAACACTAAACCGTACCCTAACACGTACTCTATCCCTAAACCGTAAACGTACCCTAACGTGAATCATGAACCATCCCCGCTCCCTAACCATAACCATTACCGTAAACCTAACCCTTACCCGAAGCCTTACCCTAACCCGTCCCGTAATCCTAACACATACACTAACACTAACCCGTACCCTAACACGTATGGTAAACCTAAACCATTGTCGTACCGTAAGCTGTACCCTAAAGTGTCCCTGTTCCCTAACCCTGACCAAAACCTAAACCTTACCCGAAGCCTAACCCTAACCCGTACCCTAATCCTAACCTGAACACAAACACTAACCCATACCCTAATACGTATGCTAAACCAAAACGGTTGTCATACCCTAACCTGTACCCTAAACCGGCCCTGTTCCCTATACCTACGCATAAACCTAACCCTAACCCTTACCCGAAGCCTTACACTAACCCTTCCCCTAATCCTAAACTGTACACAAACACTAATCCGTACCTAATAAGTATGCTAACAGTAAAATTTTATCGTACCCTAACCTGTACCTTAAACTGTCCCCATTCACTAACCCTAACACTAACTCTTACCCGAATCCTTACCCTAACGCGTCCCCTAATCCTAAACCGTACACTAACACTAACCCGTGCCCTAACATGTACACTAACACTAAACCGTTGTTGTACCCTAACCTGTACCCTAAACCGTCCCCGTTCCCAAACCCTAAACCTAACACTAACACTAACCCTAACCCGTAACCGAAGCCTTACCCTAAAACGTCCCCTAATCCTAACCATACACTAACACTAAACCGTACCATAACACATACTCTATCCCTAAACCATAGTCGTAGTGTACCCTACGACTAAGCCATCCCCATTCTCTAACCCTAACCCTAAGGCTAAACCTTACACAAAGCCTTACCCTAACCCGTCCCCTTATCCTAGCCTGTACACTAACACTAACCCATACCCTAACACGTATGCAAACACTAAAATTTTATCGTAAGTTAACCTGTACCCTAAACCGTCCCCATTGCCTAACCCTAACCCTAACCCTAACCCTTACCCGAAGCCTTACGCTAACACATCCCCTAATCCTAACACATACACTAACACTAAGTCGTACCATAACACGTATGCTAACCCTAAACCGATGTCGTACCCTAACCTGTACCGTAATCCATCCCCGTAGCCTAACCTGAAACCTAACCCTAAGCCTAACCCTTACCTGAAGCCTTATCTTAATCCGTCCCCTAATCCTAACCCATACACTAACACTAACCTATATCCTAAAACGTATGCTAACTCTAAAACTTTGTCGTACCCTAACCTGTACCTGTTCCCTAACCCTAACCCTAACCCTTACCCGAAGCCTTACCCTAAACCGTCCCCTAATCCTAACCCGTTTACTAACACTAACCCGTACCCTAACACGTACGCTAACCCTAAACCGTTGTAGTACCCTAACCTGTACCCTAAGCTGTCCCCAATCCCTAACCCTAACCCTAACCCTAACACTTATGCAAAGACTTACCATAACCCGTTCCATAATCCTAACCCATAACACATACCTAACCCTAACCCTAACCCTAACCCTAACCGTTACCCAAAGCCTTACCCTAAACCGTACCCTAATCCTAACCTGTTTACTAACACTAACACATACCTTAACATGTACGCTAACACTACACCATTGTCGTACCCTAACCTGTACCCTAAAGTGTCCCCGATCCCTAACACTAACCCTAACCCGAAGCCTTACCGTAACCCGTTCCCTAATCCTAAACCGTACACTAACACTAACCCGTACCCTAAGACATACGCTATCCCTAAACTGTTGTCATAATGTAACCTGTACCCTAAACTGTCCCTGTTCTATAACCCTAACCCTAACCCTAACCTTAAGACATACACAAAGCCTTACCCTAACCCGTCCCATAATCCTAAACCGTAAACTAACACTAACGTGTACCCTAGCACGTACGGTAAACCTAAACCGTTGTGGTAACCTAACCTGTACCCTAAAACGTCCCCGTTCCCTAACCCTAAACCTAACCCTAAACTGAACCCTTACCCGAAGTGTTACCCTAACCCATACCCTAATCCTAAACAGTACACTAACACTAACCCCTTCCCTAACACGTACGCTAACCCTAAATATTTGTCATACATGTACCTGTACTCTAAACCGACCCCATTCCCTAACCCTAACCCTTACTCAAAGCCTTACCCTAACCCATCCCCTAATCGTATCCCATACAGTAACACTAACCCATACCCTAACACTTATGCTAACCCTAAATCGTTCTCGTACACTAACCTCTACCATAAACCATCCCCATTGCCTAAGCCTAACCCTAACCCTAACCCTAACCCTAACCCTTACCCAAAGCCTTACCCTAACCCATCCCCTAATCCTAAACCATACACTTACACTAACCTGTACCCTAACACGTACACTAACCCTAAACAGTTCTCGTACCCTAACATGTACCCTAAACTGTCCCTGTTCCCTAATCCTAATGCTAACCCTAACACTTACGCGAAGCCTTACCCTAACCCGTACCCTAATCCTAAACCATACACTAACACTAACCCATACCTTAACATGTATGCTATCCCTAAACCGTTGACGTTACCTAACCTGTACCCTAAACTGTCCCTGTTCCCAAACCCTAACCCTAACCCTAAGCCGTATCCGAAGCCTTACCCTAAACCATCCCCTAATCCTAACCCGTACACTAACACTAACCACTACACTAACACGTACACAAACACTAAACATTTGTCATACCCGAACCTGTACTCTAAACCGTCCCCATTCCCTAACCCTAACCCTAACCCTAACCCTTGCCCAAAGACTTACCCTAACCCGTCCCCTAATCCTAAGCCGTACACTAACACTAACCCATACCGTAACACGTATGCTAAACCTAAACCATTGTCATACCCTAACCTATACCCTAAACCGTCCACGTTACCTAACACTAACCCTAACCCTAACCCTAAACCTTACCCGAAGCCTTAACCAAAACCCGTCCCCTAATCCTAACCCGTACACTAACAGTAACCCGTACCCTGACACGTACACTAAACCTAAACCATTGTCGTACACTAACCTGTACCCTAAACCGTTCCCAATCCCTAACCCTAACCCTAACCCTAAACCTAACACTTACCTGAACCCTTACCCTAACCCATCCCCTAATCCTAACCTGTACACTCACACTAACACGTACCCTAACACATACAATAACCCTAAACCGTTGTCGTACCCTAACCTGTACCGTAAACATTTTCCGTTCCCTAACCCTAAACCTAACCCAAAACCTAACCCTTACCCGAAGCCTTACCCTAACACGTCCCCTAATCCTAACCCGTAAACTAACACTAACCCCTATCCTAACACATACGCTAACAATAAACCTTTGTCATACCCTAACCTGTACCCTGAAACTTCCCCGTTCCTTAACCATAACCATAACCCTAACAATAACCCTTACACGAAGCCTTACCCTAACCCGTTCCCTGAAAGTAACTCGTACGCTAACACTAACCCGTATCCTAACACGTACGTTAACCCTAAAGCATTGTCGTACCCTAAACTGTACACTAAATCTTCCCCATTCCCTAACCCTAACCCTAAACCTAAACCTTACCCGAAGACTTATCCTAACCCGTCCCCTAATCCTAACACGTACACTAACACTAACCCATACCCTAACACGTATGCTAACCCTAAAACTTCGTCATACCATAAACTGTACACTAAACCGTCCACATCCCATTACCCTAACCCTAACCCTAACCCATACCCAAAGCCTTACCCTAACCCGTCCCCTAATCCTAACCCATACACTAACATTAACCCATACCCTAACACATACACTAATCCTAAACCATTGTCGCACTTTAACCTGTATCCTAAACCGACCCCGTTCCCTAACCCTAACCCTAAGCCTAACCGTAATCCTAAGTCTTACCCGAAGCCTTACCCTAACATGTCCCATAATCCTAACCCATACACTAACACTAACCCATACCCTAACATGTATGCTAACGCTAAACAGTTGTCATACCCTAAAGTGTACCCTAAACATCCCTGTTCCCTAACCCTAACCCTAACCCTAAACCTAACCCTACCCGAAGCCTTACCTTAACACTTCCCCTAGTCCTAACCCGTACACTAACACTAACCCATACCCTAACACGTAAGCTAACCCTAAACTGTTGCCATATGCTAAACTGTACCCTAAACTGTCCCCGTTCCCTAACACTAACCCTAACCCTAACCCTAACCGTTACCCAAAGCCTTACCGTAACCCGTCCCCTAATCCTAACCCATACACTAACCCTAACCCTAACCCTTACCCGAAGCCTTAAACTAACTTGTCCCCAATCATAACCCGTACACTAACACTAACCCATACACTAACACGTACGCTAACCCTAAAACGTTGTCGTACACTAACCTGTACCCTAAACCTTTCCTGTTCCCTAACCCTAACTGTAACCCTAACCCTAACTGTAACCCTTCCCCGAAGCCTTACCCTAACATGTCCCCTAATCCTAACCCATACACTAACACTATCCTGTACCCTAACACGTACACTAACACTAAAAATTTGTCGTACACTAAACTGAACCCTAAACCATACCCGTTCTGTATCCCTAACCCTAATCCTAACCCCAACCCTAAACCTTACCCGAAGCCTTACTCTAACACGTCCCATAATCCTAAACTGTACACTAACACTAACCCTTACCCTAACATGTACGTTACCCCTAAACCGTTGCCATACCCCAGCCTGTACCTTAAACATTCGCCGTGCCCTAACCCTAACCCTAACCCTAACCCTAAACCTTACCCGAAGCCTTACCCTAACCCATACCCTAATCCTAAACTGTACACTAACACCAAATCATACCCTAACATGTACGCTAACCCTAAACAGTTTGTCATACCCTAACCTGTACCCTAAACCGTCCCCATTCCCTAACCATAACCCTAACCCTTACCCGAAGCCTTACCCTCAACCGTCCCCTAATCCTAACCCGTACGCTAATGCTAACCCATACCCTAACATGTACGCTCACCCTAAAGCGTTGTCGTACCCTAACCTCTACCCTAAACCATCCCCATCCCCTAACCCTAACCCTTTCCCTAACCCTTACCCAAAGCCTTAGCGTAGCCCGTCCCCTAATCCTAACCTGTACACTAACACTAACCCATACCCTAACACGTGCACTCACCCTAAACCGTTGCTGTAAACTAACCTGTAACCTAAACCGTCCCCATCACCTAACCCTAACCCTAACCTTAACCCTTACCCAAAGCCTTACACTAACCCGTCCCCTAATCCTAACCTGTACGCTAACACTAACCTGTACCCTAACACGTACGCTCACCCAAAACTGCTGTCGTACACTAACCTGTACCCTAAACGGTCCCCATCCCCTAACTGTAACGCTAACCCTAATCCTAACCCTAACCATTACCAGAAACCTTACCCTAACCCATCCCCTAATCCTAACTCGTACGCTAACACTAACCCGTACCCTAACACGTACACTCACCCTAAACGGTTGTTGTACACTAACCTGTACCCTAAAACGTCCCTGTCCCCTAACCCTAACCCTATCCCTAAACATTACATGAAGCCTTACCCTAACCCGTTCCCTAATCCTAATCCATATGCTAACACTAACCCATACTCTAACACATACTCTCACCCTAAACCATTGTCATACCCTAACCTGTACCATAAACCGTACATGTCCCCTAACCCTAACCCTAACCCTTACCTGAAGTGTTACACTAAACCGTCCCCCAATCCTAACCCGTATGCTAACACTAACCCATAGCATAACACGTACGCTCACAGTAAACCATTGTTGTACCTTAAACTGTACACTAAACCATCTGCATCCCCTAACCCTAACCCTTACCCGAAGCTTTACCCTAACCCGTGCCCTAATCCTAACCCGTACACTAACACTAACCCATTCCCTAACATGTACGCTCACCCTAAACCGTTGTCGTACACTAACCTGTAACCTAAACAGTCCCCTAACCCTAACCCTAACCCTTATCCGAACCTTTACCCTAACCCGTCCCCTAATCCTAACCCGTACGCTAACACTAACCCATACCCTAACACATATGCTCATCCTAAAACATTGTCGTACACTACCCTGTACCCTAATCCATCCCCGTCTCCTAACCCTAACCATAAACCTAACGCTAACACTTAACCGAAGCCTTACCCTAACCCGTCCCCTAATCCTAACCCGTACACTAACAATAACCCCTACCCTAACACATACGCTACCCCTAAACCATTGTCATACACTAACCTGTACCCTAAACCGTCACAGTTCTCTTACCCTAGCCCTAACCCTTACCCTATCCCTAACACTTACCCAAAGCCTTACCCTAACCTGTCCCCTAAACCTAACACATACAATAACACTAACCCATACCCTAACATGTATGCTAACCCTAAACCATTGTTGTACACTAAACTGTACCCTAAACCATCCCCATTCCCTAGCCCTAACCCTAACCCTAAACCTAAGTCTTTCCCAAAGCATTACCCTAACTTGTCCCCTAATCCTAACTAGTACAGTACCACTAACCCGTACCCTAACACGTACACTAACCCTCAACTGTTTTTGTACCCTTACCTGTACACTAAACTGTCCCTGTTCCCTAACCCTAACCCTAACCCTAACAATTACCCGAAGCCTTACCCTAACCTGTTCCCTAATCCTAACCCGTACACTAACACGAAACCTTACCCTAACACGTACACTAATCATAAACCATTATCACACACTAACGTGTACACTAAACCGTCCCCATTCCCTAAATCTAAACCTAACCCTAACCCTAATCCTAAGTCTTACCCGAAGCCTTACCCTAACATGTCCCCTAATCCTAACATGCACACCAACACTAACCCATACCCTAACACGTACGCTAACTCTAAACTGTTGTACGCTAAACTGTACCCTAAACCGTCCCCATTCCCTAACACTAACCGTAATCTTAACCCGTACCTGAAGCCTTACACTAACCTTCCCCTAATCCTAACCCATACATTAACACTAACCCGTACCCTAACACGTACACTAACCCTAAAACGTTGTCGTACACTAACCTGTACCCTAAAACGTCCCCATTCCCTAAACCTAAACCTATCCCTAACCCTAACCCTTGCCCAAAGCCTTACCCTAACCCATACCCTAATCCTAAACCGTACACTAACACCAAATCATACCCTAACACGTACGCTAAGCCTAAACAATTGTAGTACCCTAACCTGTACCCTAAACCGTCACCGTTCCCTAACCCTAACCCTAACCCAAACCCTAACACTAACCCTTACCAAAGCCTTACACTAAACCGTCCCCTAAACCTAACCCGTACACTAACACTAACCCATAACCTAACACGTATGCTAACCCTAAACGGTTGTCATACCCTAACCTGTACCCTCAACCGTCCCCTAATCCTAACCCGTACACTAACAATAAACTGTACCGTAACACATATGCTAACCCTAAACTTTTGTCGTACCCTAACGTGTACCCTAAAACGTCCCCATTCCCTAAGCCTAACCCTAAACCTAACCATAACCCTAACCCTTACCTGAAGCCTTACCCTAACACTTCCCCTAATCCTAACCCGTACAATAACACTAACCCATACCCTAACACGTACGCTAACCCTAAATGGTTGTCACACACTATCCTGTACCCTAAACCATCCGGTTCTCTTACCCTAACCCTAACCCTATCCCTAACACTTACACGAAGCCTTATCCTAACCTGTCCAATAAACCGAACACTAACACTAACCCGTATCCTAACACGTACGTTAACCCTAAAGCATTGTTGTACACTAAACTGTACCCTAAACCGCCCCCATTCCCTAAGCCTAACCCTAAACCTAACCCTAACACTAAGCCTTACCCAAAGCCTTACCCTAACACGTCCCCTAATCCTAACCTCTACATTACCAATAAACCATACACTAACACATACGCTAACACTCAACCGTTGTCGTACCCTAACCTCTACGCTAAACTGTCCCCGTTCACTAACCCTGACCCTAACCCTAACCCTTACCCGAAGCCTTACCCTAACCCATCCCCTAATCCTAACCTGTACACTAACACTAACCCGCACCCTTACACGTACGCTAACCCTAAACCGTTGTTGTACCCTAATCTGTAACCTAAACCATCCCCATTCCCTAAACCTAACACTAACTGTAATGCTAACCCTAACCATTACCCAAAGCCTTACCCTAAACCATTCCCTAATTCTAACCGGTACACTAACACTAACCCATATTCTAACACGTACGCCAACACTAAACAGTTGTCATACACTACCTGTACCCTAAACCATCCCCGTTCCCTAACCCTAAACCTAACCCTAACACTCACTCGAAGCCTTACCCTAACCCGTCCCCTAAACCGTCCCAGTTCCCTAACACTAACCCTAAACTTTACCCAAAGCCTTACCCTAAGCCGTCCCCTAATCCTAAGCAGTACACTAACACTAACCCGTCCCCTAACACGTACGCTCACCCTACACCATTGTCGTACCCTAACCTGGACCCTAAAGCATCCCCGTTCCCTAACCCTAACGCTAACACTTATCCGAAGACTTACCCTGACCCGTCACCTAACACGTACGCTAAAACGAAACACTTGTCGTACCCTAAACCGTCCCCGTACCCTAACAACACGAACCCTTACCCGAAGCCTTACCCTGAGCTGTCCCCTAACACGTACGCTCACCCTACACCGTTGTCGTACCCTAACCTGGACCCTAAAGCATCCCTGTTCCCTAACCCTCACCCTCACCCTCACCCTAACCATAGCCCACACACTTACCCAAAGGCTTACGCTAACCCGTCCATTAATCCTAACACGTACACTAACAACACTAACCCATACTGGTCTTTTCAGGCTCTTGATACTACTTGCCAAATTGCAAAGCAAACATTTCTCACCACTATTCTAATATCCATTTAGGCAGGTATTAGAAGAAGTAGAGTTTGTGTGCGTGTGTTTGAATGCATTAAAATTAGACCAAGAAGTCCCTTCGTGGGATTCAGATTGACTCCATTTAAGTCTGGTGTCCCACTCTGGCTGAATTCATTGTGTCCAGGAGCCAATGTCCCATTGTACCAAACGGCTGCTTCAGTGTGTGAGTTCAGGCCTGTGGTTCTTAGAAAAGGGATAGTGGGCATAGAGCCCCTCAGGTGGCTCTAATATGCTTGAATTCTCCTGTACGTTACTAATGTGGACCAATGTATCAAGTCAATGCTTCATTCCTACAGAGAATTCTGTAGTTCTCTTACTTGACGACTAAAAAATAAAAGAAACCTTTATGTTTCAAACCAGATTCTGTGTGCAAAGTGCTCTGGGATCCAACCTAGGACCTACCTGTACACAGAGATTCACCTCTGCACTTCTGCACAGGTAAGGGAAATTGCCTCCTGTTTTCAGGTGAGCCCTCCGGGCATTAGGATACAGTTTGTACATTTCTTCTTTAGCTTCAGTTGAAAGTGCACTCTGGTCAAACACCTTTAACAGAACATGAGGCCCAAACTGTTATTTCAATGTGTCCTTTGCATGTTCAGCAAAGGGCCACCCCCTGCCCAAACATTACACTAACCCCTACTCTCATCCTAACCCGTACCCTAACCTGTTGTCATACACTAACCTGTACCCTAAACCGTACCCTTACCCTAACCCGTACACTAACCCATACCCTAACCCTAAACAACTTCTAATCCTAACCCGTACACGAACACTAATCTGTACCCTAACATGTACCCTAATCCATTGTCATTCCCTAACCTGTACCGTAAACCCTACCTGTTCCCTAAGACTTAGCCGAACCCATACACTAATCCATACAATAACCCCTACCCTAACATGTACCCTAACCCTAAACCGTTGTCATACCCTGACCTGTACCCTAAACCCGTCCCCTAATCCTCACCCATACACTAACACTAACCTGTAACCTAAAACGCAACGTAACCCTAACCCGTTGTCATACCCTAAACTGTACCCTACACCATACCCATTCCCTCAGCCTCATCCTAACCCTTACCCTAACCCGTAACGTAACCCTAACCATAACCGTTACCCTAATCCTTACAGCAACCTGTACCCTAATACTAATTCATATGCTAACGCTAACATGTACCCTAACAGTACCCTAAACCAAGCCTGATCCCTAACCTGTAACCTAATACTCACCTGTACACTAACACTAACCCGTACCCTAACCCTAAGTTGTTGTCATACACTAACCTGTCCCTAAAGCTCACCCGTTCCCTAACCCTTACTCTAACCCGTAACCTAATACTAACCTGTGCACTAGCACTAACCCATACCCTAACTATAACCCTTACCTTTACCCGAACCATAACCTGCTCCTAACCCATACACTAACACTAATCTGTACCCTAATAAGTACCCTAAGCCTAACCCGTACCTAAACCGTACCCGATTCCTAACCCTTGCCCGTGCACTAATCCTAATCTGTACACCAAAACTAACCCATACTCTAACACATACCCTAACCCTAACCCATGTCGTACACTAACCTGTATCCTAAACTCTGCCCATTCCCTAATCTTAACCATAACCCTTACCCTTACCCAAACTGTACCCTAATCCTAACCCGTACACTAACACTAACCCATACCCTAACACGTACCCTAAACCATACCCTAAACCATACCCTAATCCCAACCCTTAAAATAAAAATAACCCGTACCCTAACACGTACCCTAACCCTAACGTGTTGTTGTACCCTGACCTGTACCCTAAACGATACCCATTGCCTAACACTAACCCTAACCCTTACCCTAACTCGTATCCTAGTCGTAACCAGTACACTAACCCATACCCTAATCTGTACCTTAAACCGTACCCATTCTCTAACCGTAACCCTAACTCTAACCCTTACCTTAACCCTAACTTTTACCCTAACCCTTGCCCTAACGTGTACCCTAATCCTAACCCACTGGCGTACCCTAAACTGTACCCTACACCATACCCGTTCCCTAACCCTAATCCCAACCCTTAACCTAACATGTAACATACTCCTAACCCATACACTAACATGTACCCTAACCCATTCTCATACCCCTAACCCTAACCCTAATACAAATTCATACACTAACAGTAACCCGTAGTCTAACAGTACCCTAAACCTAACACATTGTCGTACCTTAACCTGTACCCTAAACCTAACCTTTACCCTAACCCATACACTAACCCGTACCCTAATTCTAACCCGTAGACTAACCCGTACCCTAACGCTAACCCTAGTCCTTACCCTAACCTGTATCTTAATCCTAACCAATATACTAATACTACCCCATACCCTAACACGTACCCTAGCCCACATCCCTTGTTGTACCCTAAACTGTACACTGAACCGTACCTGTTCCCTAATCCTAACCATAACCCTAAACCTTACGCTAACCCATACACTAACACTAATCTGTACCCTAACACGTACCCTAAGCCTGACCTGTTGTCATACCCTAAATTGTACCCTAAAGCGTACCCATTCCCTAACCCTAACTGGTACCCTAATCCTTACACTAACACTAACCCATACCCTAACAAGTACTCTAAGCCTAACTCGTTGTCGTACCCTAACCTGTACCCTAAACCTTACCTGTTCCTTAACCCTAAACCTAACCAAAAGCCCTTACCCTAACTCTTACCCAAACCATACCCTAATCCTAATCTGTACACTAACCCGTACCCTAACAGATACCCTAACCTGTACCCTAATACATACCCATTCCCTAACTGTAACCCTAAACCTAACCCTTACCCTGATCCATAAACTAATCCTAACCTGTACACTAACACTAACCCGTACACTAACCCATTGTCGTACACTTACCTGTACCCTAAACCATATCTGTTCCCTAACCATAACCTTTAACCTATCGTCCCCTAATCCTAACCCGTACACGAACACTAACCCTCACCCTTACACTAACACTTATCCTAACCTGTACCGTAAGCCTGTTCCATTGTCATACCCTAACCTGTACCCTAAACCGTACCTGTTCCCTAACCCTAACACTAACCCTTACGCTAACCCGTACCCTAACACGTACCCTAAGCCTAACTCATTGTGGTACCCTAAACTGTACCTGTTTCGTAACCTTAACCCTAACCCTATCCTTGCCCTAACCCTTACCCTAACCTTACCCTAATGTTAACCCATACACTAACATGTACGCTAACTCTAAACCGTTGTGGTATCCTAACCTGTTCCCTAAACCATACCCATTCCCTAGCCCTAAAACTAACCCTAAACCATCCCCTAATCCTAAGCCGTCCCCTAACACGTACGCTAACCCTAAACCGCTGTCATACCCTAACCTGGACCCTCAACAGTCCCCGTTCCCTAACCCTAACTGGTACACTAACACTAACATGTACCCTAACACATATGCTAACCCTAAACCTTTGTCGTAGCCTAACCTGGACCCTCAACAGTCCCTGTTTCCTAACCCTAACTGGTACACTAACACTAACATGTACCCTAACACATACACTAACCCTAAACCATTGTCAAACCCTAACCTGTACCCTAAACCGAGCCTGTTCCCTAACCCTAACCCTAAAACTAACCATAACCCTAAGTATTACCCGAAGCCTTACCCTAATACGTCCCCTAATCCTAACCCGTACAGTAACACTAACCCTTAACCTAACACGTATGCTAACGCTAAACCATTGTAGTACCCTAAACTGTACCCTAAACCGTCCCCGTTCCCTAACCCTAACCCTACACCGAACCCCAAACCTTACCCTTACCAAAGCCTTACCCTAACCCGTCCCGTAATCCTAACCAGTACAGTAATACTAACCCGTACCCTAACACGTAAGTTAACCCTATACCATTGCCGTATGCTACACTGTACCCAAAATTGTCCCCGTTCCCTAACCCTAAACCTAACCCTAACCCTTACCCGAAATCTTACCCTAACCCGTCCCCTAATCCTGACCCATACACTAACACTAACCCGTACCCTAACACGTACGCTAACGATAAACCATTGTCATACATTAACCTGTACCCTTAACCGTCCCCGTTCCAAAAACCTAAACCTAACCCTAGCCCTAACCCTTACCCGAAGCCTTACCCTAATCCTGTCCCATACCCTAATCCTAACCGGTACACTAACCCTAACCGGTACACTAACACATATGCTAATGCTAAACCGTTGTCATACCCTAAACTGTACCCTAAACCATCCCCATTCCCTAACCCTAAACCTAATCCTAACTCTAACCCTTAAACCTATCCCTTACCCGAAGCCTTACACTAACTCGTCTCCTAATCCTAACCCATATACTAACACTAACCCATACCCTAACACGTACGCTAACACTAAACCATTGTCCTACCCTAACCTATACCCTAAACCGTCCCCATTCCCTAACCATAAACCTAACCCTAACACTTACACTTACCCGAAGCCTTACCCTAACCCGTCCCCTAATACTAACCCATACGCTAACACTAACCCGTACTCTAACACATACGCTAACCCTAAACCTTTTTCATACCCTAAACTGTACCCTAAACCATCCCCGTTCCCTAACCCTAACCCTAACCCTTATCAGAAGCCTTACCCTAAACCGACCCCTAATCCTAACCTGTACACTAACACAAACCCGTACACTAACACGTACACTAATCCTAAACAGTTGTCGTACCCTAACATCTACCCTAAAACCTCCCCATTCCCTAACCCTAACCTTTATAAGAAGCCTTACCCTAAACCGTCCCCTAATACTAACCCGTACACTAACACTAACCCATACCCTAAAACGTACGCTAAACCTAAACCATTTTCGTACCCTAATCTGTATCCTAAACAGTCCCTGTTCCCTAACCCTAACCCTAACCCTAACCTTAAACCTAACCCTTACCCAAAGCCTTACCCTAACCTGTCCTCTAATCCTAACCCATACATTAACACTAACACATGCCCTAACACGTATGCTAACCCTAAAACGTTGTTGTACCCTAACCTGTCCCCTAAACCATCCCCGTTCACTAACACTAAACCTATCCCTAACCCTAACACTTAACCGAAGCCTTACCCTCACCCGCCCCCTAATCCTAACCCATATTCTAACAATAACCCGTACTGTAACACGTACCCTCAATCTAAACCGTTGTTGTACCCTAACCTGTATCCTAAACCATCCCCGTTCCCTAACCCTAACCCTAACCCTGACCCTAACCCTAACCCTTACCAGAAACCTTACCCTAACACATCCCCTAATCCTAAACCATACACTAACACTAACCCGTACCCTAACACATACGCTAACCCTAAACCGTTGTTGTACACTAACCTGTACCCTAAACAGTCCCCATTCCCAAACCGTACACCTAACCCAAACCCTAACCCTTAATCGAAGCCTTACCCTATACTGCCCACTAATCCTAACCGGTACAGTAACACTAAACCATACCCTAACACGTACACTAACCCTAAACCGTTGTCGTACACTAAAGTGTACCCTAAACCGTCCTGGTTCCCTAACCCAAATCCTAAACCTAACCCTAACCTTAACCATTACCCAAAGCCTTACCCTCAACCGTCCCCTAATACTAACCCGTACACTAACACTAACCCATACCCTAACACATACGCTAACCCTCAACCGTTGTCGTACCCTAACCTGTATGCTAAACTGTCCCCATTTCCTAACACTAACCCTAACCCTAACCCTTACCCGAAGCCTTACCATAACCCATAACCTAATCCTAACCTGTACAGTAACTCTAACCCATATCCTAACACGTACGCTAACCCTAAACTGCTGTCGTACATAAACCGTACCCATTCCCTAACCCTGACTCTAACCCTAACCCTAACCCTAACCTTTACATGAAGCCTTACACTAACCAATACCCTAAGCCTAACCCATACACTAACACTAACCCATACCCTAACACATACTCTAACCCTAAAACTTTGTCGTACCCTAAACTGTACACTAAACTGTACCCATTCCCTAACACTCACCCTAACCCTAACCCTTACCCTAACCCTTCTCAGAAGCCTTAACCGAACCCATAACCTATACCTAACCCGTACACTAACACTAACCCGTACTTTAACAAATATGCTAATGCTAAACCACTGTCGTACCCTAACCTGTACGCTAAACCGTACCTGTTCCCTAACGCTAACACTAAATCTAAACTTAACAATTACCCAAAGCCTTACACTAAGCTGTACCCTAATCTTAACCCGTATACTATCACTAACCCGTACCCTAACATGTACGTTAAACCTAAACCATTGTCGTACACTAAAGTATACGCTAAACCGTACCAGTTCCAAAACCTTAACCATAACCATAACCCTAACACTTACCCAAAGACTTACACTAACCTGTAACATATTCCTAACCTGTACACTAACAGTAACACTTACCCTAAAATTACTCTAAACATAAACCATTGTCGTACCCTAAACTGTATCCTGAACTGTACCCGAAACCTAACACTAACCCTAACCCTTACCCGAAGCCTTACCCTAACCCGTACCCTAATCCTAACCTGTACACTAACACTAACACATACCCTAACACATACGCTAACCCTAAATCTTTGTCATACCCAAACCTGAACCCTAAACCGTACCCATTCGTTAACCATAACCCTAACCCTAAACCTTACCCGAAGCCTTAACCTAACACGTACACTAATCCTACACCATACCTTAACACGTACTGTAACCCTAATCAGTTGTCATACCCAAAACTGTACCCTACACCTTATCCGTGCCCTAACACTATCCCTAACCCTTACCCGAAGCCTTACCCTAACCAGTACCCTAATCCTAACCCGTACACTAACACTAACCCTTACCCTAACACATACGTTAACCCTAAACTGTTGTCGTACCCTAACTGTACCCTACACCTTACCCGTGCCCTAACCCTAACCCTAACCCCAGCCATAAACCTAACCCTATCCCTAACCCTTACCCGAAGGCTTACCCTAACCCATACCCTAATCCCAACCCGTACACTAACACTAACCCTTACCCTAACTCATATGTTAACCCTAAACCATTGTTGTACCCTAACCTGTACCCTAAACCGTACCCATTCCCTAACCCTAACCATAACCCTAAAACTTACCCGAAGCCTTACACTCACCAGTAGCCTAATCCTAAGCCGTACACTAACACTAAGCCATAGCCTAACATGTACGCTAACCCAAAACCGTTGTCGTATCCTAACCTGTAACCTAAACCGTACCCATTCCCTAACTCTAACCCTAACCCTAACCCTAACACTTACCCGAAGCCTCACCCTAACACGTCCCCTAATCCTAACCCATACACTAACACTAAACCGTACCCTAACACGTACGCTAACCCTAAACCGTTTTCGTACACAAACCTGTACTCTAAACCGTACTCATTCTCTAACCCTAACTCTCTCCCTTACCCGAAACCTTACCCTAACCCTAATCCGAACCTCTATACTGACACTAACCCTTACTGTAACATGTATGCTAAAACTAAACTGTTGTCATACCTTAAACTGTACGCTAAACTGTGCCCTTTCCTTAACCATAACACTAACCCAAACCCTAAACCTTACCCGAAGCCTTATCCTAACCCGTACCTTAAACCTAACCCATACACTAACTCTAACACACACCCTAACACGTACGCTAACCCTAAAATGTTGTCATACCCTAACCTGTACCCTAAACCGTACCCATTCCCTAACCCTAACCCTAAAACTAACACTTACCCGAAGCCTTACCGTAACCCATAGCCTAATGCTAAAGTGTACCCTAACACGTACTGTAATCCTAAACCGTTGTCATACCCTAAACTGTACCGTACACTATACCCTTTCCCTAAACCTAACCCTAACTCTAAACCTAACCCTTACCCGAAACCTTACCCTAATCCGTACCCTAATCCTAACCCATAGATTAACACTAACACTTACCATAATACGTACTCTAACCCTAAACCGTTGTCGTACACTAACCTGTATCCTAATCTGTATATATCCCCTAACCCTAACCCTAATCCTAAACCTAACACTTACACGAAGCCTTACCCTAACCCGTACCCTAATCCTAACACATACACTAACACTAAACCACAGCCTAACACATATGCTAACCCTAAACTGTTGTCGTACACAACACTGTACTCTAAACCATACCCGTTCCCTAATGCTAACCCAAACCCTAACCCTAACCCTAACCCTTACCCAAAGCCTTACCCTCACCCGTATCCTAATCCTAACCTGTACACTAACAAAAATCCACACCATAACACGTACGCTAACCCTAAACCGTTGTCCTACCCTAAACTGTACCATAAACTGTACACATTCCCTAACCCTAACCCTAAACCTAAACCTTTCCCGAATCCTTACACTAACCCGTACCCTAATCCTAACTCGTACACTAACACTAACCCATACCCTAAAACGTAGGCTAAACCTAAACCGTTGTCATACCCTAACCTGTACCCTAAATGGTACATGTTCCCTAAACCTAACACTAAACCTAACCCTAACCCTTACCCGAAAACTTATCCAACCCGTACCCTAAACGTAACCTATACACTAACACTAACCTGTACTCTAACATGTACGCTAACCCTAAATTGTTGTTGTACCATACGCTGTACCCTAAAGCATACCCGTTCCCTAACCCTTACCCTAACCCTTAACCGAAGCCTTAACCTAAACCATACCCTAATCCTGACCCGTACACTAACACCAACCCATACCCTAACACATACGCTAACACTAAACCTTTGTTGTACCCTGAACTCTACCCAAAACCATACCCGTTTCCTAACCCTATCCCTAACACTTACCCACAGCCTTACCCTAACCCGTACCCTAATCCTAACCCAAACACTAACACTAAACCGTACCCTAACATGTACGCTAATCCTAAACCGTTGTCATACCCTAAGCTGTACCCTAAACCGTACCCATTCCCTAATGCTAACCCTAACCCTAAACCTTACCCGAAGCCTTAACCTAACCCGTATCCTAATCCTAACCCATATACTAACACTAACCCATACCCTAAAACGTACGCCAACCCTAAACTGTTGTCTTTCACTAAACTATACCCTAAACCGTACCCGCTCCCTAACCCTAACCCTAACGCTAACACTAACCCTTACCCGAAGCCATACCCTAATCCTAAACTGTACACTAACACTAACCCGTACCCTAAAACATAGGCTAAACCTAAACCGTTTTCGTACCCTAAACTGTACCCGAAACAGGACCCATTCCCTAACCTTAACCCTAACCCTAACACTTACCCAAAGCCTTACACTAAGCCATACCCTAATCCTAATGCTTACACTAACACTAACCCATACCCTTACACATATGCTAACCCTATACCATTCTTGTACACTAACCTGTATCCTTAACCATACCTGTTCCCTAACCATAATCCTAAACCTAAACCTAACACTTACCCGAAGCCGTACCCTAATCCTAACCCGTACACTAACAATAACCCATACCCTTACACGTACACTAACCCTAAACCGTTTTCGTACACTAAACTGTACCCTAAACCGTACCTGTTCCCTAACCCTAACCCTAACACTGACCCGAAGCGTTACACAAACCCATACCCTGTTCCTAACCCATACACTAACACTAACCCATACCGTAACATGTATGCTAACCCTAAACCATTGTTGTACTCTTAACTGTACCCTAAACCGTACCCATTCCCTAAACCTAATCCTAACCCTAACCCTAACACTAACCCTTACTCGAAGCCTTACCCTAACCCATACCCTAATCCTAACCCATACACTAACACTAATCCGTACCCTAACACGTACGCTAAACCTAAACCGTTGTCATACCCTAACCTGTACCCTAAACCATACTCGTTCCCTAACCCTTACCCTAACCCTTACCCGAAGCCTTACCCTAACCTGTACCCTAATCCTAATGCGTAAATTAACACTAACCCATACCCTAACTCATATGTTAACCCTAAACCATTGTCGTACCATAACCTCTACCCTAATCCATAAGCGTTCCCTAACCTTAACCCTAACCCTAACACTTACCCAAAGCCTAACCCTAACCTGCACCCTAATCCTAACCTGTACACTAACACTAAACTGTACACTAACATGTACACTAAACCCAAATCGTTGTCATTCCCTAACCTGTACCCTAAACTGTACCTGTTTCCTAACCCTAACCCTAACCCTAACCCTACCACTTACCCGAAGCCTTACCCTAACCCATACCCTAAACCTAACATGTACACTAACACTAACCAGTACCCTAACACGTACGCTAACCATAAACCGTTGTACCCTAACCTGTACCCTCTACCGTACCCGTTCCCTAACCCTAACCCTAAACCTAACACTTAACCAAAGCCTTACCCTAAACCTGACCCAAATCCTAACACGTACACTAACATTAACACTTACCCTAACACGTGTGTTAACCCTAAACTATTGTCGTACACTAACCTGTACCCTAAACAGTATCCGTTCCTTAACCCTAACCCTAACAGTTACCCGAAGCCTTACCCTAACCCATACCCTAATCCTAACACGTACACTAACACTAACCCATACCCTAACACATACGCAAAACCTAAACTGTTGTCACACACTGACCTGTACTCTAAACCGTACCCATTCCTTAACCCTAACTGTAACCCTAACACTAACACTAATCCTTAACAGAAGCCTTTCCCTAAGCCGTACCCTAATCATAACCCGTACACTAACACTAAACCGTACCCTAACACATACGCTAAACCCAAACCATTGTTGTACACTTACCTGTACCATAAACCGTACCCATTCCCTAACCCTAACCCTAACCCTTACCCAAAGCCTTACCCTAATCTGTTCCCTAAACCTAACCTGTACACTAAAACTAACCCTTACGCTAACACATGCACTAACCCTAAACAGTTGTCGTACCCTAACCTGTACCCGAAACTGTACCCATTCCCTAGCCCTAACCCTAAACCTAACACTTATGTGAAGCCTTACACTAAGCCGTACCCTAATCCTAAACTGTACACTAACACTAACACTTACCCTAACACATACACTAACCCTAAACCGTTGTAGTACACTAACATGTACCCTAAACAGTACCTGTTCCCTAACCTTAACCGAAACCCTAACCCTAACCTTAACTCTTACACGAAGCATTCCCCTAACCCGTACCCTATTCCTATCCCCTACACTAAAACTAACCCATACCCTAACACGTATGCTAACCCTAAACCGTTGTCATACCCTAAACTGTACCCTAAAGTGTACCCGTTCCCTAACCCTAAACCTAAGCCTAACCCTAACACTAACCCTTACCTGAACACTTTCCCTAACATGTACCCTAAACCTAACCCATACAATACCACTAACCTGTACCCTAACATGAATGCTAAACCTAAACCATTGTCATACTCTAACCTGTACCCAAAACTGTACCCGTTCCATAACACTAACCCTAAACCTAACCCTTACCCAAAGCCTTACCCTAAGCTGTACCCTAGTCCTAACCCTTACACTAACACTAACCCGTACGCTAAAACGAACGCTAACCCTAAACCATTGTCATACCCTAACCTGTACCCTAAACCATCCCTGTTCCCTAACACTAACCCTAACCTTAACCCTAAACCTAACCGTTACCTGAAGCCTTACGCTAACCGTCCCCTAATCCTAACACGTACCCTAACACTAAAGCGTACCCTAACACATACACTAAACCTAAACCATTGTCGTACCCTACCCTAAACAGTAAACCATACCCTAACCCTAACCCTAATACTAACCCTTACCTGAAGCCTTACCCTAATCCGTACCCTAATCCTAACCTGTACACTAACACTAACACGTACCCTAACACATATGCTAACCCTAAAACGTTGTCGTACCCTAACATGTACCCTAAACTGTACTCGTTCCCTAACGCTTACCCTTACCCTAAACCTAACCCGAACCCTTACCCAAAGCCTTACCCTAACCCGTACCCTAATCCTAACCTGTACACTAACACTAACCCATACACTAACACATACGCTAAACATAAACCGTTGTCATACCCTAAACTCTACACTAAACCGTACCCATTCCCTAACCCTAATCCTAACCCTAAACCTTACCCGAAGCCTTACACTAACCCGTACTCTAGTCCTAAGCCATACACTAACACTAAACCGTACCCTAAAACATATGCTAACCCTAAACCGTTGTCAAACCCTAACCTGTACCCACAACCATACTCGCTCCCTAACCCTAACCCTAACCCTACCTCTTACCCAAAGCCTTACCCTAACCCATACCCTAATCCTAAACAGTACACTAACACTAACCCATACCCTAACACATACACTAACACTAAACCCTTGTCGTACATTAACCTGTACCCTAAACCATACCTGTTCCCTAACCGTAACCCTTACCCGAAGCCTTACACTAATCCGTACCCTAATCCTAACCCATACACTAACACTAATCCATACCCTGACACGTACGCTAACTGAAAAACTTTGTCGTACCCTAAACTGTACCCTAAACCGTACCCGTTCCATAAACCTAACCCCAAAATTAACGTTAACCTTAACCCTTACCCGAAGCCTTACCCTAACCTGTACCCTAATCCTAACATGTACACTAACACTAACCCGTACCCTAACATATATGCTAACCATAAACCATTGTCGTACCCTAACCTGTACCCTAAACCGGACCTGTTCCCTAACCCGAACCCTAACCCTAAACTTAACCCTTACCTGAAGCCTTACCCTAACACGTACCCTAAACCTAACCTGTACACTAACACTATCCCGTACCCTAAGACGTACGCTAACCCTAAACCGTTGTCATACCCTAAGCTGTACGCTAAACCATACCCATTCCCTAAGCCGAACCCTAACTCTACTCCTTACCCAATGCCTTACACTAAGCCATAACCTAATCCTAACCCATATACTAACACTAACCCATACCCTAAAACTTATGCTAACTATAAACCGTTGACGTACCCTAACCTGTAACCTAAACTATACCTGTTCCCTAACCCTAATCCTAACCCTAACACTTATCCAAAGCCTTACCCTAACCCATACCCTAATCATAACCTGTAAACTAACACTAACCTGTACCTTAATACATACGCAAACACTAAACCATTGTCATAATTTAACCTGTACCTTAATCCGTACCCGTTCCCTGACCCTAACCCTAACCCTAACCCTAACCCTAAACTTAACCCTTACCCGAAGACTTACGCTAACCTGTAACCTAATCCAAACCCGTAAACAAACACTAACCCATACATTAACACATACGCTAACACTAAACTGTTGTCGTACCCTAACCTGTACCCTAAACTGTACCCATTCCCTAACCCTAACCGTTACCTGAAGCTTTACCCTAACCCGTACCCTAACCCTAACCCATAAACTAACACTAACAAGTACCGTGACACGTACGCTAACCCTAAAGCGTTGTCGTACCCTAAACTGTACCCTAAACCGTACCCGTTCCCTAACCCTAACCCTAACCCGAAGCCTTACCCTAACCTGTACGCTAATCCTAACGCATACTCTAACACTAACCTGTACCCTAACACATACGCTAACCCTAAAACGTTGTCGCACCCTAACCTGTACCCTAAACCGTACCTGTTCCCTAACCCTAACCCTATCCCTAACCAAAACCCTTATCCGAAGCCTTACCCTAACCCCTACCCTAATCCTAACCCATACACTAAGACTAACCCATATACCAAAACATACGCTAACCCTAAACCATTGTCATACCCTAACCTGTACCCTAAATCATACCTGCTCCCTAACCTTAACCCTAACCCTTACCCGAAGCCTTACCCTAACCCGCACCTTAATTCTAATCCATAAACTAACACTAACCCGTACTCTAACATGTATGCTATACCTAAACCATTGTCGTACCCTAATCTGCACCCGAAACCGACCCATTCCCTAATGCTAACCCTAATTCTAACCCTAAAACTT
This sequence comes from Lagenorhynchus albirostris, assembly GCF_949774975.1. NCBI lineage: Eukaryota > Metazoa > Chordata > Mammalia > Artiodactyla > Delphinidae > Lagenorhynchus > Lagenorhynchus albirostris. The sequence goes on along the minus strand of NC_083098.1, from coordinate 51,434,690 downwards.
ACCCAAAGCCTTATCCTTACCCGTACCGTAATCCTAACCTGTACACTAACACTAACATGTAACCTAACACGTACGCTATACCTAAACCATTGTCGTACACTAACCTGTATCCTGAACCATACCTGTTACCTAAACTTCACGCGAACCCTAACCCTAACCCTTACCCTAACCCGTACCTTAATCATAACCAGTACACTAACACTAACCTGTACCGTAACACATACGCTAACCCTAAACCATTGTCGTACACTAACCTGTGCCCTAAACTGTACCCATTCCCTAACCCTAACCCTAACCCTAACCCTAACCCTAACCCTTACCCAAAGCCTTACCCTAACCCATAACCTAATCCTAACCTGTACACTAACACTAAGCAGTACCCTAAACCTTACGCTAACCCTAAACTGTTGTCGTACCCTACCCTGTAACCTAAACCGTACCCATTCCCTAACCCTAACCCTAAGTCTAACTCTAACCCTTACCCCAAGCCTTACCATAACCTGTACCCTAATCCTAACCTGTACACTAACACTAACGCATACCCTAACACGTACTCAAACCCTAAACATTTGTCGTACCCTAACCTGTACCATAAAGTGTACCCATTCCCTAAACCTACCCCTAACCCTAACTCTAACCCTAACCATTATCCATAACCTTACACTAACCCGCACCCTAATCCTAACCCGTACACTAACACTAACCCATACCCTAATACATACGCTAAACCTCAAACGTTGTCCTACCAAAACCTGTACCCTAAACCATACCCGTTCACTAAGTCTAACCCTAACCCTGACCCTAAACCTTACCTGAAGCCTTACCCTAACCCGTACCCTCACCCTAACCCGTACACTAACACTAAACCGTACCCATTCCCTAACCCTAACCCTAACCCTTACCCAAAGAATTACCTTAACCCTTACCCTAATCCAAATACGTACACTAACACTAAACCATACCGTATCATGTACGCTAACCCTAAACCATTGTCATATGCTAAACTCTACCCTAAAACGTACCAGTTCCCTATCCCTAACCCTAACCCTAACACTAACACGTACGTTAAACCTAAACCGTTTTCGTACCCTAAGCTGTACCCTAAACCATACGAATTACCTAAAACTAACCATAACACAAACCCTTACCCGAAGACTTACCCTAATCCATACCGTAATCCTAACCCATATACTAACACTAACCTGTACCCTAACACGTACGCTAACCCTAAACCGTTGTTGTATGCTAACCTGTACACTAAATCATACCCATTCCCTAACCCTGACACTAACGCTAACCCTTACCCGAAGCCTTACCTGAATCCGTACTCTAATCCTAACCCGTACACTAACACTAAACTGTACCCTAACACGTATGCTAACCCTAAACCATTTTCGAAGTCTAACCTGTACATTACACCATACTCGTTCCCTAACCCTAACCCTAAACCTAACCGTTACCCAAAACCTTACCCTAACCCGTACCCTAATCCTAACCTGTACGTGAACACTAACCCATACCCTAACACGTACGCTAACCCTAAACAGTTGTTGTACCCTAAACTGTACCCTAACCGTACCTCTTCCCTAACCCTAACACTAACCCTAAGCTTAACCCTAACCCTTACCCAAAGCCCTACCTTAACCTGTAACCTAATCCTAACCCATAAACTAACACTAACCTGTACCCTAACATGTACACTATCCCTAAAACTTTGTCGTACCCTAAACCATACCCGTTCCCTAACCCTAACCCTAACACTAACCCTAAACCTAACCCTTACCCGAAGCCTTACCCTATCAGGTACCATAATCCTAACCCGTAGACTAACAATAACCCTTACCCTAACACATACGCTAACCTTAAACCATTGTCGTACCATAACCTGTAACCTAAAGTGTACCTTTTCCCTAACCCTAACCCTAACCCTAAACCTAACACTTCCCCGAAGCCTTACCATAACCCGTACCTTAATCCTAAACCGTACACTAACACTAACCCATAACCTATTCCATACTCTAACAATAAAACATTGTTGTACCCTAAACTGTACCCTAAACCAAACCAGTTCCCTAACCCTAACCCTAATGCTAAAGTTAACCCTTATCTGAAGCCTTACCCTAACCAGTACCCTAATCCTAACCCGTACACTAACACTAACCCGTACACTAACACCTACACTAACCCATACACTAACACCTACACTAACCCTAAACCGTTGTCGTACCCTAAAGTATACTCTAAACAATACTCATTCAATAACCCTAACCCTAACCCTAACACTTAACCCAAATCCTTACCCTAACCTGTACCATAATCCTAACCCGTACACTAATACTAACCCATACTCTAACACATACGCTAACCCTAAACCGTTGTCGTACACTAACCTGTACCCTAAAACGTACCCGTTCCCTAACCCTAAACCTAACCCTAACTCTTACCCTAACCCTTAACCAAAGCCTTACCTCTACCCATACCCTAATCCTAACCCGTACACTAACACTAACCTGTACCCTAAGATTTACACTAACCTTAAACCATTGTCGTATCCTAACCTCTACCCTAAACTGTACCCATTCCCTATCCCTAACCCTAAACCTAAACATAACCCTAATCCTTACTAGAAGCCTTACCCTAACACGTACCCTAATCTTAACCCATACACTTACACTAACCTGTACCCTAAAACGTATGCTAATCCTGAACCGTTGTCATACACTAACCTGTACCCTAAACCATACCCCTTCCCTAAACCTAACCCTAACCCTAACACTTACCTAAAGCCTTACCCTAACACGTACCCTAATCCTAACCCATACCCTAATCCTAACCCATACACTAACACTAAACAGTACCCTAACATGAATGCTCACACTTACCCGCCATCCTACCCTAACCTGTACCCTAAACCGTACCCATTTCCTAACCCTAACACTAACCCTAACTCTAACCCTTACACGAAGCATTACCCTGTCCTGTACCCTAATCCTTACCCATACACTAACATTAAACTCTACCCTAATACGTACACTAACACTAAACCGTTCCCGTACACTAACCTGTATGCTAATCCGTACCTGTTCCGTAACTGTAACCCTGACCCTAAAGTTAACCCTTACCCGAAGCTTTACCCTAACCCGTACCCTAATCCTAACCTGTACACTAACACTAACCCGTACACTAACATGTACGCTAAACCTAAACTATTATCGTATGCTCAACTGTACTCTAAACCGTACCCATTCAATAACCCAAACCCTAACCCTAACCCTTACCCAAAGCCTTACCCTAACCCGTACCATAATCCTAACCCGTACACTAACACTAAGCTGTACACTAACAGTACGCTAACCCTAAACCTTTTTCGTATGCTAATCTGAACCCTAAACCGTACCTGTGCGCTGACCCTAACACTAACCCTGACCCTAACCATTACCCGAAGCCATACCCTAACCCATACCCTAATCCTAACCCGTACAATAACATTAATGCATACCCTAACACGTATGCCAACCCTAAACTGTTGTCGTATTTAAACTGTACCCTAAACCATACCCGTTCCCTATCACTAACCCTAACACCTACCCTAACCCTAACTCTGACCCAAAGCCTTACCCTAACCTGTACACTAATTTTAACCCATACAGTAACACTAACCTGTACCCTAACACGTACACTAACACTAAACAGTTGTCGTACCCTAAACTGTACTCTAAACCGTACCCGTATCCTAACACTAACCCTAAACCTAACCCTTACCCGAAGCCTTACCCTAACCTGTACCCTAATCCTAAACCGTACACTAACACTAAACCATACCCTAACAAGTACGCTAAACCTAAACTGTTGTTGTACACTAACCTGTACCCTAAACTGTACCCATTCCCTAACCCTAACAATAACTCAAACCCTAACCATTATCCGAAGCCTTACACTAACCCATACCCTAATCCTAAACCGTACACTAACACTAACCCATACCCTAATACGTACGCTAACACTAAACCGTTATCGTACCCTAACCTGTACCCTAAACCGTACCCGTTCCCTAACCCCAACACTAACACTTACCTGAAGCCTTACCCTAACCCGTACCCTAATCCTAACCCGTACACTAACACTAAACTATACTCTAACACGTACGCTAACCTTAAACCATTGTCGTACCCTAACCTGTACCCTAAACCGTACCCGTTCCCTAACCCCAACACTAACACTTACCTGAAGCCTTACCCTAACCCGTACCCTAATCCTAACCCGTACACTAACACTAAACTATACTCTAACACGTACGCTAACCTTAAACCATTGTCGTACCCTAAACTGTACCCTAAACCATACCTGTTCCCTAACCCTAAACCTAAACCTAACCCTTACCCTAACCCTTACCTGAAGTCTTACTTTAATCCATACCCTATTCCTAACCCGTACACTAACACTAACCCGTACCCTAACACGTACGCTAAACCTAAACCATTCTCGTATCTTAAGCTCTACCCTAAACCGTACCCGTTCCCTATCCCTAACCCTAAACCTAAACATAACCCAAAGCCTTAAACGAACCCATACCCTAATCCTCACCCTAACACTAACCCGTACCCTAAAACATTCGCTAATCCTAAAGAGTTGTCATACCCTAACCTGTACCCTAAACTGTACCCGTTCCCTAATCCTAACCCTAAGCCTAACACTTACCTAAGACTTACCCTAATCCGTACCCTAATCCTAACCCGTATACCAACACTTACCTGTACCCTAACATGTACACTAAACCTAAAGCTTTGTCGTATGCTAAGCCATACCCTAAATTGAACCCATTCCCTAACCCTAACCCTAACTCTAACCCTAACCCTTACCCATAACCTTACCTTAACCCTTACCCTAATCGTAACCCGTAAACTAAAAGTAACCCGTACCCTAACATGTAGGCTAAGACTAAACCATTGTCGTACCTTAACGCGTACAATAAACTGTAAGCATTCCCTAACCCTAACACTAACCCTAAATCTAACGCTAACTGGAAGCCTTACCCTAACCCGTACCCTAATCTTAACCCATACACTAACACTAAACCGTACGCTAACACCTACGCTAAACCTATACCATTGTCGTACCCTAACATGTTCCCTAAACCGTACCCGTTCCCTAACCCTAACCCTAAGCCTAACCCTTTCCCGAAACCTTACCCTAACCCATACCCTTATCCTATCCCATACACTAAAACTAACCCGAACCCTAACACGTACACTATCCCTGAAACCTTGTCGTACCCTAACATGTACCCTAAACCGTACTGGTTCCCTACCCCTAACACTAACCCTAACCATTACCTGAATCCTTACCCTAACTGGTACCCTAATCCTAACACGTACACTAACACTAACCAGTACCCTAACACGTACGCTAACCCTAAACCGTTGTCGTACCCTAAATTGTACTCTAAACTGTACCCAATCCGTAACCCTAACCCTAACCCTAACACTTACCTGAAACCTTACCCTAACACGTACCATAATCCTAACTCGTACACTAACACTAACCCGTTCGACAACAGGTACGTTCACCTTAATTTTGTCGTACCCTAACCTGTACCCTATACCGTACCTGTTCCTTAACCCTAACCCTAATCCTAACCCTAACCCTTACCAGAAGCCTTACCTTAACCTGTACCCTACTCCTACACCGTACACTAACACTAAAGTGTACCCTAACACGTACGCTAAGCCTAAACCCTTGTTGTACCCTAACCTGGACTCTAAACAGTACCGGTTCCCTAACCCTAACTCTAACAGTAACCCTAAACCTAACACTTACCCGAAGCCTTACCCTAACCCGCACCCTAATCCTAAACCTAACACTAACCCATACCCTAACATGTACGCTAACCCTAAAACATTGTTGTACCCTAAACTGTACCCTAAACCGTACACATTACCTAAACTTAACCATAACTCTAACCCTTACCCGAAGACAACCCTAATCCGTACCCTAAACTTAACCCGTATACTAACACTAAGCTGTACCTTAACACGTAAGCTAACTCTAAACCGTTGTTGTACACTAATCTGTACCCTAAACCATACCGCTCCCTCACCCTAACCCTAAACCTAACCCTAACAGTTATCCGAAGCCTTACCGTAAACCGTACCCTATTCCTACCCTGTACACTAACACTAACACATACCCTAAAACATACACTAAGGTTAAACCATTGTCATACCATAACCTGTACTCTAAACCATACCCATTACCTATCCCTAACCGTATCCCTTGCCCGAAGCCTTACCCTAACCCGTACCCTAATCCTAACCCATACAGTAACACTAACACGTACCCTAACCCGTATGCTAACCCTAAACCATTGTCGTACACTAAACTGTACCCTAAAACGTACCTGTTCCCTAACCCTAACCCTAAGCCTAATCCTAACCCTTACCCGAAGCCTTACCCTAACCCGTACCCTAATACTAACCCATACACTAACACTAACCCGTACCCTAACACGTACGCTAACCCTAAACCATTGTAATACCCTAACCTGTAGCCTAAACTGTACCCATTCCCTAACCCTAACCCTAACCCAAAACCTAAACCTAATGCTTACCTGAAGCCTTACCCTAACCTGTACCCTAATCCTAACCCATACATTAACATTAACCCTTGCCCTAACAGGTATGCTAACCCTAAACCATTGTCCTACCCTAACCTGTACCCTAAACTCTATCCATTCCCTAACCCTAACCCTAACCTTAAACCTAACCCTTACCCGAAGCCTTATGTTAACCTGTACCCTAATCCTACCTAGTACATTAACACTAACCCGTACCCTAACACAAACGCTAACCCTAAACCATTGTCGTATGCTAACCAGTACCCTAAACCGTACCCATTCCCTAACCGTAACCCTAACCCTAAACTTTACCCGAAGCCTTACCCTAACCCGTCCCCATATCCTAACCCATACACTAACACTAACCCGTACCCTGACACGAACGCTAACCCTAAACTGTTGCCATACCCTAAACTGTACCCTAAACAGTAGCCGTTCCCTAACCCTAACCAAATGTTTACCCAAAGCCTTACCCTAACCAGTACCCTAATCCGAACTCATACCCTAACACATACACTAACCCTAAACCATTGTCGTACCGTAACCTGTACCCTAAACTGTACCCGTTCCCCAACCATAACCCTAACCCTATCCCTAAATGTAACCCTTACCGGAAGCCTTACCCTAACTCGTACCCTAATCCTAACCCATACACTAACACTAACACATACCGTAACAAGTATGCTAACCCTAAACCGTTGTCATACCCTAACCTGTACCCTAAATCTTACCCATTTCCTAATCCTAACCCTAAACCTATACCTTACCTGAAGCCTTACCCTAACACGTACCCTAGTCCTAACCCATACACTAACACTAACCCGTACCCTAACACATACAGTAAACCTAAATCGTTGCTGTACCCTAATCTGTACCATAAACCGTACCCATTCCCTAACCCTAGCCTTAAACCTAACCCTTACCCAAAGCCTTACCCTAACCTGTACCCTAATCCTAACCCGTACACTAACACTAAACCATGCCCTAACACATATGCTAACCCTAAACCGTTGTCATACCCTAACCTGTACCCTAAACCATACCCATTCCCTAACCCTAATCCTAACCCTAAACTTAACACTTACCCGAAGCCTTACCCTAACCCGTACCCTAATCATAACCCATACACTAACACTAACCCATACACTAACACACACACTAAACCTAAACCTTTATTGTACCCTAACCTGTACGCTAAACCATACCCATTCCCTAACCCTAACACTATCCCTAACCCTTACTCAAAGCCTTATACTAACCTGTAACTTAATCCTAACCCGTACACTAACACTAACTCGTACCCTAACACATACACTAAACACAAAACTTTGTCGTACCCTAACCTGTACCCTAAACCGTACCCGTAATCTAACCTTAACCCTACACCTATCCTTTACCCGAAGGTTTACCCTAACCTGTACTCTAATCCTAACCCGTACACTAACACTAACCCATACCCTAAGACATACACTAACTCTAAAACGTTGTTATACCCTAACCTGTACCCTAAACCGTACCCATTCCCTAACCCTAACCCTAACCCTAACACTTACCCAAAGCCTTACCCTAACCCGTAACCTAATCCTAACCTGTACAATAACACTAAACCATACCCTAACACATACGCTAACCCTAAACCATTGTGGTATCCTAACCTGTACCCTAAAACATACCCGTTTCCTAACCCTAAACCTAACACTTACCCGAAGCCTTACCCTAACCCATACCATAATCTCAACCCGTACACTAACACTAACCTGTAACCTAACACGTAATCTAACCCTAAACCCTTGCCATACCTTAACCTGTACCCTAAACCGTAGCCATTCCCTAAGCCAAACACTAACCCTAACCTTTACCTGAAGCCTTAACCTAACCCGTACCCTAATCCTATCCCATGCACTAACACTTACCCGTACCCTAACACATACGCTAACCCTAAACAGTTGTCGTACCATAACCTGTACCCTAAACCGTACCTGTTCCCTAACCCTAACCCTAACCCTATCCCTTACCCAAAGCCTTACCCTAACCCGTACTCTAATCCTAACCCATACACTAACACTAACCCGTACCCTAACACATACACTAACCCTAAAACTTTGTTGTACCCTAACCTGTATCCTAAATGGTACCCATTCCCTAATCCTAACTTTTACCCGAAATCTTACCCTAACCCGTACCCTAATCATATCCTGTACACTAACACTAACCCATACCCTAACATGTACACTAACCCTAAACAGTTGAGTACCCTAAACTGTACCCTAAAACGTACCCGTTCCTTAACCCTAACTCTAAACACTACCCGAAGCCTTACCCTAACCCATACCTTAATCCTATCCCGTACACTAACACTAACCCGTACCCTAACATGTACGCTAACCATAAACCCTTGTCATACCCTAAACTGTACACCAAACTCTATCCGTTCCCTAACCCTAACCCTAACCCTAACCCTTACACGAAGCCTTACCCTAACCTGTACCCTAATCCTAACCCGTACACTAACACTAACCCTTACCCTAACACATATGCTAACCATAAACAGTTGTCGTACCCTAACCTGTACACTAAACGGTACCCATTCCCTAACCCTAACCCTAACCATTACCCGAAGCCTTACCCAAACCCGTGCCCTAATCCTAACCCATAAACTAACACTTAACCATACCGTAACACGTACGCTAACCTTAAACCATTATCGTACACTAACCTGTACACTAAACCGTACACGTCCCCTAAACCTAACCCTAATCCTTACCCGAAGCCTTACCCTAACCCATACCCTAATCCAACCAGTACGCGAACACTAACCAGTACCCTAACACGTACGCTACCCCTAAACTCTTGTTGTACCCTAACCTGTACCCTAAACCGTACCCGTTCCCTAACCCTAACCATAACCCAAAGGCTTATCCTAACCCATACCGTAATTCTAACCCATACACTAACACTAACCCATACCCTAACATGTACGCTAACCCTAAACCATTGTCATACACTAACCTGTACCCTAAACCATACCCATTCCCTAACCTTAACCCTAACCCTTACCCTATCCCATACCCTAATCCTAACCCGTACACTAACTCGAACCCATACCCTAACACGTATGCTAACTCTGAACCGTTGTCATACCCTAACCTGTACCCTAAACCGTACCCGTTCCCTAACCCTAACCCTAACCCTCAACCTTGCCCGAATCCTTACCCTAACCCATACCCTAAACCTAACCCATACACTAACACTAATCCATACACTCACACGTATGCTAACAGTAAACTGTTTTCTTACCCGAACCTGTACCCTAAAGTGTACCCTTTCCCCAACCCGTACCCTAACTCTAACCCTAGTCCTTACCCGAAGCCTTACTCTAAACCGTACTCTACTCCTAAACAGTACACTAACACTAACCCATACCCTGACACATACGGTAACCCTTAGCCATTGTCACACCCTATCCTGTACCCTAAACCATACCCATTCCCTAACCCTAATCCTTACCCAAAGCCTTACTGTACCCTGTTCCGTAATCCTAACCCATAAACCAACACTAACCCATATCCTAACATGTACACTAGCCCTAACCCACTGTCGTACCCTAACCCTTACCCTAAACCGTTCCCGTTCCCTAACCCTTACCCTATCCCTAACCCTAATCCTTACCCTAAGCCAACATCACTAATTGTTAGAGAAATGCAAATCCAAACTACAATGGCGCATCACCTCGCACCTGTTAGAACTGGCCACATCAGGAAATCTACAGACAACAAATGCTGGAGAGTGTGTGGATAAAAGGAACCCTCTTCCACTATTGGTGGGAATGTAAATTGATACAGTCACTATGGAGAACAGTATGGAGGTTCCTTAAAAAACTAAAAATAGAATTACCATATGATCCAGCAATCCCACTACCAGACATATACCCAGAGAATATCATAAATCGAAAGGACACATTCACCACAATATACTTTGCAGCACTATTTACAAAAGCCAGGTAATGGAAGCACCCTAGATGCCCAGAGGCAGACGAATGGATAAAGATGTGGTACATATATAAAATGGAATATTTCTCAGCCATAGAAAGCAATGAAATTGGGTCATTTTTAGAGATGTCAATGGACCTAGAGACTGTCCTACAGAGTGAAGTTAGTCAGAAAGAGGAAAACAAATATTGTATATTAATGCATATATGTGGAACCTAGAAAAATGGTACAGATGAACAGGTGTGCAGGGTAGAAATAGAGATACAGACGTAGAGAACAAACGTATGGACACTGAGAGGGTAAAGACGTGGGCGGGGGGGTTGTTGGGAGGAGTTGGGAGATTGGGATTGACAAGTATACATATATATGTATAAAATAGATAACCAATAAGAACCTGCTGTATAAAAAAGTAAATAAAATTAAATTTAAAAATTAAACAAAATTTATAAAAACAGAAAAAAAGGTATTCTCTTCACATACATGTATTTATAGGAATGAATTATTTCCATGCTTATATCTATAAATACAAAAAAGAGGAATAAAATCTAACTTGAGCCAAAAAAGAAAAAAAAATGAACCCACCAGTTATACAGAGGTAAACACTATCAGGGTACTTGCTCCAGTGGTAAACAATGCTGAAGTTGGTCAGAGGTGGGGAATCGTCTCCCATGCAGCCAGCAGCCACCCACCCCACAAGGAGCGTCCTCATTGCAAAGCTGGGGGACCATGCCGAGGCATCTGTGAGTAAACGTGACCTGAGCCCCAGGCCAGCTGCTGTTGAACTGTTCCCATCATTCCCAGGTAAAACACCTGAATATGTACAAGGATTTGAAAGCCTACAGGAAGGGCCGTGGAGCCACACCAGTGACAGCACACCAGCTGACTTGGTGCCTGAAGGCCAGCCAGGATTGTCTTGGCCCCGGGCACTCTTCTGGAAGCTTCCCATTTCCCTGCCTGAGATACCCCTCTTGTCCAGGCCCCCACTGCTCTTTTCCTTCCTCACCTCTGCATGGGGAGAAATTCCAGCAGCAGTTACGGGTGACACATCCTCTTCTTTAGCAGGTGGCAGCTTGAAAACTCTTGCAGAAAGTCCAGCAGAGCCCCACTCACACTGGGCCACCCACAAAGCCGTAGCCCCTCACTCCCACCTACCAGCCCATCCCCAACACTGCTGACAGGGCAGAAAATATGGCATCAGACACAGCTGCAGGGGCGCTTGATTCCTGGAGCAGTGTTTATATTGACCTCAACCCAGGCACACCTGGGAAGGGCTGGCCCACAAGGTCAGGCTGCCCAGGTCAGCCAATCATCACCCCTCAGGGGCTCACAGTTGCAGAAAATGGAACTTGCTGAACTAGCCAGGTCCAAGGAACAGGTGTGGGCTCCTGAGAGTCAGGATAGACAAGGGGCTGCAGCTTTGGCTTGTTTTCTAATCATTTTATCTGGCCCATGAGTGGGAGACAATTTCAAGAAGACCCTCTCCTAACGAGGAACCCAGGAGTCAGGGAGAGGAGGGGTGGTGGGTGGAGACAGAGGCCTGGTGCCCCATCTGCAGTGGAAGGCCAGGCGGAGGGAGACCACACAAAGTGATGCCCAGAGTCACAGACCTGTCAGTGCTGCTGTTTGTTAGTTCAAGTCCTGCTCTGAGGTGCTCTGTGTCAGCTCTGAGCGACAGGTGAGCTGGGGGTGCTCTGCAATGAGCGTTATGTGCACGGTGCCTGTGTGCCCAGCCCTGCCAGGGTACCTTCCCAGGGGAGCTCTGTATCCTGGGAGGGCCCTAACCACGAGAGCCTCATGGGCTGCTGGGTAGTTGCACAGGTGAGCTCCATACCATGGGAAGGGCCTGAACACGAGAGGCCCGTGGGCTGCTGGGGACCTGCCCAGGTGAGCTCCATATCCTGGGAGTGGCGTGACCATGAGAGCCCTGTTGGCTGCTGAGGGCCTGCCAAGATGAGCTCCATATCCTGATTGGCCTGACCACGAGAGCCCCATGGGCAGCTGGGGACCTGGTAAAGGATGTCAGGACAGTCAGTGAAGCCACTGAGGATATACCTCCAGTTGTTCCTAATTCCTACACCCTGCTGGTCATTCTACCATCCACCAGGACATGGTATTCTGTATTAGTCTTCAATGATACCTTCTTCTGTATTCCATTAGTGCCAGAGTCACAAGAAATTTTGGCTTGTGAGTGGCAGGACTCAACATACAACTAAGACAATACTGCTGGGCCGTCCTGCCCCAAAGGTTCAAAAATTCCCACACCATCTTTGGGGAAACGTTAGCTAACCACCTAAAAGTTCTACCTCTGGAAAAGGAAACCCTCCTTCAATATGCAGACGACATTCTGATCGCCAGCCCTACTAAGGAGGCCTCTGAACTACCAAGCCAATAAAGGATAGAAGTTGTCCAAGAAAAAGCTCAAATATCACAGACTGTGGTGACCTGCCTGGGCTTCATTCTCACAGAATGTCGGAGAACCCATCCCAGGAAAGGGAAGAAGCCATTTGCAGCCTTACCCCTTCTAAAACTAGAAGACAGCTTAGGGGTTCCTGGGGAGGCCAGGGTTTGCTGCTTCTGGATCCCTAACTACAGTCTACTAGCTGGGCCTCTATATGAAACACTGAAAGGAAAAGATGATGATCCTTTTGAACAGAATCCAGAAGTGGCCTTTCAAGAATGGAAAGAGCAGTCAATTCAGACCCTTGCCCTGGAACTCCCTAATTTAACTGAACCCTTTGACCTTTACATCCCCATACAAGGTGAATCGCCCTTGGAGTATTAGTGCAAAAACTGGGACCACTTGAAATGGAACAATGCAAGAATGCCCTCCAGGTAAGATAAGCTATGGTCACCAAGGGCTTGGCCCACTGCCACATCCGGCCAGGGTACTGGGGGTATCTATAATCCTGGAAATCAGCAGCCTGCAAGGCCAGCTCCCTTCCAAGGGAAAAGGTCCCCACGTGGTGATCCTAACCACCCACCATGCCCTGAAGTTGCAGGGGTCACTCCGTGGGCACACCGACCTCGAGTGAGGAGGCCCTCCAGCTCCAACCTCCAGAGAGACAACCAGGGGCAACGGGCCCGCATGACGACTCATGTGACCATCACTTGACCTGGAGTTTCTCTCAGAAAACAACAAGAGTGTGCCCCAAAAGAGCAGACTACTGCTTGCAGGAGTTACTGCACCCAGAGGGGAGCTCATATGCTTGGTGGGGGAACCGTATATCACGCTGTCACCATAGAAAATCCTACAGGTACCGTGGTGACAGTAGCCAATGAGACCAGCTGGACTCCTGGCTACTTCAAAACACCGTTGACTCAGTGGCCGTCATGGTCCTGGATCACCACCGGCCCTGGACTGTCTGGGAGTTGAGTGGGTAGTGCTCTGACACCTGGTGCTGTTTGTACATTAATTCAGGGGCTTAATTGAAGAAAGCACAGAATACTGGTCAGAGCATCTATGCTGGCAGAAACCATCAGCCTAAGGTAGCCAAACAAATGTGGGGTGGGGTAAAACCGACCCCCCCCCAGCGTCTCTGTGCATCTCTTTCCTGGAGCCTTAAAGGTCATTAGAATCTATAACACTTCCAATGCTGGTGCTCACATGGACGAGCAGTGAGGCAGGAGGCCTGGGGACAATCAAGCTCACCTGGAGGCTGCTGGGGAGAAGTTCTTCCCCTGCCCCCCCAGGTATGAGGACTCCCAACTCAGCACGAAACATTTACAGAAGATGGGTCTGCACCCTCAGTGCCCCAAGAATGAGGAAATGGACAAAAGGCAGAGGGGGTTTTGTCACCGGCAAAGCCCATGAAAAATTCCTGGGAGAAAAAAATAGAATCTGGGCAATAAAATAAATTCTAACCTTTTTTTCCTTTGTGCTTTGTCTAATTTCACGTGCCCCTAGGGTTCCACATGTAGAGAATCCCACACCCAACACTTCAGACCAGATTTCCTAGTGCTAAAAGGCTGGGCCGACACCTCAGCTCATGGGGCCCCATGAAGACTTCGCAACATAGAGTCTGAGCTGCAGCCAACCCGGCCCTCAAGAGCTCTGACCCTCCCTCCTTCCCTCTGATGCTCCCAGGATCCCTACAGAGCAGCCAAGCCCACAACCCACGGGGGAGCGCATGCTCTCACCTCTCCATTCTTTGATCAAAATGTAAATTTTCCTTTGATCGAGACCAAACTGAGTCTCGATCTGTTGACTCCCATGACACTGGGCAGGGGGGACCCTAGGTGGGGCCCATTCTGTAGGATCAGTAACAGAAATTGAGAACATTGTAACTTCATTGAACAGATGTGTGAGCCAAACTGTAATTAACATAGAGCAGTGTATAAGGCTCAGGTAAAATAAGATGTTTTTAACACTTTCATTTGTTATTTCCATCACTTTATTATAAGCAAGTTCAGTGAAGGGGTTTGTCTTATTTGTCAGGTCAACATTAGAGAAATGAAGTGTTTTCTTTCCAAGGATGTACATCTAATAATCTTGGCTGAAGCTTCAATTTTGTTTTGAATGCTTTTCCATTGAAAATAATACCTCTCTTTCAGCTCCCCCATTTCTGAGAAGTATAAAATCTTATAATTTATTATTACCAAAGGGGAAAGGTGGGAGGAGGGATAAATTAACAGTTTGGGATTAACACATACACACTGCTATGTATAAAATAGATCATCAACAAAGAATTACTGTATAGCACAGGGAACTACACTCAATATTTTGTAATAACCTATAACGGGAAATAATCTGAAAAAGAATAGATATTTTTATCAACATCATCTATCAATGACAGACAAAATGTAACCTAAGGGAGGCCGATGGTGAGCGCTTCTGACCCTGATGACTTCAATCATCTAAAGTTCGGACTCTGCCTACTGCCCAAGGCCCTTAATGAACATATGTGTAGCTGTAGCTTAAAAATTCCCGTTTGGGGTTCGGGGAGACACTGATTTGCAAAAATCCCTGGTGTTCTCGATACATAAAGGGAACGGGTACAGGTTAGGGTATGACAATGGGTTAGGGTTAGGGTATGTGTTAGGGTATGGGTTAGTGCTCGTGTACAGGTTAGGATTAGGGTATGGGTTAGAGTAAGCCTTAGGGTAAGGGTTTAGGGTTAGGGAATGGGTATTGTTTAGGGTAAAGGTTAGGGTACGACAGTGGGTTAGGGTTAGAGTACATGTCACATGCCTGTGACACCCAGAAGATGGTACACCATTTGATCGGAAAGAGTTTGGAAAAAACTTGTCATCTCCTCCTCTCCAGGTAGTCGTGTTCACCCCTCCAGCATCTTTCCTAACAATCTCCCCACTTGGGGATGTCAGCACCATCAACATCCTGTTGCACACAGTTTGGAATTTCTCCAGAGGATGAAGCAGAAGGATGAGAAACAATGAGAGACAAGTCCTAGGTGTTCAGACAGGCACATGTCACTGTAATTTCCAATCAGGAAGATAAATTGACCAAAGGCTAAGATTGCCCATGGAAACAGAATAGGGCTTGAGGAAATCCCACTGTTTTGTGGCCAGTTCCCAAAAAAAAAGTTGAAAAATGGAACTCAGGGACACTAAAATTCACGAAACTGCAGAGTTGAAAATATCTATCACCGAAAAATGTCTTGAGGTATGTCACTGAAAAGGACTTGTAAGCAAGGAAGAATGGCAGGAAAGGGATTTGAAGAGGTAGCAAGGACTCGCCATTAAAGCACAAGAAGAGGGGCTGAACATCGCCAACAATGCAGTTGGCCAAAAAGGGTGTATGCATTTTTTGTGAATATATTCAAGAAAAGGGCATACAACCTTTTTAGTCAACCAAACAGGTGGGCATTGAAAATCAATACTACAAAATGTACCACTTCGCATCAGTCAGAAGAGCTATCCTCATAAAGTGTAAACACCAGAAATGCAGGACAGGGTGAGGAGAAAAGGGAGCCCTGTGAGGCTGATAGTGGAAATGTAAATTGCCAAAGGCCACTCTGGAGAAGTGTATTGTGTTTACTAAAAAATCTTTAAAAATGAGTTAAAAAGCATAGGACACTTGCACTCATGGGTGTATATCTTGGGGAAAACAAAAATCGACAGGACACAGACACCTCAACCTTTACCGCCTCTCTGTTTAAAAGAGCCTTGGCTTGGATACAACATAAGTGTCCCTGGAAGGAAAAAATGGATAAAAGAGATGTGATACTTATGTAGAGTGGAATATTACTCAGCCAGGAAATCAATGAAATAGAGCCAGTTGCAACAACTTGGGAGGAGTTACATACGATCATTCTAAGTGATATAAGTCAGAAAGAAAAAGACACATATCATAAGATATCACATAAAGGTGGAATCAAAAATGGCTACACATGAAATAAATTACAAAACAGAAACATAGTCAAATATGTAGAAAACAAACATACGGCTGCTAAAGGGGAAAGGTGGGGAGTGGTGAGGCATTATCCAGGAGGTTGAAATTAGCACAGATACCATTCCAATTACCAAATTGATAATCGACAAGGCCTACACGGTACCTCAAAGAACTGCACTCAGCACACTCAAGTCACTGGAAAAGAATATATACGACTGGTAAGAATCTGAAAAAGAACTTATTGACAGCTCTCTGTACGTCAATCAAGAGGATATACAGCAGCAAGAAAGAGAGCATTGAAAATCAGCTATAACAAATATAATAATAAATTAAAAAAAATAAAAGACAGTGAGAGAGAGAAAATTTCTTACAACTTTTGCTCAGGGGCTGTGATGCAACATGGATTGAACACATCTAGACCCACAGCAGGATAAGACATAAGGCTGGAAACTGTTCGGGCTAAGAGAATTAGTGAGGTTGGGTGAGCAAATGCAGACCCTTTAAAGTAATACTGCCGGGTACCCATTCCATGGGTCCCAAATCTCCAGGTTCAAGGGAATCTTCCTACAGCTAAAACATGCATGGGAAACCCAGAGGACTGTACACCATGTGATCAGAAAAGGTTTCTAAAATGCACCTCATTTTTCATCTCCTTGTGCTCTGATTCTCCATTCCAGCCACTTTACTAACAATCTCCCCACTTGGAGAATCAACACTTTTAACCTCCTGTTTCGTACACTTTGCAACTTCTCCAGACAATAAACGGGAAGATGGGGAACTAATGAGAGACTAGATATAGGCGTTTGGACAGGCACATGTCACTCTAATTTCCAATCAGGAAGAAGAATTAACCAAAGACTCAGCCTGCCTCCAGGAACTAGAATAGGGCATGAAGAAATCCTGTGGTTTTGCGGCCAGCTCCCAAAAAACCGAGGTGAAAAATGGAGCTCAGGGACACTGCAATTCACAAACCTGCAGGGTTATAAATGATAACTATGGTCAAAAAATATCTTGAAGTATGGCAACGAAGAGGATTTGAAAGCAAGCAGAATTTCAGGAAACAGTTTTCAAGAGGTAGATGGGAGTCACCTTTAAAGCACATGAAAAGCGGCAGAACTTCGACGATGATGCAGTTGGCCAAAAAGGGCATATGCGTTTTTTCGTAAATATATTCAGAAAAAAAACACATGCGGCCCTTTTTGGCCAACCAAACAAGCGGGCAATGCAAATCAGCAGTACAAAGAAGTCTCATTTCACATCGGTCAAAAGAGCCATCCTGAAAAAGTGTAAAAACCAGAAATGCAGGAAAAGACATGGAGAAAAAGGAGCCTTGTTACGCTGATGGGCCGTATGTAAATTGCCAACAGCCATTCTGGAGAAGTGTACTCTGTTTCTTAAAACATATAAGAAACAGAGCTACAGAAAATAGGGCACTTCCACACACGGGTGTATACCTTGGGAAAACCAAAAATCGACAGGACACAGGCACCCCAAAGTCTAGGGCTGCTCTGTTTACAAGAATTTCGAATAGGGTACACCTTAAATATCCCACAAAAGAGAAAAATGGATAAGCAAGTTGCGCTACTTATGTACAATGGAATATCACTCAGCCAGGAAATCAATGTCATGAGGCTAGTAGCAGCATAATGAATGATTTAGGAATGATGATTCTAAGACAAGTAAGTCACAGAGATAAAGAAACTTACCTTAAGATATAACTGATAGAGGGAATGTAAAAACCGCTACACATGAACTGAATTACAAAACAGAACAGAGTCACACATTTAGAAAACACACTTATGGCTGCTTAAGGGGAAAGGTGAGGTGGCATGATGCATAAACAAGAGTTTGAAATTAGCACAGATACTGTTCCATCAACCAAATATGTAATAAACAAGACCTACTCATTGCTCAATGAACCGGACTCAACACACCTTATTCACCGCAAAACAATATATATGCATAGTAAGAATCTTAAAAAGTATTTATTGATATCTCTCTGTAAGTGAATCAAGTGGGTGTGAAGCGGCATAAACACAGCATTGAAAATCAGCTAAACCCCATTATAAATATAAATTACAAAAAAAATAAAGATAGTGAAAGAGATAGAAATTCTTACAAGATTCGTTCAGATCCTGTGATGCAACCTATTTGACCACATGTACATCCACAGCTGGAAGACACATAAGGCTGGAAACACTTGGGGCTGAGAGGATTGGTGAGGGTGGGTGAGCAAATGCAGACCCTTTAAAGTAATACTGCGTGATACCCATTCCATGGGTCCCACCTCTCCAGGTCCAAGAGAACTTTCCTACAGATAAAACTTGCATTGGAAATCCAAAGAATAATACACCATGTGATCGGGAAATATTTCTAAAACGCACCTCAGTTTTCATCTCCTGGTGCTCGGGTTCGCCATTCGAACCACTTTACTAACAATCTCCCCACTTGGAAAGTCAGCGCCTTTAACATCCTGTTTCCCACAGTTTGCAATTTGTGCGGAGGATGAACGGCAAGTGGAGGAACCAATGAGAGACTAGCTGTAGGTGTTTGGTCAGGCAGAGGTCACTCTAGTTTCCCATCAGGAAGAATTAACCAAATGCTCAGCCTGCCACCCAGGAACCAGAATAGGGCCTGAAAAACTCCTATGGTGTTGCGGTCAGCTCACAAACATGCGAGTTGAAAAATGGAGCTCAGGGGCACTGCACATCACAAACCTGCAGAGTTATAAAGGACAACTATCATCCAAAACTATACTGAGGTAAGGCAACGAAGAGGATTTGAAACCAAGGCAGAAATGCAGGAAGCAGATTTCAAGAGGTAGATTGGAGTCGCCTTTTAAGCACATGAAAAGCGGCAGAACTTTGACAATGATGCAGTTGGCCAAAAAGGGCGTATGCGTTTTCTCCTGAATATATTCAGGAGAAAACGCATACGCCCTTTTTGGCCAACCAAGCAAGTGGGCAATACAAATCTGCACTACAAAGTCTCACTTCCACCTGTCAAAAGGGCCACCTGAAAAAAGTGTAAAAAACAGAAACGCAGGACAGGCCGTGGAGAACAGGGAGCCTTGTTACGCTGATGGGCGGGATGTAAATTGCCAACAGCCACTCTGGAGAAGTGTATGGTGTTTCCTAAAACATCTAAAAAACAGAGCTACAGAGCATAGGGCACTTCCACTCATGGGCGTATATCTTGGGAAAACTAAAAATCAACAAGACACAGCCACGCCAAAGTTTAGGGCTGCTCTGTTTACAACAACCTCGACTTCGGTACACCTTAAATCTCCCAGGAAAGAGAAAAATTGAAAAATAAGTTGTGGTATTTATGTACAATGGAATATCACTCAACAGTGAAATCAAAGTCATAAATCTACTAGCAGCATAATGAGTAGATTTAGGTACGATGATTCTAAGTGAAATAAGTCACACAGAAAAAGAAACTTATCATAAGATATAACTGATAGAGGGAATGTAAACATGGCTACACATGAACTGAATTACAAATCACATTTAGAAAAGAGTCACACATTTAGAAAACACACTTATGGGAGGCTTCCGGGAAGATGGTGGAAGAGTAAGACACGGAGATCACCTTCCTCCCCACAGACACACCAGAAATACATCTACACGTGTAACAACTCCTACAGAACACCTACTGAATGCTGGCAGAAGACCTCAGACCTCCCAAAAAGCATGAAACTCCCCACGTACTTAGGTAAGGCAAAAGAAAAAAGAATAAACAGAGACAAAAGGATAGGGATGGGACCTGCACCAGTGGGAGGGAGTTTTGAAGGAGGAAAGGTTTCCACACACTAGAAGCCCCTTCACAGGCAGAGACTGTGGGTGGCGGAGTGGGAAAGCTTCAGAGCCATGGAGGAGAGCGCAGCAACAGGGGTGCGGAGGGCAAAGCGGGGAGAGATTCCTGCACAGAGAATCAGTGCTGACCGGCACTCACCCATCCGAGAGGCTTGTCTGCTCACCCGCTGGGGCGGGTGGGGGCTGGGAGCTGAGGCTCAGGCTTTGGAGGTCGGATCCCAGGGAGAGGACTGGGGTTGGCGGCGTGAACACAGGCTGAAGGTATTAGTGCACCACAGCTAGCCAGGAGGGAGTCTGGGATAAGGTCTGGAGCTGCCGAAGAGGCAAGAGACTTTTTCTTCCCTCTGTTTTTCCTGGTGCGTGAGGTGAGGGGATTAAGAGCGCTGCTTAAAGGAGCTCCAGAGATGGGCGCGAGCTGCAGCTAAATGCGTGGACCCCCGAGACGGGCATAAGAGGCTAAAGCTGTTGCTGCCACCACCAAGAAGCCTGTGTGTGAGCACAGGTCACTATCCACACACGCCTTCCAGGGAGCCTGTGCAGCCCGCCACTGTCAGGGTCCCAGAATCCAGGGACAACTTCCCCGGGAGAACGCACGGCACGTCTCACGCTGGTGCAACATCATGCTGGTCTCTGCTGCCGCAGGCTCGCCCTGGACTCTGTACCCCTCCCTCCCCTCGGCCTGAGTGAGCCAGAGTCCCCAAAGCAGCTGATCCCTTAACCCCGTCCTGTCTGAGCAAAGAACAGATGCCCTCCAGCGTCCTACACACAAAGCTGAGCTCCAGGAGCTGTGAGAACAAAGAGAAAGGGTAATCTGTCCCAGCAGCCTCAGAAGCAGCGGATTAAAGCTCCACAATCAACTTGATGTACCCTACATCTGTGGAATACATGAATAGACAATGAATCACCCCAAATTGAGGAGGTGGCCGTTGAGAGCAATATTTATGATTTTTCCCCTTTTCCTCTTTTTGTGAGTGTGTGTGTGTATGCTTCTGTGTGAAATTTTGTCTGTATATCTTTGCTTCCACTATATGTCCTAGGGTTCTATCCATCCATTTCTTTTTTTAAGTTTTTTTCTTAATAATTATTTTTTATTTTAATAACTTTATTTTATTTTATCTTACTTTATTTTATTTTACTTTATCTTCTTTCTTTTTTCCTTCCTTCCCTCCTCCCTTCCTCCCTCCTTTCTTTCTTTCTTTCTTTCCTTCTTTCTACTTCTACCAATTCTTTCTTTCTACTTTTTCTCCCTTTTATTCTGAGCCGTGTGGATGAAAGGCTCTTGGTGCTCCAGCCAGGAGTCAGTGCTGTGCCTCTGAGGTGGGAGAGCCAACTTCAGGACACTGGTCCACAAGAGACCTCCCAGCTCCACATAATATCAAATGGCGAAAATCTCCCAGAGATCTCCATCTCAACACCAGCAGCCAGCTTCACTCAACGACCAGCAAGTTACAGTGCTGGACATCCTATGCCAAACAACTAGCAAGACAGGACCACAACCCCACCCACTAGCAGAGAGGCTGCCTAAAATCATAAGTCCACAGACACCACAAAACAAACCAACAGACGTGGACTTGCCCACCAGAAAGACAAGATCCAGCCTCATCCACCAGAACACAGGCACTAGTCCCTTCCACCAGGAATCCTACACAACCCACTGAACCAACCTTAGCCACTGGGGACAGACACAAAAAACAACGGGGACTACGAACGAGCAACCTGCAAAAAGGAGACCCCAAACACAGTAAGAAAAGCAAAATGAGAAGACAGAAAAACACACAGCAGTTGAAGGAGCAAGGTAAAACCCCACCAGACCTAACAAATGAAGAGGAAAGAGGCAGTCTACCTGAAAAAAATTCAGAATAATGATAGTAAAGATGATCCAAAACCTTGGAAATAGAATAGACAAAATGCAAGAGACATTTAACAAGGACCTAGAAGAACTAAAGATGAAACAAGCAATGATGAACAACACAATAAATGAAATTAAAAATACCCTAGATGGGATCAATAGCAGAATAACTGAGGCAGAAGAACGGATAAGTGACCTGGAAGATAAAATAGTGGAAATAACTACTGCAGAGCAAAATAAAGAAAAAAGAATGAAAAGAACTGAGTACAGTCTCAGAGACCTCTGGGACAACATTAAATGCGCCAACATTCGAGTTATAGGGGTTCCAGAAGAAGAAGAGGAAAAGAAAGGGACTGAGAAAATATATGAAGAGATTATAGTTGAAAACTTCCCTAATATGGGAAAGAAAACAGTTAATCAATTCTAGGAAGCACAGAGAGTCCCATACAGGATAAATCCAAGGAGAAATACGCCAAGACACATATTAAACTGTCAAAAATTAAATACAAAGAAAACATATTAAAAGCAGCAAGGGAAAAACAACAAATAACACACAAGGGAATCCCCATAAGGTTAACCGCTGATCTTTCAGTAGAAACTCTGCAAACCAGAAGGGACTGGCAGGACATATTTAAAGTGATGAAGGAGAAAAACCTGCAACCAAGATTACTCTACCCGGCAAGGATCTCATTCAGATTTGATAGAGAAATTAAAACCTTTACAGACATGCAAAAGTTGAGAGATTTCAGCACCACCAAACCAGCTTTACAACAAATACTAAAGGAACTTCTCTAGGCAAGAAACACAAGAGAAGGAAAAGACCTACAATAACAAACCCAAAACAATTAAGAAAATGGTAATAGGAACATACACATCAATAACTACCTTAAATCTAAATGGATTAAATGCTCCAACCAAAAGACATAGACTGGCTGAATGGATACAAAAACAAGACCCATATATATGCTGTCTACAAGAGACCCACTTCAGACCTAGAGACACATACAGACTGAAAGTGAGGGGATGGAAAAAGATATTCCATGCAAATGGAAACCAAAAGAAAGCTGGAGTAGCAATTCTCATATCAGACAAAATAGACTTTAAAATAAAGACTATTACAAGAGACAAAGAAGGACACTACATAATGATCAAGGAATTGATCCAAGAAGAAGATATAACAATTGTAAAAATTTATGCACCCAACATAGGAGCACCTCAATACATAAGGCAAATACTAACAGCCATAAAAGGGGAAATCAACAGTAACACATTCATAGTAGGGGACTTTAACACCCCACTTTCACTAATGGACAGATCATCCAAAATGAAAATAAATAAGGAAACACAAGCTTTAAATAATACATTAAACAAGATGGACTTAATTGATATTTATAGGACATTCCATCCAAAAACAACAGAATACACATTTTTCTCAAGTGCTCATGGAATATTCTCCAGGATAGATCATATCTTAGGTCACAAATGAAGCCTCGGTAAATTTAAGAAAATTGAAATTGTATCAAGTATCTTTTCCGACCACAGTGCTATGAGACTAGATATCAATTAAAGGAAAAGATCGTCGAAAATACAAACACATGGAGGCTAAAAAATACACTACTTAATAAAGAAGTGATCACTGAAGAAATCAAAAAGGAAATTAAAAAATACCTAGAAACAAATGACAATGGAGACACGACGACCCAAAACCTATTGGATGCAGCAAAAGCAGTTCTAAGGGAATTTTTTAGCAATACAATCCTACCTTAAGAAACAGGAAATGCCTCGAATAAACAACCTAACCTTGCACCTAAAGCAATTAGAGAAAGAAGAACAAAAAAACCCCGAAGTTAGCAGAAGGAAAGAAATCATAAAAATCAGATCAGAAACAAATGAAAAAGAAAGGAAGGAAACGATACCAAAGATCAATAAAACTAAAAGCTGGTTCTTTGTGAAGATAAACAAAATTGATAAACCATTAGCCAGACTCATCAAGAAAAAAAGGGAGAAGACTCAAATCAATGGAATTAGAAATAGAAAAGGAGAAGTAACAACTGACACTGCAGAAATACCAATAAATCATGAGAGATTACAACAAGCAACTCTATGCCAATAAAATGGACAACCTGGAAGAAATGGACAAATTCTTGGAAAAGCACAACCTGCCAAGACTGAATCAAGAAGAAATATAAAATATGAACAGACCAATCACAAGCACTGAAATTGAAACTGTGATGAAAAATCTTCCAACAAACAAAAGCCCAGGACCAGATGGCTTCACAGGCGAATTCTATCAAATATTTAGAGAAGAGATAACAGCTATCCTTCTCAAACTCTTCCAAAATATAGCAGGAGGAACACTCCCAAACTCATTCTACAAGGTCACCATCACCTTGATACCAAAACCAGACAAGGATGTCACAAAGAAAGAAAACTACAGGCCAATATCACTGATGAACATAGATGCAAAATTCCTCAACAAAATACTAGCAAACAGAATCCAACAGCACGTTAAAAGGATCATACACCATGATCAAGTGGGGTTTATCCCAGGAATGCAAGGATTCTTCAATATACACAAATCAGTCAATGTGATACACCATATTAATAAATTGAAGGAGAAAAACCATATGATCATCTAAATAAATACAGAGAAATCTTTCGACAAAATTCAACACTGATTTATGATAAAAAACCCTGCAGAAAGTAGGCATAGAGGGAACTTTCCTCAACATAATAAAGGCCATATATGAGAAACCCACAGCCAACATCGTCCTCAATGGTTAAAAACTGAAAGCATTTCCACTAAGATCAGGAACAAGACAAGGTTGCCCACTCTCACCACTCTTATTCAACATAGTTTTGGAAGTTTTAGCCACAGCAATCAGAGAAGAAAAGGAAATAAAAGGAATCCAAATCGGAAAAGAAGAATTAAAGCTGTCACTGTTTGCAGATGACATGATACTATACATAGAGAATCCTAAAGAAGCTACCGGAAACTACTAGAGCTAATCAATGAACTTGGTAATGTAGCAGGATACAAAATTAATGCACAGAAATCTCTGGCATTCTTATACACTAATGATGAAAAATCTGAATGTGAAATCAAGAAAACACTCCCATTTACCATTACAACAAAAAGAATAAAATACATAGGAATAAACCTGCCTGAGGAGAAAAAAGACCTGTATGCAGAAAATTATAAGACACTGATGAAAGAAATTAAAGATGATACAAATAGATGGAGAGATATACCATGTTCTTGGATTGGAAGAATCAACATTGTGAAAATGACTCTACTACCCAAAGCAATCTACAGATTCAATGCAATCCCTATCAAACTACCACTGGCATTTTTCACAGAACTAGAACAAAAAAATTTCACAATTTGTATGGAAACACAAAAGACCCTGAATAGCCAAAGCAATCTTGAGAACGAAAAATGGAGCTGGAGGAATCAGGCTCCCTGACTTCAGACTATACTACAAATCTACAGTAATCAAGACAGTATGGTACTGGCACAAAAACAGAAAGATAGATCAATGCAACAGGATAGAAAGCCCAGAGATAAACCCACGGACATATGGTCACCTTATCTTTGATAAAGGAGGCAGCAATGTACAGTGGAGAAAGGACAGCCTCTTCAATAAGTTGTGCTGGGAAAACTAGACAGGTACATGTAAAAGTATGAGATTAGATCACTCCCTAACACCATACACAAAATAAGCTAAAAATGGATTAAAGACCTAAATGTAAGGCCAGAAACTATCAAACTCTTAGAGGAAAACATAGGTAGAACACTCTATGACATAAATCACAGCAAGATCCTTTTTGACCCACCTCCTAGAGAAATGGAAATAAAAACAAAAATAAACAAATGGGACCTAATGAAACATCAAAGCTTTTGTACAGCAAAGGAAACCATAAACAAGACCAAAAGACAACCCTCAGAATGGGTGAAAATATTTGCAAATGAAGCAACTGACAGAGGATTAATTTCCAAAATTTATAAGCAGCTCATGCAGCTCAATAACAAAAAAAAAAAAAACCAATCCAAAAATGGGCAGAAGACCTAAATAGACATTTCTCCAAAGAATATATACAGACTGCCAACAAACACATGAAAGATGCTCAACATCATTAATCATTAGAGAAATGCAAATCAAAACTACAATGAGATACCAACTCACACTGGTCACAATGGCCATCATCAAAAAATTTAGAAACAATAAATGCTGGAGAGGGCTTCCCTGGTGGCGCAGTGGTTGAGAATCTGCCTGCTAATGCAGGGGACACAGGTTCGAGCCCTAGTGTGGGAAGATCCCACATGCCACGGAGCAACTAGGCCCATGAGCCACAACTACTGAGCCTGCACATCTGGAGCCTGTGCTCTGCAACAAGAGAGGTCACGACAGTGAGAGGCCCACACACTGCAATGAAGAGTGGCCCCTGCTTGCCACAACTAGAGAAAGCCCTTGCACAGAATCGAAGACCCAACACAGCCAAGAATAAAAATAAATAATTAAAAGAAGCCTCAACAATTAAAAAAAACAATAAAAAATGCTGGAGAGGGTGTGGAGAAAATGGAACATTCTTTCACTGCTAGTGGGAATGTGAATTGGTACAGCCACTATGGAGAATAGTATGGATATTCCTTAAAAAACTGCAAATAGAACTACCATATGACCTAGCAATCCCACTACTGGGCATATACCCTGAGAAAACCATAATTCGAAAAGTGTCATGTACCAAAATGTTAATTGCAGCTCTATTTACAATAGCCAGGAGATGGAAACAACCTAAGTATCCATCATCGGCTGAATGGATAACGAAGATTTGGCACATATATACAATGGAATATTACTCAGCCATAAAAAGAAAGTAAATTGAGCTATTTGTAATGAGGTGGATAGACCTAGAGTCTGTCATACAGAGTGAAGTAAGTCAGAAAGAGAGAGACAAATACCATATGCTAATACATATATATGGAATGGTGGGAAAAAAATGTCATGAAGAACCTAGGGGTAAGACAGGAATAAAGACACAGACCTACTAGAGTATGGAATTGAGGATATGGGGAGGGAGAAGGGTAAGCTGTGACAAAGTGAGAGATTGGCATGGACATATACACACTACCAAATATAGAATAGATAGCTCGTGGGAAGCAGCCGCATAGCACAGGGAGATCAGCTTAGTGCTTTGTGACCACCTAAAGGGTTGTGATAGGGAGGGTGGGAGGGAGGGAGCTGCAAGAGGGAAGAGATATGGGAACATATGTATATGTATAACTGATTCACTTTGTTATAAAGCAGAAACTAACACATCATTGTAAAGCAAATATACTCCAGTAAAGATGTAAAAAAAAAAAAAAAGACAGTATGGTACTGGCACAAAAACAGAAACACAGATCAATGGAACAGGATAGAAAGCCCAGAGGTAAACCCACGCACATATGGTCACCTTATTTTTGGTAAAGGAGGAAGGAATATATGATGGAGAAAAGACAGCCTCTTCAATAAGTGATGCTGTGAAAACTGGACAGCTACATGGAAAATAATGAAATTAGAACACTCCCTAACACCATACACAAAAATAAACTCAAAATGGATTAAACACCTAAATGGAAGGCCAGACACTATAAAACTCTTAGAGGAAAACATAGGCAGAACACTCTATGACATAAATCACAGCAAGATACTTTTTGACCCACCTCCTAGAGAAATGGTAATAAAAATAAACAAATGGGACATAACGAAACTTAAAAGCTTTTGTATAGCAAAGGAAACCATAAACAAGACCAAAAGACAACCCTCAGAATGGGAGAAAGTATTTGCAAATGAAACAATTGACAAAGAATTAATCTCCAAAATTTACAAGCAGCTCTTGCAGCTCAATAACAAAAAAACAAACAACGCAATCCAAAAATGGGCAGAAGACCTAAATAGACATTTCTCCAAAGAATATATACAGACTGCCAACAAACACATGAAAGAATGCTCAACATCATTAATCATTAGAGAAATACAAATCAAAACTACAATGAGATATCATCTCACACCAGTCAGAATGGCCATCATCAAAAAATCTAGAAACAATAAATGCTGGAGAGTGTGTGGAGAAAAGGGAACACTCTTGCACTGCTGGTGGGAATGTGAATTGGTACAGCCACTATGGAGAACAGTATGGAGGTTCCTTTAAAAACTACAAATAGGGCTTCCCTGGTGGTGCAGTGGTTGAGAGTCCGCCTGCCGATGCAGGGGACACGGGTTCGTGCCCCAGTCCGGGAAGATCCCACATGCTGCGGAGCATCTAGGCCTGTGAGCCATGGCCGCTGAGCCTGCACGTCCAGAGCCTGTGCTCCGCAATGGGAGAGGCCACAACTGTGAAAGGCTCATGTACTGCAAAAAAAAAAAAAAAAAAAACTACAAATAGAACTACCATATGACCTAGCAATCCCGCTACTGGGTATATACCCCAAGAAAACCATAATTCGAAAAGAGTCATGTACCAAAATGTTCATTGCAGCTCTATTTACAATAGCCAGGAGATGGAAACAACCTAAGTGTCCATCATCAGATGAATGGATAAAGAAGATTTGGCACATATATACAATGGAATATTACTCAGCCATAAAGAGAAATGAAATTGAGCTATTTGTAATGAGGTGGATGGAGCTAGAGTCTGTCGTACAGAGTGAAGTAAGACAGAAAGAGAAAGACAAATACCGTATGCTAACACATATATATGGAATGGCGGGAAAAAAATGTCATGAAGAACCTAGGGGTAAGACAGGAATAAAGACACTGACCTACTAGAGAATGGACTTGAGGATATGGGGAGGGGGAAGGGTAAGCTGTGACAAAGTGAGAAAGTAGCATGGACATATATACACTACCAAACGTAGAATAGATAGCTGGTGGGAAGCAGCCACATAGCACAGGGAGATCAGCTTAGTGCTTTGTGACCACCTAGAGGGTTGTGATAGGGAGGGTAGGAGGGAGGGAGACACAAGAAGGAAGAGATATGGGAACATATGTATATGTATAACTGATTCACTTTGTTATAAAGCAGAAACTAACACACCATTGTAAAGCAATTATACTCCAATAAAGATGTAAAAATAATAATAATAAAGAAAAACTGTTCAAAGTAAATCTTACAGCCTCTTAACAGCTGCACCCTCTGGTCACAGCCTTCCTGAAGTGCAGATTCTGGTGGTGTGTGTTTGGTTTTGTTTGTTTGCTTGTTTGCACACTTGCTTTGTTACTTTATTTTTTTGTCGGGGGTCGGGGGGAAACTGGGTCTCTTTAAAAGGTACAATCTAAAAATCCGGAATTTAGAAGTGAGAGCAAATGGCACGCTGCATCATGTTTTAAGAAGCAGTGATGCAGGGTGTAATTTAATCTCACTTTTTAACTTGTTAACTGTATTATTTATATATAATAGCCCATACAAAGAATATAGAAGAGTATGGATATGCTAAAAGAGTGTGGATATCATCAGCAACAGGCTTCAACAAAATAAAGAGATATTATCCAGACTTAGTTTCTGAAGATCAACTACATTAGAAGCAAGATTCTCTTCTCCAAAGTGAAAGCATCTGGTTGCAGATCCCTATCTTCCAAGACAAACAGATCAACCCAGGAGCTACCTAGAGGTAAACAGTCCTTTACCTTACTATGCTGACCAAGGGACTATGCTGAACAAGAACAATAAGAAGCATCCTCACGTAGTTTCCCTGAACAAACGCCACAACTTTGTCAGATAATTTCTAAAACAGCCTTCAAAGAACACTTGGATATTTTACTGTTTTCCTTCTTGTTTTCCCCTTTATGTCAGTGTTGGGCATATATTAGGAACAGAACTCATTAATGATCTATTAACTTTATTTCTCCACTGAGTTACAAATGTAGAAGGGGAAAGATATTTTACTTTTAAGCCTGGCTGCAGTTTGAGTTTTAGAGGGAGTAGCATTCCTTTTAAAGATAAAACTGTTCCTTCTTTTAACAATATTTTTTGAATATGCAAAGATAGAATTGAGGGCTACAATGGAAGGATGTAAGCAAAGAGAGGACAAAATAACTCTGAATATTAATATGTCAAAAACATCTGAATATCCTGCTATTAGATTGAAAGAGACAGAGGGTAGGATCCCAGAGTTGGGTTATCTAAACTGTTCCCTGTAACCCTTCTAATCTGTGGATATTCTCTAGTGAATATTTGAGCCCCAGGCAATAGGGGACTCCCCAGGAAAATTGACCCCCAGTGATGCTGAGAGTCCATATCCCACATATGCTTAGAAAACACACACCTCTGATCAAGAAGTAGAGAACCAGCAGTGATGGTGGATGGAGAGGGAGAAGCCCCTCACCTTTTATGAAGAAGTGACTTATCATTGCTTAAAGCCAGAAGCAAAGGGACTCAATGAACACGTCTTTCCCACAGACACCATCTGCTGTCAGTTTAAGCCTTGGCTCTCAGACTCCAAAATGAAAATAAATATTAAGTAGCTACTACCCAGCATACTGCTAGATGTTCACAGCCATACAAACCTTCAATTCTATAAGATGAGGACAAAAATACCTATTTTATATATGAAAATTTAAGACTAGCAATATTCTTTAATTTGCCTAGGGATACCCAGCCAGTAAATAACAAAGACAGGATTCAAATGCAAATATCTGATTCTAGCATGCCAGTGCACTTTCCACTATAACAAATTGTGTCATTCATTTATTTAATAAATATTTATCAAGTGCTTATTATGTGCTGGGCAGAAAGATGGCCATGGAAAAGACAATGCCCTCACTTCCATGAAACTTGCATTCTAGTCACTAAATAGCACATAAACAAGGTCATTGGAAGTGGTGGTTAGTACTGTAAAGGAAGTAAGCAGGGAGATGTGATGAAAAGTGATGGGGAGCAAGCACTTCCTTGGGCGCTAGAGTGTTCCGGAAAAGGCCTCTCTGAAAATAAGACATTTAAGCCAAGTCTTAAGAATGGAAAAGGAACCAGCCAGGCAAACATCTAGGGGCCCAAAATTTCAGACAGATAGAAAAGCAAAGGCAAAGGCTCTGACATGTTTGAGGAGAATAGAAAGAAGTCCAAAATGGCAAGAACACAGTGAACTACAGGAAGACTTGTACCAGACGAGGTTAACAGAAATTAAATTAAGTTTTTTTTTAATTTAAGAAATAAAATATTTTTAAAAGATTTTGTAGACCATAATAATGAGTTTGTATTTTACTCTAAATTCAATGAAAAGTCACTAAGGATGCTAAATGAGGCAGGACATTATCTGAATGACATTTTAAATAGTGACTGGGTGGAAAATGAACAGTAGGCGAATAAGAGTGGAAGCAGGGGATTAGTGAAAAAGTCATCACAGCCATCAGGTAATGATACCCAGGACCAGGAGGCAGGGGTAAGAGCCAAGAGATTAGTTTGGAGGTTACTGCAGTGATTCATGCTAAAGGTCCTGGTGTCTTAAACTACTAGATCAGTGGTTCTTAATTGGTACAATATTGCCCCCCCAGGAAACATTTAGCAACATCTTGAGACTTTTTTGTCAAAACTGGAGGGGCAGTAATAACACCTAGTGAGTAGAGGCCTAGGATGCTGCTAAACATCCTACAATGCACAAGATTGTCTCCCTAAAAACAAAAGAAATACCTGGTCCATAATGTCAATGGTACAAAGGTTGAAAAACCCAGTACTAGATGAGACTTGGGGAAAAAAACAGATTTGGAGAAAATTTGAGAGGTTTGGGATATATCAATATTTTAGAAGTAGTACCGACAGGACACGCCAAAGAGGGTTAAAGTAAAAACCTTCAGTGTTTGACCTGGATAACTGGGTCGCAGTGGTGCCAATTACCAAGATAGTGAAGACTTGAGGTAAAATGAGACTGAGAGGAGAATGGAGTTCAATTAAGTATTCAGTTTGAAGCACATTATGTTCAAGATGACTACTGTCCAGATAGAGATCTCAAGTAGTTCATTAGATGTAGAGGTATGAACTCATAGGGAAAATCTGGGGGAAAATATAAATATGAGAGTTATAAGCATTTGGATTTTATTTAAAGACATGGAATTGAGTGAGATCATATAGGGAGAGAGTTGGGAGAAGAGATGAAAAGGGAAGGGAAGAGAATGAATGAGAAGGCAAGGGAAGAAAGCTCAGGTCTACACCTTGAAGCATTCTCACTTTTCTTTTTTTTCTTTTTTTACATTTTAATTAACTTTTATTGGAGTATGGTTGATTTACAATGTTGTGTTAATTTCTGCTGTACAGCAAAGTGAATCAGTTATATAAATACATACATCCACTCTTTTTTAGATTCTTTTCCCATATAAGTCATTACAGAGTATTGAGTAGAGTTCCCTGTGCTATAAGTAGGTCCTTATTAGTTATCTATTTTATATATAGTAGTGTGTATATGTCAATCACAATCTCACAATTTATCCATCCTCCCACTTTTCCCCTTGGTAACCATAAGTTTGTTTTCTGCATCTGTGACTCCATTTCTGTTTTGTAAATAGGTTCATTTGTACCATTTTTTTTAGATTCCACATATAAGTGATCTCATATGGTATTTGCCTTTCTCTGTCTGACTTCACTCGGTATGACAATCTCTAGGCCCATCTATGTTGCTGCAAATGGCATTATTTCATTCTTTTTTATGGCTGAGTAACCGTCCATTGTATATATGTACCACATCTTCTTTATCCATTCCTCCATCGATGGACATTTAGGCTGCTTCCATGTCCTGCTATTGTAAATAGTGAGGCACTCTCACTTTTCTAAAGATAATTCAGAAAACTAGGAGGAACAATCAGGGAGGTATCTGCAAAACCAGGAGAGTGGTATCATGGAAGCCCAGAGAGAAAAGGAAAGTATTTCAAGAAAGAGGCAGTGGTTAATAGTAGAAACGCCACCAAAAGGCAGAACAGAATGAAGACCAAATAGTGTCCCTTATCTCTGGCAACTTGAAGGTAATTAGCAGTTTTAATGGAGTCATAGGAATGGTAGCAGCTGTGAAATGAGTAAATAGGAGGTGAAGAAACAGAGATAGAAAATGCAAACAATTCCTATTTATGGAATTGGAGTCAAAAAAATAAGGCAGCTGCTGGATGAATCTGTAGAGTCAAGAGAGTTTTGTTTTATGTTTCTTAATGTGGGTCATGTTGGTATGCTGATAGAAACGATCCAAGAAAAAGAGATAGGAAGATAACTGAAAAAAGTGAAGTACTTAAGATAGTAAAAAAGAATGGGATCCAGAACAAATGTAGAGGAGTGGTCCGTTAGTAGGAGTAAGGATACTTCTTCCATCATAACAAGAAAGAGATGAGTCCACGTACAAGTAGGCTGAGAAGAAAAGAGAGTTCCCCTATAATGTCTTTTATTTCCTCCATGTTGTTTCAGTTAAAGAAGGAGAGGTAATCAGCTGGAAGGATTAGGGGTGAGGAAGAGACCTGAGGAAGAATAATCTCAGGTGAGGATCCCTAGCTAGGTCCATACTTGCCGTGAAGTTTTGACTATCCTCAACACCATGGCTAAGTGTCCATAATAATGAAGGCATCCCACTGAAAACACAACCATCTGAACCACGCCACTGTAACCAAGAGGCTGAGAGCTACTGGAAATGATCGCACAGCAGAACAACTGGAATTACTAGAAATGCTTGCCCCAGACCACTAGTCTCTAGTCAGCATGCTCACTCACACTCCCAAGTGTTGACAAACCCAAGTCCATGTGCTTGACACACAGTGAGTCCAAGCAAACAGAAAAGTCGAAGTGTGGAGCAGAGAAAGGTTTATTAGTTGGAGCCACCAACCCAGAAGATGGGAAACGGAGGCTTGTCTCAAATCCACCTTGCTGGCTGGCCAGGGGCTCAAGGGTTTTAAAGGCATAAAGGGTAAAGAGGAGGGGGTTCTTTGTGATTTTAGCTTCCTGATAAGACCTCAGTTGCAGACTTCCTGACACCGTTTTTTGACTCGATGTGTCATTGGTGATCACGACTGATCTATGTGTTTCTGTAAAGTAAACTAGTAAATCATGGTCTTATGATCCCTTAACTTCTTTCTAGGAGATAGCAAAGGCAATGATTGAGGCACTTTATAATTTATTTAGAGCCTTCATGATGGTTCAGGAGGTTCAGTTCTTAATTGACTCTCCCTGAGTCATCAATTTTAAGTCTGCTTGGGGCCAGTTGGTTGAAGCCACAGGACATTATCTCAACAGTTTGGGATCATAAATCAAGGCATTAGTTTAACCTAACAATCCTGGAAAAAAATATGTTGAGCTTGCTTTTCCTTTGTTTCTGTGTTCCCTCACTTTCCTAGTTAGTAACTTTGAATCTGCTCTTTGGAACTCAGGGAAGGTCTAGGAGACTAAAGTTTTTTTCTATAAACAAGAAACAGGGGACACAGAAAGGCTTTTGTATCTCGGAGGGTACCAAAGGATTATGTTTCAAAAGGATTATGTTACATATTCTCTAGCCTAAAATTTCCATCTCTTTCCCTTCTCCCTCAGCTCTTAGTAAATGAACTTGCCTAATATTTTACAGAGCAAACAGCAGTCATCAGATTGATTCCTTCAATTTATTGCTACCACATCTACAAATGGTGCATCTGTTCCCATCTTCTTTGTCTTTATTCCTGTTAAAATGGCCCAGTAAAAGATCAATCCCTCCATTTGTGCTCTAGTTACAAAAACACCCTGCCTTCCCAGGGCCTCTATTCCTTTATTTCTTCACCAATTCACAGCTGAAGTCTTCAAAAGGCTGAGTTGTCTACAGACATCCCATCATCCTGTGTCCACATCTTTACCTCTCACCCTGCTCTGATTCACCTTTCACCCCTGGGCACGATTTCCTCAGTTCACCAAAGACTTATTTGCTGCTAATTTAAATGGACTTATTTCAGTCATTATTGTACTTGACCTCTTAGCAATTCCCCACACTTTGATCACTTTGCCGTTCTTGAAAAACTCTTACTTTGCCTTGTGTAAAACCACCCTCTCGAAGGTTTTCTCCTGTGGTGCTGCTCCTTCTCAATCTCTTGTGATGACTTCTCTACCTCCATCCACACTTCAAGATGTTGGCCTTGGGCATGATTGAATCTTGGGCCTTCTCTATTCTCATATTAAATCAGAGATAGCAAATTGGCAACCTTCAAGTTCAATCTTCATTGTCTGAAAAATAGTAAATACCCAATAGACATTTGTTTGAATAATTAATTAGTTATAAGACTAGAACTCAATTGGGCTTAGGGTAAGGGGATGAGGACACAGTGTGGAACCAGCCGCTAAAGCAAGCCCCAAGACAAGAAATTCCTCCCCACCCCACATCAACATGTTCTCATAACAGTTAACGTAAACTACCTAGGCCAGACAATTGACAATTGTCCAACAAGAGATACTTAAGGACATTCTTGACATCTGGTGATTTTAAAACACAGCTAGGAAGTTGTTTGGAGTATTTGGCCTGGGGTGTACAATCAAGAAATTCACGCAGCTAAATTATGTAGCCAAATGAGAGCTAGCTTAGAACTCCCAGTAAAATGAGGGTCAAATAAACACACTATTACCAGTTTACCCACTTGTTTCTCTTCTAAGATTCAGTGATAGTTTCTTATGCTTACCCTTGTCTCTGATCAATTTCATAACAGTCAGCAAAGGAAAGGTAGAACCAAGCAAAGAGCATAGTCCAATCCACATGCTTTCAGGCCAAATTCATCTCTATAAAACTCTGATCAAATTCAACTTCTTCCAAAACCAGCTGATGAGCAAAAAATTGGCCCAACCTAAACTTATCCAGAAATAGCTGTTCAGACAAGACTTGGCTCTATACAAATTCACTGGAGACCAGCTAATCAACAGAGAAGTTTACCATCCAAAATTCACCCCCAAACAAATGTTTATTCAAGATCTAGTTCTATACAAACTCATTTGAAATCACCTTGTCAGAAAAAAGCTTTCTCTTCCAAGGCTCATCCAAAGGCAGCTGTTTAGCCAGGACCTAGCTCTATACAAATTCATCCAAGACAAGTTGATCTGCAAAGAATTCTCTCATCCAAAGAAGCTATTCAGTAAGGAGCTACCTCAAACAACCTCATCTAAAACAAGCCAGTACTCATCCAAAAACAGCTGCCTCTAAACAAACTCTCCAAAAGCTAACATCAGGAAAGCATTTCCCTGTCCATAGCTGGTCCAAAAAAAGCTGTTCAGCTGAAACCTGGATGTACACAAAACTATTCAAGAATAGCTAATAAGCAAAGAATGAACCCATCTAAAATGCATCCAGATACATCTACTTAATTAGATGTTGTCTTTCCATATAGTCATCCAGGAGCAGCTATTAGGCAACGAATTGTCCTGGCCAGAGCTCTTCTTAAAACAGCTATTCAGTCAGGAACTTGCTCTCAAAAACTCATATAAAACCCCATAGTCAATCAAGTCCTGAGCTATCAAAGTATTTTCCAAAATCTACTATTTATAAAAAACTTTAAAAGCCACATCAAAAAATACCTGACCACACCAAACTTCAAACAAATCAACAAAAGACCTGGACAAACTCAATCTCACCAAAAAGAAATTTTTCCTCCCCTGCTCCTCTATCAAAACCCACATCCAGATCCAATATTTTCATTTGCAAGCTCTCACCCTCAAATACAAACTAGTACTATAACTTTCACTGTCCCTGCTACCACTGCTTCTAAAGCAACTTCTACCACCACCACCACATCTACAACTAAGTTCTAACCATAATCCCCACACTAACATCAGCTATAACTATAAAACAAACCACCCCATCCAAAACAGCCCCAAAGCTGGCACCTATAACAATTACTTTGAAACAAAAAGATTTCCCTATGATGGCACCTAATCTTAAACGGGCTCTTTGTCTAACTTTGAAACACAGAATCTCTTATGGCACCACAGAATCAAATACTGACCTTGCATTTCCCTTTAAAACTATATATTTTCCTGATACTCCTACAAAACTGAAAGTAACTACCCAATTGTCAGTATTGTTTCGACTCTGAAACTATGTAAATTCCCAACACCATTCCACAACCTTATTATCTAAACCATCATACCACCATCCAAACGTTGAAAACATGAATTAATCCTTATACTAGTACCACATCTCTCATTTCTCCCCTCAGCATCCTCATTTGTGACCATTTGCAGGACATTCTTTCTCATTCTGAAAAATCATCTACAACAAAGCCTGCTATTTTTAAATCCATAAGAGTGTACTTTTAATGGTGAGTTGAAATTTTCCCACATAAACAGAGTACAATGTTACCACAACGGTTGAGCTCAACCCTGATGAATGTGGAAATTTGATATAATGTACCCAGTATTTCTAACGACATTACATACTGAACTTTATCACCTATGACCAATGGCCAACCCACTCTCCCAAGAAGTCTGGACATATTTTCCTGATACCCAACCTGAAAAAAACTTCAAAAGATTAGTAATAAACCTATATAGTTTTTTCTATTTAGTAGAATTTTAGATATACTTAATTCAGTGGCTGTCCTTCTGACATTCATCAAACCACTCCATAGAAAAGTGGCTCTACAGAAGGTTTTCAAGCATATACCCTAATTTCCTCTGGGTAGTATGAACTGGTCAACAATTTTAAAGAATTTTGTAAATTTACAAAGTCAAGCAAGTGATAACTCAATTCAACTCATATTTATTGCTCTACCACATGCAAGATACTTTGCTGGGTTGTACAAAGAATACAAAATGAACAAGACACAAGATCTTCCTTTAAATCTAATATCTCAAAATAAGAACACAAATAACTATAGCATCAGCCAGAGTAGAATAAAATAAATATGAAATTCATTAGTTAAAATAGAGTTTCAGGGAAGGAAAAGAAATCCTGACTCCAAATTAGGGGAAGAAAAACAATGACAATTGTGGCATAAAGAAGGATCTTTAAGAATGAGTAGAACATTGACAGCCAGAGATGAAATGGGAGACTCCAGGCAGAGGGAATATCATGAACAAGTTTAGAGAAACAAGATGAAAATCCACTAAGGCTCTTTTCTGACATCCAGTGCATACTTCCATTTCACCTGCACATTATACAGTGATTGATACTGGCTGTATTTCCCATAAGAATGTAAGCAGGTATTCTGTCTTATTCACTTTTGTACCCTAGCATCTAGTACAATGTCTGGGCTAGGACAATTTAGGTTTATATTTAGTAGGTGTTGTTGGAATTATTATGCACCAGGGAATGCTGACTGCAGTTTCCAACTATTAATTTACTTAATTATTCAATTACGTTATCACAATATCACAATAATAAATAGCAATCATGTGTCTCAAATCCTTTTAATACTGTGATTGAAAGATCAAGTGGTAGAAGGAGAAAAAGAGGTTTCCAGTCTACTTTATCTTTTCATTGCTGAACAGGTCCTCTTAGACTGGGATTCACAAAGAGTGCCTTGGGTCTGGGTAATTCCTATCTTCCCACATCCATTGGGTGTAATGGAGTTGGGAAGAGGGTACATTACTTGGCTTGAGAAATCCTAGGAAGTTCAGGGGTCACACAAGAGAGGTTTCACCAGGATTCTTCTAAACCAGGGACTCTTAACCTAGGTCTTCACAGTTAGGCTCTCAGGACATCCATGATACACATGTGTTGTTAGATACACATTGTGTTCATGGGCATATGTGCCTTTTTTCTGAGGAGATGGTGTATAGATTCAATCAGATTCTCAAAATATTCCATAAACCAAAGAAACTTAAAACTAAAACCAATAAAAAACATCAAGAAATGTCTAGACCTACAGGGCTAGGTGTCACCTGTAGTTCACAAAACACTTTAATGAATCCTCATATCATTTAAGAAAAATAAATTACCTCACTGTTTTTGCTGATGTCTCTCAGTTTTGGAATGATTGAGGAATTTCCCCCTTTTATAGTACATATTTCTTGACACACACCTCCATAATTATATTACTGCAAGTTATCAGCTTTCAAACTTAAAATTCCTTGTCTAAGAAATTACTCACCCTTCTTAATTTCCCTTGTTTATTTTGGCCAAAGTCTACTGACTGCTCATTTTCCAAGCTAGGGCATGTCCCATTCTAGCTTGGGGTTGGAGACATGTCTGCAACAGGCATTTGACGCACTGTCAGTTCCCTGAATCACCTGATGTCCAGACAGTCACACAGTGATTCAATTCAAATGAGCTATTCATTAGCACCATACTCTAGATTGGGAATAGAACCCGTCTCCTCACCTAAGCCGAGGAAAAACAGTGTCATAAAATTCAACTCTGCCTCTTCCAAAAAAGAAAAATATATATATATTTAAGGAAGCCCCTCCCCCTACACATTCACTGAAAATAATGCCCAGGGGAGAGGGAATTACCCAGTGTGGTGGGCTCCCCCTACTCAATGAGGCTTGACTATTTAATGTACCCCCACAAAATGTAAGCTCTTTAAGGTCAAGGATTTTTGCCCCTTCCATTCAGTTTTATCCCCAGGAACTGAAACAATGCTAGCAGAACATAGAGTGAATATATGCTAAATAATGGGTTGGAAGAATGAATTGACTGAGCAAAAGAATGAAGGGCTTCCCTGGTGGTGCAGTGGTTGAGAATCCGCCTGCCGATGCAGGGGACACGGGTTCGTGCCCTGGTCCGGGAAGATCCCACATGCTGCGGAGCGGCTGGGCCCGTGAGCCATGGTCACTGAGCCTGCGCATCCAGAGCCTGGGCTCCGCAACGGGAGAGGCCACAACAGTGAGAAGCCCACGTACCGCAAAAAAAAAGAATGAATGAATATGTCTATGAAAGCCTGTGAGAACATAAAGTTGCTTCCCTTCCACATACTTTAGCTCTTATGTTTCATTGTTCCTCTTAATTTCACCTTCTTTACCAAGCTATTCTCTGTCCCATCAATCATATATATCCTTCAAATCCACTTAAAGTCTCATCTCTTCTCTGAACTCTACCTTGCTCCAACTCCCTAGAGTATATACCTCTACCATTTATCCATCAACATGCAGTGACCATCTGCTGCTCTACAAAGTTATTAATATAGAAGACACTAAAGAAATATAAGACAAGGCCCCAGGAACTCTCCATCTATTTCAAGAGAAACATACAGTCAGGAAATAATGAAGGAGCTGTGTGAGATAATGTCTGATCAAGAGCCAAAGTAAATAATAGAAGCAAACAATCAAAAGTACTACAGGTGATTAAAATTAGGTATCTCTCCAACCTTTCACTGCTAGCCTCACCTCATTTGGTTCCAGTGATAAGCAACAATAACATCTCTCCTTCATATGTAAACACTTGTTCTGCTCTCCTTGCATTCTTAATGAACGGATTATTTTTATTCTTCAAAACCTAGTTCAAAGGTCACCTCCTCTACTGGGTTTCTCTGCTGTCTGTCCCCAACAAAATTAACCACGCTCCCCTTCGTACCTGTGACTACTCCTAGGATTACATTTACCAAGCATACACGGGTTAACCTTTGTGTTTCTCTCATTCTTACCAGACAGTAACAAAAGTTGATTGTGTAATGAATAGTTACAGAAAAGGTTTTGGGAACAACTAATCGTCTCAGACAGACATTCTGTCCCCTAAAACTAGCCAAATCTAAGATGGCCTTCCATGGGACTTCCCTGGTGGTGCAATGGTTAACACTCCACCCTTCCACTGCAGGGGGCACATGTTCTATCCCTGTTCAGCACAGAATGGCCAACAAAAAATAGGAACTAAGATGGTCTTCCATGTGAAATCCTGGCATGACACAGATTTATCTTTAATTGGACTCAAAATTTGTTGAACAGACCCCACCTCCATCCATATATAAATCGTTAGAGAAGAGGCATATCTCAAAAACTCCAGGGGAAGCCTGGGGACCGGAAAACCTATGGTGAGCACCTCATTGTTCTTTCTGTGAAAGAAACCTCAGTGGATCCCTGCATTTTGCTTAGATTAAAGTAGATTTTTTCCCCATTTAAAATAAAGTACACCATTCAACTTTTCTGGAAGGAAATTTGGCCATACTTATTGAAACTTAAAACATACATATCCTTTACTACAGTACTTCTAGGAATAATACCTACAGCAATACTCCCACGTGTGTGAAAAAAATTTATAAGGATGTTCATTGTACCACTTTTATAATTACAAATTAAAATGGGAATGGATTAAATTTCCATCAAAAGGAAATGTAATATAATGTAGTCATTAAATATATGAAATAAAATCTGTATGACATATATGGTCATCCATTATTTGTTAAGTAAAAAAGTAAATTTCAGAGCAATAAACATAATAGGTCTTATTTTTTAACATACACAGTTATATTTTGATGTTTGATTTATTATGTATACATGATAAACTAGGGATGTCTGGGAAGCCATTTGGGAAGGAGATGGAGGTGAAGAAGGATTGTAATTTTTCATTGTCTGCACTTTTTTTTAATTACACAAAGTATATCTTCCTGAAATACCCTCTATTCAAATGGTAGACATTGGGTAACATGATGTCTGCCGCTAATAACTCACCTAATGAAGTGTTGGGAAATGAAAGAAACCAAATGATTTCACAAACAGCTAAGTCCTCATTGGTCCCTCAGTTGCCAGCCTCCTGGAGTCAAGTTTAAATTCCTACTACAAACTCACAGCTCATGAAAGGGTAAAATTTTTCATCATAGAAACTAGAGAAATCAACTGGACTTTGCATATTGTCTCACCTGTACATTTTGTCTAGTGAAGAAAAAGGTAACAGAAATGACTATGTTTCAAATAGAGCATTCTTTTTTTTCAAGTACCACCTTGTCTCAAAAAGAAAAAAATAGAGTGAAAGAATAACACTATTTTGTTGTTTCAGGTAGTAATTTGAACATGAAGGCTACGATTCTCCTGTTTTGTCTTCTAGGATCAACTCTATCATTACCAGTAAGTGAAAAATGTATATTTTATGAACCAACCAGCCTGAGCTGCATCTCTCTCTCTCCTTGCCCTCTGCTAAAACTGCTTCGTGACCCATTCCTTTAGTTTCCTGTTTTTATTTTCAAAGTTGAAAGATGATAAACTAATGAAGTGTTACTGCATATTTCAATGTACTTACATTGTTAAAATACATCCACTCTATCGTGGATTGAGTGGATTAATTTTATAATAAATTAATTTTTATTATTATTTTGATTTATTTTTGAATAATAAATTATTGATTATTTGATTTATTTTGAATAATAAATTAATTTTGATTATTTTTGGCAGAGAAATAGGGTAGAAATTAGGAGAAAAAGGAATGCTTTAGATTATGTCTGCTCAAAGTGGATAATGATTCTACTTCCAAAAAGAAGTTAAGATTTTCTTGCCAACTAATTATTTTGTCATGACCAAAGATGTAAACTAAAACATTCTGATTTTTCTAATTGGAAGCATGAAACATCTAGATTGTA
Organism: Lagenorhynchus albirostris; assembly: GCF_949774975.1. NCBI lineage: Eukaryota > Metazoa > Chordata > Mammalia > Artiodactyla > Delphinidae > Lagenorhynchus > Lagenorhynchus albirostris. The sequence continues at coordinate 51,391,616 of NC_083098.1, read as the reverse complement.
TAAACTGTAAAATGTCTACCAAATCATGCAATAGTAAGGGAATATTAGAAAGCAGTCAATATTTTTTACTTAAAACATTTCATCACAAAACCTGTTCACATATATAACAGTTTTTTGAACAAAAAAGAGCACTAGTATTCAAACGTGTATTCCAACTGTCCTTCAATATTTTATAGACATAATATGGGTGGTTTGGGTCTCTAAGTGAATTTCCCTTTGTTTGAGATGCTTCAGTGTGGACAATAAGAAAAAAATTTTAAATATTTACTATGCATTAGCAGAACAAAAAGAAATAATTCTCAGTTAAGCCTCAAGCTCACTTAACACTTCCTTACTCATCCATACAATCAGCAAATATTTACTGAAAACTCTCTGTATACCATATATTGTGCTAGTTGCTGAAGATACAATGGTAAGAAAAAAAGGCATGATCCTTCATGGTGTTTACAAGGGCTATAAATACTAAAAAATATTTTTAATGTTAAATTATAAATTATAACCATGATTAGTTCTATGAAGGACCTGAACAGGGTGATCTTGGGGGAAGGGGATGGAACAAAACATGAATAACCAACCTCCTTCTTATTTCATTGCAAATATACATTTGTCGGGCTTCCCTCGTGGTGCAGTGGTTGAGAGTCCCCTGCCAATGCAGGGGACACGGGTTCGTGCCCCAGTCCAGGAAGATCCCATATGCCACGGAGCGGCTAGGCCTGTGAGCCATGGCCGCTGAGCCTGCACATCCGGAGCCTGTGCTCCGCAACGGGAGAGGTCACAACAGTGAGAGGCCCACGTACCGCAAAAACAAAAACAAAAACAAATATACATTTTTCCTTTAAAGAAGTCGTCTACAAAACTGTGATGTTTAAACAAGGTAAATTAGGAACTTAAATTCTTTGTAAAACATGGATTTTGCGCTTCACCGAAGAAGTTTGTCAAAAGGTTCTTCTAAATAAGGTGTCTCTAGTGAATTTAAATTACTATAAAATTTGTAAAGACCCAAGACAAATAAAACTTTCCTGGAGCACAGCTATCATTCAAAGCAGATTGAGGAGTGCTGTGCAGGTTAATGCAGATTGGGAGCGCAGTTAGAAACAGTGGTGCAGGGAATGTGGGAAGTAACATTAAAATGTCTATTAGGTATAGTATCGTATTTATTAAATAAAACTCAGGACACATAGACAAGGTTTTTAAAAATGATTTGTACATGAATTTATTGAATTATCATAAAGGTATATAAAATGAATTGAACACTTAAAGCAGCCTAGCAATTGTTTTCAGTAAATCAAAAGTTTGGTAATAGGGTACATACTGGAGATGGGACAGGTTGCATACTCAGAAGAATAGTCAGGCTAGGCCTCAAAAAGAAGGTGAGCTCGAGCAACAACATGAAGCTGGTGATAAAGTGAGCCAATGATGGGGGAAAAAGCATTCCAGACAGAGGGAACAGGTGGAGATGAGGCTCTGAGGCAAGAAGCAGACTTGAGTGTCCCAGAGACAGCAAGTAGCCTAAATAACAGTAGGAGAGTGAACAAGAGAAAATCAGGTAGGATGGAAGGTCAGAGAGGCACTGGGGGCCCAGGGCCTGAGGGCATTTTAGGCCATTGTATTGTCCCTGGCTGAAAAAGAAGTCAAGCCACGGATTGAACAAAGACGTAAACACACCAGACTGTTGTTTTAAAAGGATCCCTCTGACTGCCATGCTGACAGTGGATTGTAGTGGATGAAAACACATTTGCAGAATTTATACTTACATAATCTTAAGGCTTAAAGGGACCCCTAAGGACAGATAGTACCAATCTTACCTCTTACAACTGAGAGAAAAGACCAAAGTGAAATCAAGAGTCATTGGTAGCTCCAGGATATATCCAAGTGATCCAAGGGTTAATGCAGTGCTGGGGGGCCCACAGCACACTGCCCTTGGGGATGCAGCCAGGAGCAAATGCCAACCAGAGTCAACCTGGCCAGAGAGCTTCCACCTGAATACAGATGGAATACAAAGAAAAACAAATAGAAGGATTCATTTCTTCAAGGACTAAAAGCACTTGCAGGGATCCTAGTACAGGCTCTGCAACTCAAAATATCACCTTGGCAGCTGACACTGCTTCTCACTTCCCTCTTCTATAAAACAATACAACTAGATCAATTGGATTCAAGGAGATTTTTACCCCTAAAATTCAGTTATTCTCAATACACTAGGAAAATACCCTGGCCAGGAAGGGGACAGAATTTCCATTACAGGAAGTGACTTTTCAGGCACGAGGTAAAATTAGGAAGCTTTGTGAAAATGCAGTAGAAATCATGGCAGCTTACCTTCAAGCTTTGGGGAAAAGCAAATGTGTATAGAGCTAAGGTGTGGACTATATATTTCATGTCCTGGAAAAGGAGGAAAGCACTTTCAGAAAAGAAATGGGAACCTAGGAACTACCTCCAGAAATCCATGTGCCCTATCTCACCCTCTGTCCCTCCCCAGAGCATCCCTCTTGGTCTGGCACTTTGCTGCTCCACAATTCCATCTCCTGTCATGCACGAAATGTTCCACGGAGTTAAAACTGCTCCAAAACACACAGAGGCTAAAGACAGATATTTTTGCATTTGGGTCAACTTGTTACCTCCTGGAAATAAATGGATGCAAAACCTCAAACACAACCCTGCTTCTGCAAAAATTTGTTATCACAGATGCAGCTCAACCCTGCTTTGGTAGTTCCTCCAACAAAGCTGGTTCCAGGTCAGGCAACACTGCTAAACCAACAACAGCCAAATCAGGTAAGAGTCCTACAATGGGGAACATTTACAGACCAGCAAAGGAAACATGTTAAGACTAGTGGATTTAAAATCAAGATTCAGCCAAAGTCTCATGACTGAGCAACAGAGTGAAAATCTTTATTTGGGGGAAAATAAAAACAAGAAAATACTTGTTTTCAAAACTTTGAGCAAGAAAAGCAACACATCTTCATTCTTTTTCCTTTTGTCTGAATAATAATTTGGTTTAGCAACCAAATCTAGTAAACTCTGAAAAGCAATAGCTACACCTATTGAAACAGCTTGGTCATCTATGCCCTTGAAGTACTGTGACTTAATCATGTATGGCATTTGCCAGAACTAGCAGGGATTAAGAAGTAATCTATAAAAATAATTGCAGATTTCCTTGTGGTTTTCTTAAATTTCATTGTTGTTGATGAGCTGATGTGTTACTGTAAAATCTGTCTTTGAAACATATTTAAATACATATGAAAACTGCATGGTCTCCTGGCTACCCACCCCCTTCTTCCCACCCTTGCTCTGTTCAAAAGGACCTCTCCTTACCTATGTCTAGACTTTGTGAAATAATACAATAATACCAGTCTAAAGTTCTCTTTTTGGTCTATGGACATTATACAATACTCATGTCAGTAGCTGACCTCCCTCCTTAAGGAACTAGAAGCTCTGGGGACCTTCTTTGAAAAATAATACAAAGTTAGATATGTAAAATTAGTTACTAATGTGAATAATTTATAATTAGATAAGAAATAAGAGTAAATTACATATTTTTAAGCTGATAAATACCTTAAACTTGACACATTGCTAGAGTGCCTCCTAGGGCCACGGAAGGGGGCAATGTTAGTGAGAGGGCCTGAAGCTTTACCTTCGTGGTAAATCCACCTGTGACTGGAGTATAGGTTACTTGAGGATATCCTCCACTGACAGCACTGTAAAACCAGACAACCTCTTGTCTCACACATCAATTTCAATGCCCTGCAGGTCTTCCCTTCTTTAAGTCTAATTCCATTGACACAGATGCTCACACTGGGGTCAGACCTGCAACTGGTAAGTACTCTTTTTTATCATTTTAATATCCATTGTTAAATAAAAATAATACCTAATGTGGAGGGTATGTGTGTGTGTGTGTGTATCCATAGATGTACACATGCACACATATTCATTGTAGTGACAGAGGAAAGTCAAAGAGAGTTCAATGCTATTCAATACATCATTAGAAAATTTTCTTAGCAAGAGAATCTCTAAAGGAATTAATCTAATTCTTAAGTCTTTACTTCTTTAGTTCTTCTCACCTCCTCTCCGAGCTCCCCTCCCCATTCCTCTGACACATCTTCCTCATGGCCCATACAACATCCACATACCCACACAAACACTATGACTGCTCTCATTGCCCCAAAAACAAGAGCAAACAAGAAGAGGTAGAAATATCTACATTCTTTTCATAGAATATCTGTATAGTTTAATCTGTTTGGGGGATAAAATAATGTTTCTTTCCTGCTTAAAATGGATTTTTTCCACTGGTCTGATTTAAATATAGTACTAGACCATATTCAGACTAGATACTTTATTCTGAGCCTCACAATTTTCATGGGGATACCTATGAAGGAACTCAGTCCTTCATAAGAAAGTCATCAGAAAAATTCCAGGAACCCTTGCTGTTGCAGCCAAAAAGGGAAGGCAAATATAGAATCACTTAAGTAATCCTCAGGAGAATGGGTTAAATGCCAAAGAAAAACTTAATATAAGAAAATTAGTCCTGGACTTGATTGTTGTACTAGTAGATTAAACAAGTCTTTGAACTTCATTTCTATATCTAATTCCAAATGCAGTGTAGTATACTATATATTTGCATAGCTAATCCTCCCTTTTACATTTATTAAATATGAATTCGAGTCCTGGATGTTTGAACTGAAACAACACAATGAAAATCTTCCTCGTTGCCCTACAGCTAAATCCTGCTGCAGGGATGGCACCTGGTACCCAGACCCTCCCACTGACCCTGGAGGGATTGAAGGTACAGCAGCAGCTGCAAACACAAGTGAGTTCAAAGACCTACTAAGTTTAACAATGGGGAGCATTTTCCCTCAGGTGAAAGCCTAAAGGGGAAGAAAGAATATTTTCAAGGTTCTTTAAAGTTCTACCCTGATAATTTGCAGAGGGATGTCCTACTAAATTTAAAGCAGTCTTTGGCAATTTGGTTCTTGCTGAAATCCCATGAGAACACACCAAGAAAATAGCATGCTGCCCCATAACCTCTCTAGAATACATTTGTAATAGGTAACAGGAAATATGAAGAGTTGGGGAAGATCGAGAAGTAAAGAATAAATGGGGGGATTGAGAGGTACCAGGATTCTTCTCCAGCTTGCTCTGTTTCTATTGAAGACCTTCTGGGTGACCAAAATCATTCCAAAGAAAAAATAAGAGATGGATAAAGTCTATTTCCAGCAAATCTAATCTCATCCTTTTTGTGTGCTTTTTTCATGACTCCTCTCGAATCCCCAAGGGTTCTCTTGTTCCTTCTCTCCTGCCATCATTATTTGCTTTCAGGAAAACCCCCCAAAAAACCCTCACATGAAGATATAAATGACATACGTAGGACATCACCTCTTTCCAAAGTGTTTGCATTTTAACTGCAAAGTCCAAATTTTGTCTTCTTGGAACTTCTCTAAATAGTTAAATTACTCTAAAGAAATATATAATGATCCCTTTATGACTAAATTGGTTACTGTTAACTAATTCTCCCTAACACATGACCTCAGCCCCTATCATTCCCACGTAATGGTCTAATGTTTTGTAGAAGCTTTCTTGATTATTACATACATAGTATATGTTAACTATAGAGAATTTAGAAAACACAGATAAGGAAAAAGAAAAAATAAAATTTACCCATAAGCTTACCAGCCAGAATTAAACACTGTCAACATTCTAGGTTATGTCCTTCCACTCTTTTTCTATGCATATAAGTACACTTTTTAAAGACAATATGTTCTTACTATATCTGATGTTCTATAATCTAATTTTTTCGCTTAATACATTTTGAATAGTCTTTCCTATATTTTGAATATTCACTTATAACATCGTGAATCACTTATAACATTGTTTTTAATGATTGCTAGTATTCCATCATATTGAAAACATTGGGTTTTTTTCCAAAATTTTTGCTGCTATAAACAATTCTACAGTGAACATTCTTTGACTAAGTCTTTGACCACTTCAGTGATTATTTCTTTTTTTTTTAAATTTATTTATTTATTTTATATTTATTTTTGGCAGTGTTGGGTCTTCATTTCTGTGTGAGGGCTTTCTCCAGCTGCAGTGAGCGGGGGCCACTCTTCATCGCGGTGCACGGGCCTCTCACTGTCGTGGCCTCTCCCATTGCGGAGCACAGGCTCCAGACGCACAGGCTCAGTAGTTGTGGCTCATGGGCCTAGCCGCTCTGCGGCATGTGGGATCTTCCTGGACCAGGGCACGAACCCATGTCCCCTGCATTGGCAGGCAGATTCTTAACCACTGCGCCACCAGGGAAGCCCAGTGATTATTTCTTTAAGACCAGTTCTTAGGAATAGAATTTGTGGGTCCAAAGATATTCAAAACTGTAAGAATTTTAATACACATTCCCAAATAATGAAGCATGACTATACCCTAACCATCTTCCTACCACTATGGACACGTCCAACTTATAGTAGCAAGCTTATATTAATTAGTAATTATAATCAAAGCTGAGTTTAATTGACAAAATTATTTTAAGCTGCTCAATTTAAATTCTATATCATATGCAACTAATACTTTTTTCTGTGCCTTTTGTCCAAAATAACAACACAAGAAACTCTATACTGCTTCATTTATTCATATTTGTAAAAATATGTAATATAACTAATTTTTACATTTCTTTTTTTAATATTGATGTGTATACCTGTCTATCAGTCATTACTTATTCCTTACAGATATATTAGAGCCTTCACTCAAAGTATCTGCTGCTTATTTATATCTTAATAATAAAAGTCATCCTCAGAAAAAGACTAGAGAGAGTAGCAAATAAAATGAGAATCTCTTTACTACATGACCCTGGTGTAATCCATCTGCCAATTGCCCAGGTTCAGTTTCAATTGCTGGCCTGCTCTAACCTGGAAGTCAGGCTTAGTACATCTTCATATCCACCAAAGAATATATCCACCGGAGTCAAAGGCATATGTGGGCACTGTAGATGTTACTAAAGATTCAGTAGAGACGGTTCGACATTCCACGCTCCCCAACATGCAATAATATAAATCAATCCTCCTTCTCTGTGGGGATTCTTCGATGTCTCTAGGCTATGCCACCACCAAGGGTCCCCATACATGCCTTCTCCTGCGCAGCCCCAGTCCCTCCGACCCTGTCTCTCCCTCTGTAGAGGACCTTACATCCCTGCCAGAAACCTGGGCAGCTGCCCACAGAGTTCATTTATCTAAGGCAGGCCAGAGTGGCTAAGAGTGAACTCTAGAATGCCAAAACTTCTGGTCAAATCCCAGCTCTCCACTTACTGCCTATGTGGCCAAGTTACCTAATCCTCTGTGACTCCCTTTCTTCATCATATAGAATAGAGATTAATTAGAATCTACCACTAGAGCTGTTAGGATTAAATGAGTAAATCTACATAAAACATTTAGAACAGTGCCTATACATGGTACTCATTCAATATGTGTTAGCTATTATTATTTCAAACAATATCTCTGTCGAAAACTAACACTTTTTCTCCTTGTTACATTGGTGCTACATTACTTAATTCTTACAATTTTTACTTAGACATTTGTGGTTTCCTTTTGTATCTTTCTTTTCCTTCCAATTTGCCTTTAAAGAAGAAATTTCAATTTTGTTTTCTCCCAAATCCTGTGTCCCTTCCCTTCAATCCACTTTTCCATTACCACCCTGAAGATGAGTTGCTTTTGGTCAGTAGCCAGGGATCTGACAGAGAGTAAGGCTTTTTCTTAAATGTGTGTACTTTATACCTTTTGGCATTATGGGTGTTACTGTACAAACTTCTTGAGAAATAATAAAGTTAAGAGTCTTTTTATAAGACTTTCAAATCTTTTAGGTCTGGAATATTAAAAGTCCCATTTTGATAACTTTTGTGACACTCTATGAGTTTCTATAGAAATAAAAATAAACCTTAAAACCCTAGTTCTTTCTGACAGACCCCATGGTTAGTTCTTAGAGTGCTAGAGCACACCAACACCTCACCCAGATCTTTCCAACTACAAATCCATAACATGTACGCAGTTATCAGTGACCAGTGTGGTATTTCTCACTTAGCTCTAAGAACTCTGTTAGGATGAGCGTTGTTGAACAATATCAACCAAAATTTCCTTCCAGTGTTCTATTTTAATATCAAAATATCCAGGCAACAATTATGAGACTAAGTACACATGCTTCAAGAAATCGTGATATTTTAAAATATCCATTACATGTTTTAATGTATCTTCTGAGATGTCATATAAAAGAAACACATGGATTTTATCAACATGATTGCTTGGAATAATTTTAAGTTTGGGGATAGCTTGAAATCAAAGTTATTTTTTGTTCATCCAATTTACTAACTTCTACCTTTTACATGTGCTGCTTTGGATTGGTTTCTAAATCTCTGGGTCTAATCTTCTTTTTACAAACTGGATGAGTTCCAATTCCCATCCTGCTCTGTGAGTCCATATATATGATCATAGATGATACATTAAACAAATATCTATTCAGTAAATATTGTATGCTTTTTAAAAGTCTCAATATTTATATCACTACCAGAACTTACCTTTTAGTATATTTTTTCCTACGTCTCTCACTCTTTTTTCAGGTGTTACCAGTTATTGTAGCACACCTTGGAGCCCAGGTAGGATTATTTTGTAAAATGATTTTTATTTTAAATCATCTTAGTGTGAAATATTTCATCCTATCTCAATTCACCAGATAGTTGCCAAGTTTCCTATTTACTTTGCACTGTATGGACACTGATAATAACAAGAATAATTATTGAGCACTTACTATGTGCCAGGCACTGTTCTAGTACTTTTTATTTATTATGTACTATCTCATCTAATTTTCAAAACAACCTTTTATAGACAATACTTTTATTTCTAATGTGAAGATGAGTAACTGGCAATACTTACAGTTAGTTATTTATTTACAATCACACAGTTAGTAAATGTCACAGATGAAGCAACCAGTCAATCCTTTAAACCACACTGTTAAGAAAATATTAAATTAATGGGCTGATCTAATAATTAATGATTTGGGGGATTTTTATCTCAAATTTATTTATTAACTATATATCTTTTCCCTAAAAATGACACACTTTCCTCTCTCTCTATTTTCCTTTGTGAAAGGTAATTCTTGAGATCACTGATAAAATTACCAAGACCCAAGATCAAATATGAACATCAGATGGCAGCTTTTACTTCTAAAAGCAGAATCAAGTATAAAATTCATATTAACTCTTAATTCCACATATGGGAACACATTCCAAGGAAATAATCTGAAATACAGCTAAGGTTTATTTACAAATAAATTCATCAAAATAATTTTATGGTAGAGAAGAATATTAGGTGCAACCTACATTTAAACAAAAGGAAAATTATTACGTAAACTGTACAACATAAAATCAAATACTTGTGACCATTCAAAATTATATTTATTAAAATTTGTTGGTAATGTGGTTAAATGATTGCTGCGTAGTATTAACAGAAAAGGTAAGACATGTTGTAAAAATTACATGACTTCTAGTATGTAAAAAAGAAATGTTTGAAAAACATCTGCAAGAAAAAATATCACATTCTGCATGATGGGATTTTTTTTATTGCTTTCTGCATCTTCCAAGTCTCCCCTCATGTGTATCTATTACCTAATTATAGAAAACATGTAACTTCTGTAATGCAGAAGACCTCCCATCACTCAAATAATAAACGTTAGTAGTTCAATGTCATGTGCTAACTTGAGTTTTGTGATACAAATCACAAAGGCAGTTTAAATTATTGTTGAAAATAAACACATATCTCTTTATAATATTTATAACTATTTTAAGTTTTTAAGTTATTATAATATATATAATATATATATTGCCTCAAATATATTAAACCTTGCCTCAAATATATTAAAAATCTGTCTAATAACTTGTGTTATTTTCTTTTTAGGGTGCTATCCTAAGCTCAGAGGAATTGGTAAAAAGAAAAATTAATTACTAGTATTTCAAATTCCTTTCACTGCTACCACAATGTTGTTTTCTATCGTCATATAGCCACTTTTGACCACAACCCCTAAATCTGGTGCATACTATCATAAACTGAACACTTTTATAGGTCCTCACATTAGGTTAGCTTTTGTCTAGCTGGGGATTTCATCATCCTTCTCCAGCTACTTGTCCCCATTAATTTGACTTAGCTTTTGTTTTCCACATATTGATGTCAGATTCAGTTCTATCCAGAAAGCCAATTCATAGTTTTAAACTTTGTATTGATTAAAATGTAGGATTGTAAGTTACTGAAATGCATGCAGATTTAGAATAATATACATATTGATATTTAGCGCAGGAAGGATTAATTTTTTGACTTAGATGTTTAATGTTTATAGAAAAATGTATTATTTTTCTAGCATCTTATGGTGATGAATGAACTCTTCTCTATACATACGAATAACTAGAGGGCTGACCCTAAATAAAACTCATAGTACCATTACTAGGCATTTCTATGCATTTCCGCATAAGTCATTTTCAGAGAAAAATTATTTGAATTAATATGGTATCTAAACATGACACTAAAGTAAATAGTTGAGGCAATATCTGGGAAGACAGTTTTTAAACCTCTATTATTAAAAAGGTAGGGATTTGCCTAGACTGTCCATAAATAAAATCAAGTAACAGGGATGTTTTGCCAACACTGATACATGAATACCCATATCAACCAGTTATTGACCCGATTCTATAAAACAGGCACCTTAGTAGATTTTTTTACATGTGTTGCCTTTAATCCTCACCAGATTACAAAATAGAGACTTTTTTACATGTGTTGCCTTTAATCCTCACCAGATTACAAAGTAGAGTAGAGATACCAACTTTATATAAAAAGAAGCTGAGACTCGGAAAGCTTAAGCAAATTAGGTCCGAAGGTCAAAAAAATAAAAGTAAATCCAGATTGAAAACCATTTTTCTGTCCACTATACTAGTGGATAGAAAAATGGTTTTCTTTTTCTTTTCTTTTCTTGGTGAAACTCACAGTAATAGCTATATTTTTTATGTAACTAACACACACACACACACGTTTTATGAACAAATATTTACCCTTAGTATATATAGTGCACTGGTAATTTATAGTCTATTATTTTTGCCTTATTTTTTAATGATGGGCACCACTCACCTTTATTTTATTTATTTATTTAGCTGCATTGGGTCTTCGTTGCTGCACGGGCTTTCTCTAGTTATGGCGAGTGGGGGCTACTCTTCGTTGCGATGCGTGGGCTTCTCATTGTGGTGGCTTCTGTTGTTGCAGCGCATGGACTCTAAGCACACGGGCTTCAGTTGTTGTGGCACGTGGGCTCAGTAGTGGCTTGAGGACTCTAGAGAGCAAGCTCAGTAGTTGTGGTGTATGGGCTTAGTTTCTCCACAGCATGTGGGATCTTCCTGGACCAGAGCTTGAACCTGTGTCCCCTGCATTGGCAGGCAGGTTCTTAACCACTGCGCCACCAGGAAAGTCACTTTCTTTATTTCAAATGTATGAAAGTCCCAACTCCCAATTTGAAATTTTCTGTACTCTACTCCTATCTCTCACTCAGCATAAGTCTAATTCTGGTTCCAATACCTCATAAATCTAAGACAGTGTTTTCCAAACATCAGTCCTGGACCATCAAACCAGGACAACTTGGAGAGCTGGTTAAAAATGCATATTTCTGCCTTCCAGATGGTGCTTATGCAAACTAACAATTGAGATCCACACTCAAAGAAACGGACCTGTATCTTAATTTTGAATTCTCAATGCTTTTTATTCTGTGAGAATGCTGTCAGAACTGAGAGGTCCCAGAGAATTGGTTCTTGCCTGAACTCTCTCCAAAACCAGCTGATTTCAAATTATTACTTCTTAGGAAGAACTTTGCACAGTAATTTATTCCCAGGGGAAAAACAACAACAACAAGTGTAAGTAGCAACAACATTCATTACCAGTGGGCAAATCACTGACTGCCCAAAAGAGAGAAGACCCACTGAGTAACCTCAAGGAATACACCAGTGGCTGAATTGCCAAAAGAAACGTTTCTGACTGAATATTCCAATGCCTTTGAAAAATACATCAAAAGAAACTTGAAGGGGTGAAAACCATGAGATAAGAATTGATTAATCTACTTGAACTAATTTTTCCATTAACTTTTAGTCTCTTAAATTACTCTAAAAAGAAATATGGGCAAAGGAGAGATGATGCTTTAGGTCAACAACAGAAATGCAGCCCCCTGTAATTGTATGGATTTTCTCCCTTAGTTCTACCTCCAGATACACCTGATATGAACAAATGATGCATTATTCCTCTTCCTGTGACTGGCTTGATTCTGGCTTTCCCTTTCTGAGGAAAATGAAGCACAGCAAGGAATCCCAGTAATGAAAACAGCATCAGGCTTGGCTTGGGAGAGGGAGGGATTTCCTCTGAGGAACACTCGATCTTTACTGTTTTTTCTGACTCTACCCTCTCCATCTGTAAATCCTACCAAAACTTGCTGCCCTCAAGGAAGAAAAAGCTGGTTGACCATCTTTTAAATGTGTTCCTTTGACTTTGTTTTCTATTTCCTTCTCTCATTCCAGCCAGCGACCCCCCAAATCTTAACAGGATTTATCTTCCATCCCTTGTTTCCCGGAGCCATCCTTCCCACCAGTCAGGCTACTCCAGATGTCCAGAATGGAATCCTTCCTGCAGGACAAGCAGGAGCAAATCCTGCCATCCGGGGAAACTCAGAGGGCCCCTTCCCAACTACCAGTGGCACAGATGACGACTTTGCAGAGACCACCCCTGTAGGCATCCAAAGGGGCATACACACCACTGAGGAAACCACCACAGGGTCACCAAAAGGTAAGTTCTCCAAGCCAGGAAAGTGCCCCAGGGCCGTGAAAGTCATTTGCAGAGTGAGAGAGGAGTTCTTTGTCTTGCCTTGACAAATACAGATCCCAGTAATATCAGGGAGCCCCCTTACTCACTCACATTTGATTACAGCAATGTGAGGGAGTATTTTTACTGGGCTACCAACCCTATTGGATCTATCCAGAAAGAAGACATTTAATTGCTGGCATAATTTACTTTCCATGTTAGGTCGGAGCTGGAAATATTTGGAAACAGACAGTGTTCTCCATTTCCCATCCCCCCCGCACCCTTCAAACACACACAGGACACAGTTAATCAATCAAGATACTCTTTTCCACTCACTAAGCATGGATGAGCCTCAGAACCTTCCTAACATAGGGAAGGTTCTGAGGCTTCAGAAGTTTGCAAGCTGCCACTAGCAATAGACTAGAATTAGTGCAATGCATGAACCCATGTGCCACTCCCCTCAAATGGGACTTAAGAAATGTTGCAAAAATCAGCTCTTCTAGTACCAACAGACAGAGATAATCATTTAACCTGTGAGGATGTCCAGACCCACATGTTCCAAATATCCAAATGGACAAAAGAATGATTTGCTATTGATACTCTTGCTCCAAAAAAAGAAATTTTGATCTCAAGTAAAACATGTTTGAATTCAATATGCCTTTACCTACATTTAAAAAGTGTCTTTTTTTCTTCCAGGAATTTAGTAAGCTGTCTCAAATTTTTTCAACTGAGCCACCTCAAATGTGGTGATACATAAGAATCATTTTCATTGATCATATTATGGAATAGACTGAGACATACTGGAGTGTATCAGAAGAAATTAATTCTTAGTTTACCTAAAAATTTTTTCTTGAAATTTCAGAAGATATACACTTCCTGGGGAATACTGACTTCTGACAAAGAATACTAATTAAATGGATAAATTTATCTTTAAAATATAACATTATGCCACCTTAGACCCAGAAGATATGTATATTAAAATGTATTTTGAAACTGACTCTTTTTCTTCTTTGCGGGTGAAAGAAAGTTGGACAATTTCAGAAACTCCATTACTTCAGGATACTTAGATGGTACTCTTGGTCTAGACTTTCTTTGGAAGCAGACAATGCTGCAGTCATGGGAGTGGACATCCAGCTGTGTAAGAAGAGTTCTAATTTCCTCACAACTACCTTATGACCCACTCTATCCCATAAGAGCCACAAATTTAATTTTTAATATTCAAATTAAAAGCAAATTACATATGCATCTAAAATATGCAGTGGAAGTCAAGAATTATAATTCATATTGTCTGTCCTCAAGTTGCTTATACACAGAGCTAGTGATTATGGCATTTAATCGTTAATTTGGTATGCCTGAGTAAGAAATGAAATTGATAAAATACCTGCTAAAGAGCTCGAGGAATCATGTTCCCTGACTTCAGACTATACTACAAAGCTACAGTAATCAAAACAGCATGGTACTGGCACAAAAACAGACATACAGATCAATGGAACAGGATAGAAAGCCCAGAAATCAACCCATGAACCTATGGTCAATTAATCTATGACAAAAGAGACAAGAATATACAATGGAGAAAGACAAGTCCTTCAATAAGTGGTGCTGGGAAAACTGGACAGCTACATGTAAAAGAATGAAATTAGAACATTCTCTAACACTATATACAAAAATAAATACAAAATGGATGGATTAAAGACCTAAATGTAAGACTGGATACTATAAAACTCTTAGAGGAAAACATAGTCAGAACACTCTTTGACATAAATTGCAGCAATATCTTTTTGGATCCACCTCCTAGAATAATGAAAATAAAAACAAAAATAAACAAATGAGACCTAATTAAACTTTAAAACTTTTGTACAAAGGAAACCATAAACAAAACGAAAAGAAAACCCACAGAATAAGAGAAAATATTTGCAAATGAAGCAACCCACAAGGAGTTAATCTCCAAAATATTCAAACAGCTCACACAGCTCTATATCAAAAAAACAAACAACCCAATCAAAAAAATGGGCAAAAGATCTAAATAGACAGTTGTCCAAAGAAGATATGCAGGTGGCCAAAAAGCACATGAAAAGATGCTCAACATTGCTAATTATTAGAGAAATGCAAATCAAAACTATAATGATGTGTCACCTCTCACAGGTCAGAATGGCCATCATCAAAAAGTCTACAAACAATAAACGCTGGACAGGGTGTGAAGAAAAGGGAGCCCTCCTACACTGTTGGTGGGAGGTGAATTGGTATAACCACTATAGAGAACAGTATGGAGATTCCTTAAAATTCTAAAAATAGAACTACCATATGATACAGCAATCCCACTCCTGGGCATATATCCAGAGAAAACTATAATCTGAAAAGATACATGTACTCCAACATTCATTGCAGCAATATTTACAATAGCCAAGACATGGAAACAACCCAAATGTACATCGACAGATGAATGGATAAAGAAGATGTGGTATATATATATACAATGGAATACTACTCAGCCATAAAAAAGAATGAAATAATGCTACTTGCAGCAACATGGATGGACTTAGAGATTATCATATGAAGTGAAGTAAGTCAGAGAAAGACAAATATCATATGATATCACCTATAAGTGGAATCTTAAAAAATGATACAAATGAACTTATTTACAAAACAGAAATAGACTCACAGACATAGAATACAAACTTATGGTTAACAAAGGGGGTAATGGGGGGTTAGATAAATTAAGAGTGTGGAATTAATATATACACACTACTGTATATAAAATAAACAACAAGGACCTACAATATAGCACAGGGAACTATACTCAATATCTTATAATAACCTATAATGGAAAAGAATCTGAAAAAGAATGTATATATACACACAAATATATATAACTGAATCACTTTTATACACATGAAACTAACACAACATTGTAAATTAATTATACTTCAATTTAAAAAAATAAATAAAATAAAAATTTTTAAAGTATCCACTAAAGTTGAGACTCTTGCTCTGCACACCTAAAAGGTAGAATTTAATCTGATTTAAATTTATAACCCAGACCACTGCAGTTCATTCAGAGTGGGAGGGAGTTGGAGGGATTACTATAAACTACAGTAGAGGTCCCACATAGGAAAGATATGAATAGGTTTAATAACATTCCTCATTATATTTGAGTCAGCCCCATCAGTATGGAAAAAACCTAAATATATACCCACACAATATATTCCATGTTATGTTTTTCAGGTGGTTAAAATTTTACTAGTTGTTAAAGATTTATTAGCCACAGTGTTTCAAATTTGCAGAGCTAAATAACATATTATGAATTGTTAAGATTTTTATAGCCAAATAAGAGTAAATTAGGATTTAATTTTTAAAAAATACTTTGCCATTAATGTCATGTGATACTAATTAAAAGTGCTAATCAGGGCTTCCCTGGTGGCGCAGTGGTTGGGAGTCCACCTGCCGATGCAGGGGACACGGGTTCGTACCCCGGTCCGGGAGGATCCCACATGCCGCGGAGCGGCTGGGCCCGTGAGCCATGGCCGCTGGGCCTGTGCGTCCGGAGCCTGTGCTCCGCAACGGGAGAGGCCACAAAAGTGAGAGGCCCACGTACCGCAAAAAAAAAAAAAAAGTGCTAATCAAAAGATTTCCTAGGTAACCCTCTATCAAAAAACATTCTCTCTGAGCCTCATTTTCCTTATCTGTAAAATGGGGGCAAAAACCTGTTATAGATACCCCACAAGTTTAACAAGATGATCAAAACAGGTAATACATGAAAGTGCTCTGTAAACTCCAAACCACTGTAGAAATTCATTTTGTTTACTTTCAATATCCTTCAAACCAATTAAAATTACCTGTCCTTCCAGCCCCACATCTTCTCCCTGGTCTTCCTCAATATACTTTAATTATTAGTGTAGGTATATAATTGCCAGCTAAACCATTGAGATCAGGTGTCTTCCTGGGTATGCTACACTTGGGGGAATCTGAAAACTTCCCAAGGCTAAAGGCAAACAGATGGATTTAAGGGCTCAGTTTCCACATTTACAACCCACATATGGACTTTCCTAAGATAGATCTGTCTGAGAACATGTACTACATTTCTTCCTCTACTTTCATAGTCACTCTTTTCTCACATTACAGAAAAAAGACTTATGTCTCATCTGTCACTGATCTCACTGTGGAAAAGTGTTATGTCATAGAAAACCTCCAGGACACAAAACAAACAAAGAATTTCAAATACTGGTGCTGGTGTTGAGAATGACAATGTCCTTTTAATGGCCTTTTACAACTCAGGTAGTTTCTTATTCTTAGCTTTCAATGAAATTAAATGAGGACCTACTGGAATAGGAATTTGATCATTGAAAACATTTTTTGTTTTAATGCGGTATGTGGGCCTTGCACTGTTGTGGCCTCTCCCGTTGCAGAGCACAGCCTCCGGACACGCAGGCTCAGCGGCCATGGCTCACGGGCCCAGCCACTCCACGACATGTGGGATCTTCCCAGACTGGGGCAAGAACCCATATCCCCCGCATCGGCAGGCGGACTCCCAACAATTGCACCACCAGGGAAGCCCTGAAAACATTTTTGATGGTAGAAATTAAAACTACAAAACATTAAATGTTTAGTTATTAATTCATTTTAAAATATCAATGACACATAAACTACATGTCAATACAAATAGCATCATTTTTAAATTAAAAATAACTTTTTTAATTTGATGAGAATGCTCAATTTAATTAACAAAATTTAGTGAGAAGAATGGTTTTATCTTTGAACTCTCATGTCTGACTTAATAGAAGATGTTAGGATTCTCTTATCTGCTTCTGCATTCAATCTTCATCTGTCACAATATCACATATGTAGCTGCTGGAAAATTCTACTGTATATTCTTCATAGAATGAGAATGACAAAGGAAATTGAAATCTTTATATTATTATGAAAATAGTTTTATCTCACTGACCTATCAAAAGAATCTCAGGTCCATTTACATGGAATTTTAGAAAATGCGAAGTTATAGTGACAGAAAACAGATCAGTGGCCACCTGGGGCCAGGGTCAGTGGAAGGATCGACACAACGGTTGCTCAGGTAAAGTTTTTATGGTGATGGAAACATCTGTATCTTGAGTGTGGTCATGTTTCCAGGAGTATATGCAGTCACTAAAATTTTATCAAACTTTGCAAAAAAAAAAAAGAAAATCTCAGGGACCCCCAAGAATCCTCACCAAATTTTGAGAATAACTTTGAATGATGTTGCATTCACATTTTTTAATCCTCTCCCTGGTTATATATTGAAAATAGCATAGTGATCTACCACATGTGTGTGACTTTACACACAGACATTCTCGTTGCTTATTGTACTGCTAGTCTGTGCCCTACACACACAGTAACTCTGATAAAATCTAATTTATTCAATTCCCACCAAAAAAGAAAGAGCTATAGTAAATGTATAATTGCATGTGCTGCAATATCAAATATATTCCTGGCAGAAAAGATCTTCCCTTTAAAGGAGGCATCAGTGAAAACTGAAAACTCTGCTTCCAATTTTACAGTCTGGTAGAATTTTGCACAAACTAGTTTCTGGCTTCAAACATTACAGACCTTTTTTCTCTTTCATTACTCATACTTCTGCTGCCAAGCACCAAAAGACAAGTTCATGTGGCAAGGCCAACTTTCGCCTTTCACTTTGGTGTCCCAACACTGAAACTTGGAGACAGTAGGGGGTAGGAGTATTATTCCTGAAGCCATTTCTAAAGTGGCAACTTATTCACAAGCCACATACATATAGCCCACTAAACCCAAATTCAATATCTCCCCAATTCAACCTTTCTGAGGCAGATCTTAAAAATGCCTGTGATAACCCCAATGCCATTGACACAAAGTATGATGAAAGAAAAGTCAACATGGAGAGAAACAGATGTCTTCACTGGTTGTGATTATCTTACATTTTCAAGAGCTACAAATATAAGACCCCACAAACACATACTCTCAGGGCCCTGGAAGGAGCCTGTGTGAGTGAAAGTCCCTGCAGCTTAAACTTAAACTTTATTGGCTTTATAATTAATCTGTCTCTGCCTCACCACTTTTACCCAGTTGTATTTGTCCTTTCTTCCTCTGTATTTTGTGTTATTTTTGCAATAATCCTATTTATGTCCTTATTATAAAGCAAAAATTTCATAATAACACCTCCCATGTTCTAGGTGACAAGTTCTGCTTGTAGTACAAAGCAAAGGGAAATAATATATACTGAGAGCATTCTATGTAAGAAGTGCAAAATATTTTTGGAAAATAGAACTCTAACTTACTCTTGGTAAGGTAATGGATACCAAACTCTAGAGAGAAATGCTGTCCAATAGAAATACAACATGAATCACATATGTAATTTTAAATGTTCTAGTAGCCACATGAAAAGGTAAAAAGAAGTAGGTGAAGTTAATTTTAATAATATATTTTATTTAACCATATATATATATATATATATAATATTATACCCTGGACATACATATAATACAAACAATTTATGATCTTGGGGCTTCCCTGGTGGTGCAGAGGTCAAGAATCCACCTGCCAATGTAAGGGACATGGGTTCGAGCCCTGGTCCGGGAAGATCCCACATGCTGTGGAGGAACTAAGCCCATGTGCCACAACTATTGAGCCCACATGCTACAACTACTGAAGTCTGCGTGCCTAGAGCCTGTGCTCTGCAACAAGAGAAGCAACAGCAAAGAGAAGCCCATGCACCACAATGAAGAGTAGCCCCCACTCGCCACAACTAGAGAAAGCCCACGTACAGCAACAAAGACCCAATGCAGCCAAAAATAAATTAATTAATTAATTATCTTTTTTTTCTTTTTTGGTTACTAAATCTTTGGAACTAGATGTGTGTTTCAATTTGCATCTCAATTTAAACCACTAGCCACATTTCAAGTGCTTAATAGCCACATTTGGCTAGTGGTTACCATACTGGATAGTGCATGTCTAAATATAATGGAAGAGCCACAGGGTTAAAAGTAACACCCCTATTTTAACAACAGGAAAATCTAAAGCTTGGTATAAGTAACATTTCCAAGGTCACTCAGGAGCTAGCATTTGGTGGAGATGGAGTTTGAACATGGGTTTGCATAACAAGTTATAAAGTTGAAAGAAACTTTTCTAAATTACCAAAAATAAAAATCAAATTTAATCAATAGTGTTAGAGAAAAGACCAGATCATAAAATAATATAAAATCATTGTAAGATGAAGAGAAAGAAAAGAATCTAGACATTGACCTTTCACAAAAATTAACTCAAAATGGCTCATAGACCTAAATGTAAAATGCAAAAATAAAGATCCCTAGAATATACAGAAAGAATATCTACATGACCTTAGATTTGGAGATGACTCTTTAGATACAATATCAAAAGTACTCTCCATGAAAGAAAAAATGGTAAGTTAAAGTTAAATTTTTCTGCTCTGCCAAAGATAGGGTAAGAGAATTTTTTAAAAGCCATAGACTGGGAGAAAATCTTAGCAAAACATATATCTGATAAAGGACTGGTATCCAAAATATATAAAGAACTCATAAAATTCAACAATAAGAAAACAAGCAACCCAATTTGTTGAATGGGCAAGAAATCTGAACAGACACCAAAAAAAAAACCCATACAGATGGCAATTATTTGGAATATGGGAAAACAATGCTCAACATCATATGTCAGCATGAAATTGTAAATTCATAAACAATGAGATACAACTGTATATCTATTAGAAAGGTTAAAATTCACACACTGGTAAAACCAAATGCAGATAAGGATGTGGAGGAATGGGAACTCTCATCCATTGCTGGTAGAAATGCAAAATGGTACAGCTACTTTGGAAGACAGTTTGGCAGTTTCTTACGCAACTTAAAATACTCTTAGCCACGTAATCCAGGATTGCACTCCTTAGTATTTACCCAAGTGAGTTGAAAACTTACGTTCACACAAGAATCTGCATAAAAATGTTTATAGCAACTTTAGTCATAATTGCCAAACTTGGAAGCAAACAAGATGTCTTTCAATAGCTCAATGGATAAACAAACTGTGGTACAACATACAGTGGAGTATTATTCTGCTAGCAAGCCACAGAAAGTCATAAAGTAATCTTAAATGCATATTACTAAGCAAAAGAAGCCAATCTGCTAGATACACACTGTATGATTCCAGCTGGATGACATTTTGGAAAAGGCAAAACTGTGGAGACAGTAAAATGATCAGTGGCTGCCAGAGTTTTGGGAGAAGGGAGGGATGGACAGGTGAAACAGAGGATTTTTAGGGCAATGAAACTACTGTGTATGATACTGAGATGGTAGGTACACATCATTACACATTTGTAAAACCCACATAATATACAACATAAAGAGTGAACCCTAATGTAAACTATGGGATTTAGTTAATAAAAATGTGTCATTATTGGATCATCAATTTTGACAAACGTACCATACTAATGCAAGCTGTTAACAATAAGATTAACTGTGCAGGAGACAAAAAGGGGATAAAAGGGAATTCTCTGTACTTTCTGCTCAATTTTTCTGTAAACCTAAAACTGATTTTTTTTTTTTTTTGCAGTACACGGGCCTCTCACTGTTGTGGTCTCTCCTGTTGCAGAGCACAGGCTCCGGACGCGCAAGCTCAGCGGCCATGGCTCACGGGCCCAGCCACTCTGTGACATGTGGGATCTTCCTGGACCAGGGCACGAACCCGTGTCCCCTGCATTGGCAGGCAGACTCTCAACCACTGCGCCACCAGGGAAGCCCTAAAACTGATTTTTTTTAAGTCTATTAATTTTTAAAAATATACCCAAAAAGTTGCTGGTTAGTATTTTAAAATATTAGCCCACAGTGTTTGCAAATTGATATGGTTTGCTAGAAATGAGGACTAAGAGATAGAAAATATCACCCCCTAGTGGCCCTGAGAAAGAAAACTACAAGTAATGAACCAGCTAGAGTCAAAGAAAAAGCAGCAAGTGTCCCTTTTGTGGGACAAGATACTTCTAAAAACAAATTACGTCTCAAATATGATAGCTATACATAAATCCAAGTAAGAACTCAAGTATTCAGGAGGAAGGGTGATTAAGGACAACATTTAAGGAAAATCAGAGAGTGTATGAGCAAAGTATCAATATATAAGTGACTGATGACTTATAATACCATGGGAGTGGTGTGGAAAGAAGGAAACCAAATTCTATAACTCCTTCAACTGTCTAAGTATCCCTTGGGTAAGAAGGCCTCTGCAGGCCAGGAAACGAAGTCACACTAAAGGGCCATAAAAATGCAGGTCTATCCTCCCAGTAAAATATTGGCAGACCTGACCGGCAGATGTAAGATATAAGATCTAAGATGTAAGAAGCCACATTCAAGAAACTCAAGAGGACTAAGAAAACACAAGTTGAACTTTTAATTATTAATATAGTTAAAACTTTAAATTTGTTAAACTAAAACAGGTTACCATATACCCAATACGAAATGGGTCATGACAGATCTTAGACCAACACGTAGGACAAATAATTGCAACAATTATTCACTTCAGAATAAAATTTAAAAGAACAGCTAATTTGAATTAAACTTCCTTTAAACTGCAAGAAAACATTACATATAAGAACATCTCAACAAGTATTGTACTTATGTCCCTTACAGAATCTATCAAATATTTTTAGGACCCAAAAATCCTGACATTTTATTTGTGTCCCTATGTAACTGAGAATATAATTGAGAAGTCATAGACTAGAAATCATAGAAGGAAGATAGCACATATGAGAGCACTTTCTGTACAGATAAACACACTGCCCTCCCACTACGATTCCAGGTGAATTCCACTGGTGTTGTGGACAGATTCATGTTGCAGATAGCATCCTCAATATTTTGAATTCAACCTCCTGGATGTCAATATATATTGCTAAGGATGTTTACTTTCACCCTACATTCTAACCTTTGGACCTATGAATTCATGAGTTCTTTATCCAAATGTATCTAACATGCTGTTAAACCCCTCCATTGGTTCTCTTAATTTTGTTAATTGACATTTTCAGTTCCAGAATTCATATTTGGCTCTTTTTGAAATCGGCTACACCATATTATATAGTTTCCTGTTGCCTGTCAAAGATTTCAAGGCTGCTTTTATCTCTTTGAATGTAGTCTTAGTTTTTTCAAAGCAAGGTATAATTCTAATTATCTTGATTCCCCATCTGTTGCTTTCTATTTTCTGTTTTTCCTCTCATTCTTCCCATAGGATCTTGCCTCCTATTGAATCAGGTTATCTTTGATAATATGTCAAACTTTGTTGCTAAAAATTTTTGTAGAAACAATTAGTGTCAGAGGGTATTTTTGTTTGTTTCTGCCAGGAGCCCAGGGAAATAACAACCTGGATCATCCTAATCCAGTTTTAGAGTTTGAGATTTTTCTGGGCCCTCCAAATAACAGAAGGACAGGCAGCAGTACCTCGAGGGCAGCTGACTCACTTCTGTTTCACCCCTACTGGTCCCTAATCAATGGCAGGTCCAGGGCTCCCACCTTTGGTGGGCCCTGGACTCTGACTGCTGTCCCTTCAGGCTGGCCAGACTATTAAACAAACTCTTCTAGATTGGCAACTAGAATCAGTGCAAAAATAGCCCTAAATGCTGGACTCTTCTCTCTAGATTTCCATCCCCTCCTGGATCTTAGCCTAGTAATCTACACTATCTGATTAACTCTTTGATGGTTTTAAAATTTTTTGTGTCATTCAGTTTTTACTTGTCTTGAGCAGGAAGAATCAGTCCAAATGACTTTATTGTTACTGAAAACCAGGATTCCATTCCTGATCTTTACTCCTAACCCATTCCACAGTATCTCTGGCAGGGGGAAGATCTATGAACAATCAAAAGGTATATGATGCTCAACGAAGTGGCCAGTCCCCACACCTGATGTGGATACTCACCCCCGAAACTAAGAGTGTGGATACTCACCCCTGAAACTAGGAGTGTGGATACTCACCCTTGTTCTCAACTGAGGCTTGGTTGCTGATTCTGTTAAATTAGGAACAACCCCACATGGTGCCTCATGTCACCATATATCAAATAAGAAGTGATTATTCATTAAAAATACAATACTTCTGGAATTCTCAAAAATTAAATGC
This sequence comes from Lagenorhynchus albirostris, assembly GCF_949774975.1. Lineage (NCBI taxonomy): Eukaryota > Metazoa > Chordata > Mammalia > Artiodactyla > Delphinidae > Lagenorhynchus > Lagenorhynchus albirostris. The sequence continues at coordinate 51,367,674 of NC_083098.1, read as the reverse complement.
TAATGGTCCCCTTTTTTCATGAATAAAGAAAAACTGAACAAGACTCTGATATGGAGGGTGTGTGAGTATATTTGTATATGTGTATGCTAGACTCCAAAATATTACACAAGTTATTCTGCTTACTTTGAATATGTATACATGTTTCCATTTAAAAAGTAAAACACATTATTATACCAAGACTATAAAAATATCCACTATTTTTGGAGCTGGTGCAGTTTATCAAATAATGAGACTTTCAGCCAGTCACCAGCTGATTATTACGACTTTGCTGCTTTTTTTTTTTTTTTTTTTTTGTGGTACACGGGCCTCCCACTGTTGTGGTCTCTCCCGTTGCGGAGCACAGGCTCCAGATGCGCAGGTTCAACGGCCATGGCTCACGGGCCTAGCTGCTCCGCAGCATGTGGGATCTTCCCAGACCGGGGCACGAACCCGTGTCCCCTGCATCGGCAGGCGGACTCTCAACCACTGCGCCACCAGGGAAGCCCACGACTTTGCTTTTTAAAGTAGAAGCAGATAGAAAAATTTTTTAATGCAGAAAATTATAAGAAAGAAAATTAGTAACTCAAATCCCACCATTCATATGTTACTAACCTTCACCCTTTGATAAATACTTTCTAGTCACGTTTTTCTGTGCATATTTTATGTATTTTTTTCAGAGTTGAGCTTATTCCGCAGTAATATATACTGTTATGTAACATGCTTTTTCCACTTAACTCTATACCATAAGTATTTTCTCCTGTCATTATTTTGCTTAAACAATTTTAATGTCTAAATTGTGTTCTACTTTATCAATTAACCATAATTTATACAACCTAATTCCCTAAATTTTTAAAGGGATTTTTGTACAGTAAGAAATCTTTAATGATCTCTGTTGATCTGTCTGTGTGAGAAGTGACGTTGGAACTTCCTATCACTGGAAGCCTCTTTTCCTCCTTTTCCCTACCTGAAAATTTGTATCAGTGAGATGATTTAGTATGTTAGCCTTCATCCCTCCCCATCACTGTGACATGCCCACCAAGGGCAACAGGGGGAGGGCGAGGCATTTGGTAGAGAAGAAAGGTAAATAAAGGAAGGGAAGAGAGTGGTTTTAGGGATTATACCAAATGCAAGACCGGCTAAAATGTGGTCCATCTTGGCAGTGTGGAAGGTCTGACCGGCTGGAAGATGCTCCACCCATGGGACGAGACCCCCTCAGGAGCCCGATCCAGCGGGGAATCAACTTGCTCTGGAAACCTGGGACAAGAAAGTGTGGGGCCCTAGATTAAACGAATCTAAAGGCCATGGAAAAGATATAAGTTCAAGGGAAGATTTGTTTTTTCTCCTACAAAGTATAAAGCAACATAGAATCATAAACTATGCTTCTATATTTCTATGAGAGATGAAGGGTCTCTTGTCTGTGAATAAGTGGTGAGGATGACTGAATCCTTGGGCCCCGTGGAGTTGTGGGTTGAAGGACTTGTCTCTGACCTGAAAGACGGCTTTGTACATTCCTGTGGGTGTTGTGTGTGTTTGATCAGCTGATGTAAGACTGCTTAATAATGCAGTGTCTCTCCTCATTGTCCTCCACTCCAAGGGATGTAGTTGTGGGATTACAGAGAGGGAAAACCCACGTATGATAATACCTGTAGACGTATTTTTTTTAATCTCTGTTCAAATCAGACTTTGTGTCAGCAAGCTTCTCATAGTTAGTTGTCAAACATTTAACCCCTCCATTGCCCTGTCTAACCCACACACTATAATTGTAGTCTGATGGGCTTTTCAAAGGAATGTCTCCCCAGATTGCATTGCTGTACCAGTGCAATTTCCAGAAACTTTCTTAGGGAAGCTTGCGCACCATGACAAGCAAGTGGCTACTGGAAGAGTCTGCTGAAAGTTATGAGCTTACATTCTCATATCTGATCAAATCTCAGTCTCTGAGCCACTATAATAAAATGCACATTAAAATTTTTTTTTAGCCTTCACAAATTATTCTAAGTGTTTTAAAGAAGCCAAATAGGAGGCATATTGTAGGGTTGATAGTACACACAACATACTCAAAAATGAAATTATATTCCCTCATGTTCCTCTTTTTGCACCCTCTATTTTTGTTAGTAGTCCCACCACATGCCACATCACCATCGTAACCCTTCATGCTTCCCTCTTCTCCTGTCCATCACATCCAATCAGATGCCAATCCTCTCCATGTCTGCTTCAACCCCCTTGTAAAAAAGATTAAATGAGATTATATGCTTAGAAAATACTTGGCAAATTCTTTAGCATATTTTAAGAATGCAATAAAGGCTGGGTGTTATTATTATGATGATGATGATTAATTACATTATAAGTATTACCCTGTTTTCTGACCTGTAAGGACAAGAGAATTTGACTTTCCACTTTCACTTTCAGAGAGTGTAGGAAAGTTTCAGGGAGGTAGAAAAGAGTACCAACCAATAACTGTGTCCTTAGAACATAATGAATATCTCAGAGCCTATATTTTGAAATCACGAAGCAAGGCTGCTGATAATAACTACCCTGTCTCATAGGGTTGGTGAAGATAAAGTAAAATATAAATGTAAAACTCCTTTGCAAAATATAAAGTAACATATAAACATATACTGTTATTTCCATCTTCTTTTTTAATTACAAAATGAAAATAAGCAGGCTGGGATACATGATGACCAAGATGAAACTTTATTGATTGTGAAGAGAAGTTTCAGAAGTGCCTATTATTCTGTATAGTATGTAATTTTCATCTCACAGGAGCAATGCTTTGCAGACCCTCTGACAGTGAAGAAGTGGCTCTATACAGCCAATACTTCTGGATTCTGGAATGAAATGGTCACTCTTTACAAAAGGAAAACCCAATTACATTTATATTTTTTATTTCTTCTTTTTCTTGAAGATGGTTAAGATCGCAGTCCTATGTTGAAGGCTGAATCAAGATGAAGAGGCACAGACTTTTTCCTTGATAGTATAAAATGTTTTTTATGTTTTAACTTCTTATTTGGAAATAATTTAAAACTTATAAAAGCATTGCAAAGATAGTACAGTGAACTTCCATATACTCTTCAACCAACTTCCCATAATGTTAACATGTCACATAATTATGGTATAATTATCAAAACTAAGAAATTTACATTAGCACAATATTATTAACTAACCTACAGACTTTAAGTGGGTTTCACCAGTTTTTCCTCTACTATTCTTTTTGTGTTCCAGGATGTAATTCATGGTCCCACACTTCATTTCATTGCCATGTTTCCTTAGCCACTTCTAATTGGTGACAACCTCTCAGTCTCTCCTTGTCTTTAATGACCTTGACATTTTTGAAGAGTACTGGTCAGGTGTTTTGTAGACTAACCCAATCTGAATTTTTCCAGTGTTTTCTCATAATTAGATTGAGGTTATAAATTTTGAGGAAGCATTCCACAGAGGTGATGTGCCCTTCCTCAGGGGGATAAATGGTATCATTTATGTCTTATGTGATGTTGAAGTTATATCTGCTAGGTTTTTCCACTATAAATTTACTATGTTTCTCTTTGGACTAAATAAATATTTGGGAGAGATAATTTTTGGCTCTGCAAATATTGTGTTTCTCCTTAAAATTTTGACCATTAATTTTAGCATTCATCTGTGGATCTTGCCTGCAGCAATGATTACTGTGGCATTCTGATGGAAATTTACTATTTCCCTCATTCTTTCTACATTTACTAGTTCGAATTCTTCTGTAAGGAAAAGTTGTCCCCCTCTTCCCCCAAATAAATTTTATTTGATTTGTCACTAATAACATTCACTCTTCACATGATTTATGATCCAAATATCCTGACTACTTTACAGAGTTATCATGGGAATTGAATAAGATGGAACACATACAGCATAAGCATTCAATGGATGTGAGTTCCATTCCTTCCACTACCCATTTTCTAATGTCTAGATGAACCCAATATCTAAGCCATACAGTTAGTACTCAATCCACCATAATCAACAAAATTTTTATCATTAGATAACTTTGCACACATGTGACCACACCAAATAGAATGTAAGGCCCAAAGATGAGCAAACAGATTTCTTTATGGCCACAGAGACTCATAGCACCAGTACACTGTATTATATAGGGACAGTCAGAAATGCTGACTGAATGCATGAATGAATGAATGGGTATTTCATAAATGCCAAGAAAAGAGATATTAATGCTAAGAGCCCTAAATAAGGATCAGTTTAAATATTATTCCTTTGTTCAAAACATTCTCCCCTATCTCTCTTTTGTGTCATTTGCGTCTAGACAGGTTTAAACTTCAGTGTCAATAGATCTCTATTTCATAGTTCATTCATGTTCCTTTTTAAACCCATCAGGTTTTTCAAATCTTCAAAACATCTCAGAAAATAGCCCTAATTTTAAAACAGGCAAAGGATGGAAATGGACAATTCTAAAACAAGAACCAGAAGTGGCAGTTTAACTTCAAAAGTTGAACCACTGCAAGTTCAAATAAAAATATATTGTTTTTGCCTTATCAAATTAAGATATTTTACATCAGCTGTTCTCAAACTTTAATATGCGTTCAAACCACCAGAGGATCTTGTTAAAAATTAGATCCTGATTCAATGGGGCAAAGAAAGGACCAGAGGGATACTGCATTTCTCATAATCTCTGAGCAATGCCAATGTTGCTGAGCCTGAGGACCATACTTTGACCACTCAAACTGTAAACATAATGATCGGTGCTGGTGAAAACAGCTGTGTGCTGTATATAGCATTCTCATATAAATCAGTACAACCTTTTGGAAAGTACTTTGGCTATGTAACTTAGAGCAGTGCTTCCAAGTCCTGGCTGTACATTAAAATTTCCTGGCAAACTTTACAAAATATCTATGCCCAGATTCCATTCCAGAACAATTAAATCAAAATCTCTGGGAGTGGGGACTAATAGTATTTTCAATCAAAGGAAAATGAAAATTTTATTGAATAGATAAAATCGTGATTATATAGATAATTAATGAAATATTATGTGTTAAAAATATAATGTAGGAAAATGTTTACAATATAATGCCAATTTTTTCAGCTTTATTAAGGTGCAGTTGACAAATAAAATTATAAGATATTTAAAGTGTATGTTGTGATGATCTTGTAGACATAAACATTGTGAAATAATTCCCCCATCTAGGCAAGCCTGCCATAGGAGCTTCTTTCTCCGTGCATTCACAGGTGGCAGGGCACTACCTCCATGAGCTTCAGGGGTGGGAGTGAGCTGCAGCTGCCATCTTGAACCCCAGAGGTGGATGCAGACCACTACTGCTGTCACTGCTGCCACCAAGGATACTGTGAGCAAGTGCAGGTCACTGCTCCCACCTTCCCGGGAGCCTGCACAGCCTGCCACTGCAGAAGGTCCTGTGATCCAGGACCAACTGCTGGTCTCTGCCGCCACAGACAATTCGCACATGTCCCAGTTGTGGCTGCCTTATCCCTCCCTGGTCTGAGCAAGTAAGTGTTACCCAATCAGCCACTGCTTTTGCCCCCTCTTGTCTGGGTGGGGAACAGATGCCTGAGGGTGGCCCATATTCAGAGATGGGGCCAAAACCAAAGCTGAGCTACAGGGGCTGTGCAACTAAGGAAGAGGAATGCAAGTCTCCCCATGCAGCTGCACAGGCTGCAGATTAAATCCCAGCAATCAGCTTGGTAAACCCTGCATCTGTGGAATGCATGAATCCCACAACTGAGACTGGTCTAGCTTCAGCAGCTGTAGACTTTGGGGGCAAGTACACAAGGGACTTGGGCCAGGTAAGCATCGGAGCTGCCCAACAGGGCCCAGAGCGGGTCCAGAGGCCTACCTAGAGGCATTGGAGGGCCTCCTGGGGAGGCGGGGGTTGGCTGTGGCTCACAACGGGGGCAAACACACTGACAGCTAAGGCCCTGGGAAAATATTATTATTACTATTTTTTTGTTTTATTTTGTTCCATTGTTTTTTATTTTCTTCTCTTTTAAAATTTTTTTAATATATTTTTTCTATTTTTACTTTACTTTTTTGTTGTTTTTTTCTTGTTTTTGTTTTTTCTTTTGTTATCTTTTTTTATCATTTTTGTGTGTTTGTTTTATGTTTTCTTTCTGCTTATTTTAGTTTGCTTTCTGCTTTTGTTTTGTTTTTTGTTAGTTTTGTTTTTATTGTTTGTTTTCATTTGGGGTTCTTTGGTTGGTTGTTTTGTTGGTTTTTTTCCTTTGTTTTTTTCTTTGGGTCTCTTTCTTTGTCTTTGTTTGGTTTTGGTTTTACCACTTGTCTTGGGTTTGTCTGTTTTCTTTTCTTTTTGTTATTGTTGTTTGTTTGCTTTTGTTTTTGCTATTTGTCTTGGGTTTTGTTTGTTTGTTTTCTTTTCCTTTTTGTTGTTTTTTTTTTCACCATGGCATGAGGCTTGCAGGGTCTTGGTTCCCCAGCCAGGGCTCAGGCCTGAGCCTCCATGGTAAGAGAGCTGAGTCCAAGATGCTGGACCACCAGAGAATTCCTGGCCCTCGGGGACTATTAATCAGAATGAGCTCTCCTGGATGTCTCCATCTCAACAGCAAGACCAGGCTCCACCCAAATGCCTGCAGGTTCCAGTGCTGAACGCCTCATGCTAAACACCTAGGAAGACATGAACACAGCCCCACCCATCAGCAGACAGCCTGCCTAAGGTCATACTAAGCTAACAGACACCCCAAAACACACCACCTGACACGGCCCTACCCATCAGGGGGACAATACTCAGCTCCACCCACCAGAGTACAGGAACCAGTCCCTCCCACCAGGAAGTCTACACAAGCCCCTAGACCAACCTCACCAACCAGGGCACCAGGAGCAGACACCAGAAGCAAGAGGAACTATGACCCTGCAGCCTGCAGAAAGGAGACCTCAGACACAGTAAGTTAGACAAAATGAGATGACAGAGAAATATGTGCAGACAAAGAAGCAAGCTAAAAACCCACAAGACCAAACAAATGAAGAGGAAATAGGCAATCTATCTGAAAAAGAATTCAGAGTGATGATAGTAAAGATAATCCAAATCTCAGAAATAGAATGGAGGCACAGATCGAGAAAATACAAGAAATGTTTAAAAAGGACCTAGAAGAATGAAAGAACAAACAAACAGTGATGAACAACACAATAACTGAAATGAAAAATACACTAGAAGGAATCAGTAGCAGAATAACTGAGGCAAAGGAGTGAATAAGTGAGCTGGAAGATAGAAAGGTGAAATAACTGCCAAGGGGCAGAATAAAGAAAAAGAATGAGAAGAATTGAGGACAGTCTCAGAGACCTCTGGGACAACATTAAATGCACCAACATTCAAATTATAGGGGTCTCAGAAGAAAAAGAAAAAAGGAAAGCATCTGAAAAAATACTTGAAGAGATTATAGTCAAAAACTTCCCTAACATGGGAAAGGAAATAGTCTATCAAGTCCAGGAAGCACAGAGAGCTACACCCAATGAGAAACACGCTGAGACACATATTAATCAAACCAACAAAAATTAAATATAAGAAAAAATATTAAAAGCAGCAAGGGAAAAACAACAAATAAAATACCAGGGAATCCCCATAAGGCTATCAGCTGATCTTTCAGCAGAAACTCTGCAGGCCAGAAGGGAGTACCAGAATATATTTAAAGTGATGAAAGGGAAAAACTTACAACCAAGATTACTCTACCCAGCAAGCATCTCTTTCTGATTTGACAGAGAAATCAAAAGCTTTACAGGCAAGTAGAAGCTAAGAGAATTCAGCACCACCAGACCAGCTTTGCATCAAATGCTAAAAGAACTTCTCTAGGCAGGAAGCACAAGAGAAGAAAAAGACCTACAAGAGCAAACCCAAAACAGTTAAGAAAATGGTAATAGGAACATACATATTGATAATTACCTTAAATGTAAATGGATTAAATGCTCCAACCAAAAGACATAGACTGGCTGAATGGATACAAAAACAAGACCCGTACATATGCTGTCTACAAGACACCCACTTCAGACCTAGGAACACATACAGACTGAAAGTGAGGGGATGGAAAAAGATATTCCATGCAGATGTAAATCAAAAGAGAGCTGGAGTAGTAATTCTATATCAGACAAAATAGACTTTAAAATAAAGACTATTACAAGAGACAAAGAAGGACACTACATAATGATCAAGGAATTGATCCAAGAAGAAGATATAACAATTGTAAATATTTATGCACCCAACATAGGAACACCTCAATACATAAGGCAAATGCTAACAGCCATAAAAGGAGAAATCAACAGTAACACAATCATAGTAGGGGGCTTTAACACCCCACTTTCACCAATGGACAGATCATCCAAAATGAAAATAAATAAGGAAACACAAGCTGTAAATGATACATTAAGCAAGATGGACTTCACTGATATTTATAGGACATTCCATCCAAAAACAGCAGAATACACTTACTTCTCAAGCGCACATGGAACATTCTCCAGGATAGATCACATCTTGGGTCACAAATAAAGCCTTGGTAAATTTAAGAAAATTGAAAACGTATCAAGCATCTTTTCCAACCACAATGCTATGAGATTAGAAATCAATTACAGGAAAAAAAACTGTAAAAACTCAAACACATGTAGAAAAAACAGTATGCTACTAAGTAACCAAGAGATCACTGAAGAAATCAAAGAGGAAATCAAAAAATACCTAGAAACAAGTGACAACGAAAATACAGCAACACAAAACCTATGGGATGCAGCAAACGCAGTTTTAAGAGGGAAGTTTATAGCAATACAATGCTACCTCAATAAACAAGAAAAACCTCAAATAAACAACCTAAACTTAACCTAAAGCAATTAGAGAAAGAAGAGAAAAAAAACTCCAAAGTTAGCAGAAGGAAAGAAATCATAAAGATCAGTGCAGAAATAAATGAAATAGAAATGAAGAAAAGAGCAAAGATCAATGAAACTAAAAGCTGGTTCTTTGAGAAGATTTACAATATTGATAAACCTTTAGCCAGACTCATCAAGAAAAAAAGGGAGAAGACTCAAATCAATAAAATTAGAAATGAAAAAGAAGAGGTTACAAGTGACACCATAGAAATACAAAGGATCATTAGAAGACTACTGCAAGCAAACTATATGCCAATAAAATGGACAACCTGGAAGAAATGGACAAATTCTTAGAAAGGTTCAACCTTCCAAGACTGAACTAGGAAGAAATAGAAAATATGAACAGACCAATCACAAGTAATGAAATTGAAACTGTGATTTAAAATCTTCCATCAAACAAAAGTCCAGGACCAGATGGCTTCACAGGCAAATTCTATCAAATATTTAGAGAAGAGATAACACCTATCTTTCTCAAACTCTTCCAAAAAACTGCAGAGAGAGGAATACTCCCAAGCTCATTCTACAAGGCCAGCATCACCCTGATACCAAAACCATACAAAGATAGCACAAATAAAGAAAATGACAGGCCAATATCACTGATGAACATAGATGAAAAATCCTCAGCAGAATACTAGCAAATGGAATCCAACAACATTTATCCCAGGGATGCAAGGATTCTTCAATATACACAAGTCAATCAATGTGATAAACCATATTAACAAATTGAAGAATAAAAACCATATGATCATCTCAATAGATGCAGAAAAAGCTTCTGACAAAATTTAACACCAATTTATGATAAAAACTCTCCACAAAGTGCGCCTAGAGGAAACCAACCTCAACATAATAAGGCCATATACGACAAACCCACAGCAAACATCATTCTCAATGGTGAAAAACTGAAAGCATTTCCTCTAAGATCAGGAACAAGACAAGGATGTCCACTTGCAGCACTATTATTCAAAATAGTTTTGGAAGTAGCCATGGTAATCAGAGAAGAAAAAGAAATAAAAGGAATACAAATTGGAAAAGAAGAAGTAAAACTGTCACTGTTTGCAGATACATGACACTATACATAGAAAACCCTAAAGATGCCACCAGAAAACTACTAGAGCAAATCAATGAATTTGGTAAAGTTGCAGGATACAAAATTAATGCACAGAAATCTCTTGCATTCCTATACATTAACAATGAAAGATCAGAAAGAGAAATTAAAGAAACAATCCCATTTACCATTGCAACAAAAAGAATAAAATACCTAGGAATAAACCTATGTAAAGAAGCAAAACACCTGTATTGAGAAAACTATAAGATACTGATGAAAGAAATCAAAGATGACACAAACATATGGAGAGATATACCATGTTCTTGGATTGGAAGAATCAATATTGTGAAAATGACTATGCTACCCAAAGCAACTGACAGATTCAATGCAATCCCTATCAAATTACCAATGGCATTTTTCACAGAATTAGAACAAAAAGTTTACAATTTGTATGGAAACACAAAAGACCCCAAATAGCCAAAGCAATCTTGAAAAAGAAAAATGGAGCCAGAGGAATCAGGCTCCCTGACTTCAGACTACACTACAAAGCTACAGTAATCAAGACAGTATGGCACTGGCACACAAACAGAAATATAGATCAATGGTACAGGATAGAAATCCCAGCGATAAACCCACATACCTATGGTCACCTAATCTATGACAAAGGAGGCAAGAGTATACAGTGGAGAAAAGACAGCCTCTTCAATAAGTGGTGCTGGGAAAACTGGACAGCTACATGGAAAATAATGAAATTAGAACACTCCCTAACACCATACACAAAAATAAACTCAAATGGATTAAAGACCTAAATGTAAGACTGGACACTACAAAACTCTTAGAGAAAAACATAGGAAGAACACTCTTTGACATAAACCACAGCAAGATCTTTTTTGACCCACCTCCTACAGTAATGAAAATAAAAACAAAAATAAACAAATGGGACCTAATGAAACTTAAAAGATTTTGCACAGCAAAGGAAACCATAAACAAGATGCAAAAAGTCCTCAGGATAAGAGAAAATATTTGCAAATGAAGCAACTGACAAAGGATTAATCTCCAAAATATACAAACAGCTCATGTGGCTCAATATCAAAAAAACAAACAACCCAATCCAAAAATGGGCAGAAGACCTAAATAGACATTTCTCCAAAGAAGACATACAGATGGCCAAGAAGCACACAGAAAGCTGCTCAACATCACTAATTATTAGAGAAAAGGGAATCAAAACTACAATGAGCTATCACCTCACACCAGTGAAAATGGGCATCATCAGAAAATCTACAAAAAACAAATGCTGGAGAGAGTGTGGAGAAAAGGGAACCCTCTTGCACTGTTGGTGGGAATGTAAATTGATACAGCCACTATGGAGAACAGTATGGAGGTTCCTTAAAAAACTAAAAATAGAACTACCATATGATCCAGCAATCCCACTACTGGGAATGTACCCAGAGAAAACCATAACTCAAAAAGACACATGCACCCCAATGTTCACTGCAGCACTATTTATAAGAGTCAGGACATGGAAGCAACCTAAATGTCCATCAACAGAGGAGTGGATAAAGAAGATGTGGTACATATATACAATGGAATATTACTCAGTCATAAAGAAGAACAAAATTGGGTCATTTGTAGAGATGTGGATGCACCTAGAGACTGTCATATAGAGTGAAGTAAGTCAGAAAGAAAACGCAAATATCATATATTAATGCATATATGTGGACTCTAGAAAAATGGTACAGATGACCTTATTTGCAAAGCGGAATAGAGCCACAGATGTAGAGAACAAACATATGGACACCAAAGGTGGAAGCGGGTAGTGGGATGAATTGGGAGATTGGGAATGACATACATACACAACGATGTATAAAGTAGATAACTAATGAGAACCTACTGTATAGCACAGGGAACTCTACTCAGTGCTCTGTGGTGACCTAAATGAGAAGGAAATCCAAAAAAGAAGAGATATATGTGTATGTATAGCTGATTCACTTTGCTGTACAGCAGAAACTAACACAATGTTGTAAAGCAACTATACTCCAATAAAAAATTTAAAAAACAGATTCCCATATCCAGTTAAGTAACACATCCTATCTTTTTCTTTTTCTTTTGTGAGAATATTTAAGTTCTACTCTCTTAGCAAATTTCAGCTATACAATACAGTCTTATCAACTATAGTCATCATTGATGACTATACATTAGATCCTGAGACCATATTCATCTTATAGGTGAAAGTTTGTACCCTTTTACCAGCCTCTCCCTATTTCCCCCACCAGCACCCAGTCCCTGGCAACCACTTTTCTGCTCAATGAATTTGACATTTTTTTTAGATTCCACATATAAGTGATACCATGCAGTATTTGTCTTTCTCTGTCTGACTTAGCATAATGCCCTCAAGGGCCATCCATGTTGTCACAAATGACAGGATTTCCTTCTTTCTCATGGTTTAATAATATTTCATCACACAATAATGCATGTGTGTATATATGTAAATAAATTTATGCATATATATACATGTATGTATATATACATCTTCTTTATCCATCCTTCCATTGATGGATAATATAATGTTAAATTTAAAAATAATGCAAACTGTATGTACAGTATGATGTTAATTGATTAATTGATTCAACAGTTTAATTATTTAGTATCTGTATGTACCAGGCAGTATTCTAACAGTTGCTTGGAATAATTTAGTAAGTAATACAAAGATCCCTTTCCTTGAGGAGCTTACATTCTATATATTAGGTATCTGAAACAAAAGTAGATACAGTCAAACATGAGTCAAAGTTAGTTCTGGGCAATCTTTATTTTCATCTTTAAGCATTTTGGTAGTCCCATGTTTCAAACTCATATAAAAATAGATATTTTCCTCAAATATACTATCCACATGGTATCAAGATGAGTTAACACTCCAAAAGTAATCTTTTCTTGAAAGATTTAAATTAAGCCCTCTTGGAAATTTCAACTTTATCTGTCTCCTTTTCTGACAGTTGCTTTTCTATGGGCTAGAAATTTCCTCCTTTCCCCACTTTGATCTCTAATCCTGAGGTGCATCTTCAACTCCCTCTGCTCGCCAGACAGCATAAACAGATGAAGACCAAATTAAGGAAAAACCTGGAAAATCACAAAGCACAGCAACTATCCTACACACTTATCCCACATTTGTTCAATAAAAAGACACTTACTGAACACCTATTATGTGCTAGACATCATCCTAGGTGCTGGAAATACAAGAGAAATAAGATATAATCCCTGTCCTTGAAATTGTCCTATATTTTTCTCTAGGAAATTACCAAGTCCCAGAAGATTCCTTGGGCCTAGGACTCAAGAAAAAATATCCACTCTGCCTAGAAAGGATGACTGGTATGTATTCATGCTGGGCTATGAAAATAACATGTTTCTGTGGAAATCAGGGGCACCCTTCTATAATACTCTCTGGAAGATACTAAAATATTTAAGCTTTAAATTGCCCTAGACTAAGACAGTCAGCATAAAGTAAGAGACCTAGACACAAGGGAGAAAAGTGACCCAAAACCATGAGCAGTCTGGGGTAAAAATATGGTCAGCTGCCCCAAGAAAAGTCAGGTATGTTCTTGATTCTTTCCTAACTTAAGACATGATTTCAAGATTTGAATTGTTGCAAGACTATAAAATTCCATGAAATGAAAATTCTAGAGGTGCTCTATTCTTACCCCCTTCTTTTTTTCTTCCTTTTTTTTGTTTTTGTTTTTGGCTGTGCTGCACAGCATGTGGGATCTTAGTTCCCTAACCACAGATTGAATCCGTGCTCCCAGCATTGGAAGCACAGAGTCTTAACCTCTGGACCAGCAGGGAAGTCCCTTACCCCCTTCATTACATAACAAGTAGTTACCTATTTGATGTGGTGAGCAGACATGATATTCCAGGAATGACATCCCTTAAATAAACATTCCCTATAATTGATGTTTTAACCACAAATGGCCATGACAGACAGATGGGATTTGGACTCTGCTTAAACATCTACTATTGAGTCAATACAACTTGCAAACTCACTGTTTTTTTACCCAAGGTGTTTGATCCTTTTGAGCTATGACAGTATAAAAATTACATGAAACATGAAAAATTAAAGTGTGAATTTCAGAGTAAGTTAAGCCATTAGAACATTCCAGTAACTTCTCAAGACTTTGAATAAACTCTGCAGGCTTTGATTTAAAAGTCTCTACCAGTTGGTTCTACTGAACAGAAGGCGTCCTCACTCTCCTTCAAATCCACCATACTGTATTAGTTTTGCAGCAACTGAACTTAGCCTAAGCCTTTTTCACTGGTGTATAGAAACAGAACCTTGCAATGGAGATGGGACAAACCCTTGGGGGTATTCTGACAATTTTTGCAGGCATTTTTTGCTGTCATGATGATTAAAGCTGCCATTGATGTGCAGTGGCAAAGGCCAGTGCTGCTAAATGCTCTGCAATACATGGGCAAATGCCAAATGAGAAAGATTTGGTTCACATCTTGCATGCCTTTCAAATGCCCCATCAGACTTTCATGGAGTTAAATAAAACAATTTGTTTATCCAAGCCTAGGATCCAACTCTTTTTAAATGTTAATATACACAGAATATTTTAGGCCTGCACCTTCCTTTTAATCATGGAAAGAGTATGCTTTGTTTTTGCTCAAACTTTTCAGAGAGTTGTTAACCGTTGTGGAAAATCAAGTCCCTAAAGACAAGCACCATTCATGGCATTTGAGCCAATGGTCCACAGTGGTACCATCTATATTTATAGCTGCCGCTTGCCAATATTTTACAGTGGAGATTTTAGACACCATTAATGTTAACTGAGATACATGAAGTGCAAAGAGCTTACCACGTTTTATTAATAATTCTATCATTTTACTTTGGGGAATAATGGTTTCTTATTATGTATGTTATAAAAATTACAACTTGAAATTTCTTGAAATTCCCCATTGTTCTTCAATCTAACTTTCTTTTCAACCTTATAGTCCCCATAGATCTGCCACAAAATTTCTCTATTGTCCCTTGATTTACTATTTATTTTCTCAGTAGGTCTCTAATTCCCCATTGACTATCAAAGTATATGGTTCTGTGGTCCCTTTGTATATTCAAGACAGAATGTATACCTCAACATGTGGTTTTAAAATAGAATTTGTTTACTCAACTATTCTGTCTCATCTCTGTCCCATGAAACACAAGGAATTATTTAGACATACACTTGTAAATAAGGTACAGCTAATTTGCAAGATCATACTCCCTCATTTTCTCACCTCAGCAGTCTGTAAGTTGTCTTGACATGTTATCCCTACTGCAGTTAAGGTTATTTCCCACTTTCTCTTATCATATATAGACAGGTCTAGTCTGTCATTACTTACCCTAACACTAGTTTTTATTCTAGTGTCTACTGTACCTCTGCTCTTTCATTCTCCTCTACTTCTTATTCAGCATGGCTTTTACTTTTACTTCTAAATTCTTAGTCATTACAAGTAGGTACAAACATCTGACTACCTCATTTTGGCTTCTTGTGTAGTCGTGCTCACGTGTTATATATTGAAATGCACACTGTTTATTATACTTTTCCTTCTCCTTTAAATTGCAGTAAGGATATTATATGTATATTTAATGTAATTTAGTTTTTAAATTATGTTTGCATGTAGGTTACAGAGTGAATTTAATTTCAGGAAAGGAAATATTTATGTAAAAAGAGGACTTCAGGTCTGAGGAGGAGAAAAAATGTACACTATTTGCCACCTCTACCCTCAGACACGTTGTCCCTCCTCTCTGCCCTGTGGTTCTATCTGCTCTTCAAGGCTCATTCAGAGAGTTTTGCAATTAGATTTTCGAAACTGCTTGTGCCTTTGAAGGTCTCTTCTTTGAAATCCTATGACTCTATTTACTATAAGTAGTTGAAATTTAGTCTCCTACTGACTTGAACTACCACTGCTGATCTTAAGTGTGTGTGCATTATTGCCTCCCCAACTGAAATGCAAGCTTCTGGAAAGCAAAATTATTTGCCAGGCTATATCCTCTATCACTATACTTCGCACAAAGATAGAACTCAGTAAATTCCGGCTGAGTAAATAAACCAACTTCTAAATTTTATATGATAGCATAGTTCTTGGCACACCCCTCTTGTCAGACCAAACTTTAATTAGTTCTGTGTACGTCTGATTCTCCCACAAACTGTTAGAGAGGAAAGGGACCATGGTTACTCAGCCTTGTAATCTCAGCATCAGAGCCCACTGCCTAGTTCACAGAAATCACCCAGTGGCTGTTTACAAATGACCAGATGGATGCATTTAATTAAATACATGAGGAGGATTCTGATTAACTATAGATCATGTGGAAGCAATTTAATAGGAATGAATGTAATTAAAAGTCACTGCAGCAGAGAAAATCCTGAAACGGAGGTTCCCAGAGTTTTACCTTCACATTCACATTACCATTTTGTTGTGACTTTCTGTCTCATTTTCAATCCTCTCCCCTGCAGAAACTTTCTCACAAGGTAACTCTTTGAAAGAGATCTGAAAGAAGATAGAGGTTAAGAAAAGATGAGGTCCAGTGGAGCCCTTGCATGGCAGGCGGCATGGGTTTGATCACTGGTCAGAGAACTAAGATCCCACAAGATGCGTGGCACGGCCCAAAAAGAAAAAAAATGAAACCCGTCTCGAGGTTAGAAAGCCTTTATCCTCCTTGAAAACTGGGAGGAACTCTATTTTATAGACTTCTTGTAAGACTAAATTTTGTAGACTTAGAAATAATTCTAAATGTCTAACCAAGTTTATTCTAGTTCACTTTACCACCTGTGCATCACCACAGAATCAGCATGTCCTATATTTTAAATGTATCATTTTATCTTAATAATAAAAGAATTCACATTTATCGTAGAACTTTTGAAAAGACAGATATTTTCAAATATTAAATCATCCATTTTGCTAACAAAAATGATCACTGTTTCTGTGTATTTCTTTCCAGTCTTTTCCCTATGCATCTATGTGTCTACAATTTTACAGAATTAGGATCATATAATGGAAATATATGGGGCTTTTTTCCAGTTTTTAAATTACAGTAATGGTTAAAAAAAAAAGAAGCCTATAACAGGGGTCTTTTCCATGTCAGGACTCCTCTTAAAAATTATTGAAGACCCCAAAAGGCTTTGTGGGTTAAAATTAGATTTTTTGGTATTTATTTATTAACTATTTTGGAATAACAATAACAAACCAATTACATGCTAACATAAACAAAAAAATTTATATGAAAAGTCACTACATTTCTCAAAACAAAATTTTAGAAAGAAATAATGAAATTGTTTTTACATATTTGTAAATCTCTTTAATGTCTGACTTCATAGAAGATAGGGAGATTCTCCTATCTATTGCTGCATTCCCTCTGTTATATCATCCATCATGTAGCCTCTGGAAAACTCCACCATGCACTTGTGAGAGAAGAGAACGAGAGGGAAAAGGGCAGATAACATCTTAGAACTATTATCTTTGAAAGTTTTGAATTCAGGATGCCCAAAATGATCTTGGGACCCCTGGGTATCTCCAGACCATACTCTGAGAATGTGTAGTCCTGTGGATTGGATGTGGATGAGAAAATGTTAATGGGCCTCTCCCTTCAGCACAGATTTTGCTCCATGTACTCCAGGAACTCCACATTGGCCATACTATTCCTGGAAGACCCTAGAATGCCAGCCTTGGCTCAGTCACATCACAGTCTTGGGGCATGATAATTTGCACATGGACCACTGCACCTCTGGCCTCTCCACCACGATGGCACAGTGAATGACCAGAGTAGAGTCTCACCTAGGCAAGGGCTTATGACTGGAAGGACAAAAAAAGTCATATATTATTTTTTACAATAAAAATTAAAATAAAGTATTCTCATTTTGAAAAATATTAACAATTCTTCAGCTAGAAATTTTAAAAAATTAAATAAATTAGAAAAAGGCAAGTCACAGGAACTTCCCTGGTGGCGCAGTGGTTAAGAATCCACCTGCCAGTGCAGGGGATACGGGCTCAAGCCCTGGTCTGGGAAGATTCCACAATCCGTGGAGCAACTAAGCCCGTGTGCCACAACTACTGAGCCCACATGCCACAATTACTGAAGCCTGCATGCCTAGAGCCCATGTTCCACAACAAGAGAAGCTACTTCAATGAGAAGCACACACACCACAATGAAGAGTAGCCCCCGCTCACTGCAACTAGAGAAAGCCTGTGCACAGTGATGAAGACCCAACACAGCCAAAAATAAATAAATAAATTTATTTTTTTAAAAAAAGAAAAAGGCAAGCCACAAACACCGGTAGTGTCTAGCCAACATCACCTACTGAAGGAGCTCTTCCCAGTGAATCTTCAAAATTACAAACAATTTGTAAGGCCATCTCTAATGGGAAAGATGCAGGAGGTTGTGGCTAAGCAACTCCATGTATTCCAGGTCTAGTGACAAATCCACCATTTTGTTAGCTATATGTGCCAGACTAACTTAGTCTTTTGCCAGCTAACCTTATGTTCACAAACAATTATGTGATTATGATTTAGCTTTTGATATAGGTCTTTCTATGGAGCAATAGTAAAGTGATCATGAATAGTCTGACCAGAGAGAGCTCTGCTGCTTGTTATAAATTAATAAAATAGTTTGGTTTTGACTGTTTTTAATATTACCATTGTGTCAAGAAGCTTATACAGAACAGGTCAAGAAAGGTATCTGACAGTCATAAGCCCTTCTGGTAGCTTCAAAATGCCTGCCAGACCCACTTCCCCTTCTAAAATTTCCTTAGTCATGCTTCATAACTTTCACCATACCTCCATGGACACAACTTATTGGACTAGGGATGGGTACTTTTTCTGGCCAACTGTCTATGAGTTGCCCTGACTCAAAAGTCCTGCCCAGTTCAGAGTTCCTATATGTAATGGTGACTAGTTAAATCAGTCATGTCCTCTCTCTTAGGAAATTTAGAGACTTAGGAAGAGGCAGTTAGTAAACCTAGTTAGCTGGATCATGAAAAGCAGCAGAGAACAGCTATGTTTCTGTAAGATGTCACAGCTACTAGAAGAGAAAGCTGCAGTGCCTGCTGAGTTGTGAAGCTGCTGGATACCAGAGCAATTACAAGGTATTGGATGACATTCCATCTCCATGAGGCCTGAAAATACATCTGTTCCTATTTCGCTTTCATTAAGTAAGAAGCACATTTTGTTCTTACAACTTATAACAGTGTAAGTCCCATTACATCATAAGCTGAATGAGAAAGTGGAAAGTCAATTTAGCCAAAGTCATCCTGCATGCTGCAGTGAAAAGTACTTAAGGTTTAGAGCAGGCTTCAAAAGCCAAAATGCCTACCCAGGCAAGGCAGGTAACATACATGAGTGAAGACAGACAGATGTAAGGGAAGTAAGGAGGGATGTTTGCCCTGTTAAAGGGAACAATTGCACCTTAACATTGGTTATAGTTACCATTCAGAATGACAGTATGAGAGAACTTAAGCTTTAAATGGCATAATGCATGTTCAATGCTTACTATATGTCCAGCACATTGCAAGACCTCATTAATATTCATTATTATTGTCTTATATCATTTACAATCATCATTAACAGCTACATATCTATAAGAATCATCTGGAGAAATGAAACTGCTTGGCAAATTTACATTTTCTAATTCCTTAATATATATTTATCTCACAAAAATTTTTTGATCATACTCTTTAAAATGCTTCTCCAGTTTTACTGGTCTCTTAAATGGAAACCCTAAAATTTAAGGTATGCTGACTCTACTGATTTACTTTCTGTTGATTCATTTCTTTGGTTTTTGGAGGAAAGATAGTCCACTGTTTCTTGGTTTTTCTAGCCTATATTTTCCCTGGTAATTACCTCCATAGACACACTTCAGACATTGCCTATCAGGCAGAAATGTGAATTGAAAATAATGTGATTTTTTTCCAAGTTGGTTTAGGCCTTTAATCAGAGACTGCCAGTTCTGCCCAGCTCTTCCAAAACAAATCAGTAAGTTTTCTTGCCTTTGAAGGATTGGTACAAATGGCGAAATTTAGCTAAGAAACGAGTAAGGAGATACTATCTAAAAAAGCAGCATGGTGACACAACATACACACTTACAGAGCACTTACACCATAACTTACAATTCCAGGGTTTAGGTAGAAGATTGTCTTTTTGTTTTGTTTTGTTTTAATGTACAAGATCCCATAACCAAAATGAGAGTAATTGAGTCAAATGTGTCTAAGCTTCCTTCTGTTTTAACAACTACTATGAATTAATATTGTGAAATAATATTATGAATTAATATATAACATATTCAAAGCACTTCAAAGCTCAAAGTAAATAATGCTGATTAATATAATCCATTCAGATTCAGTTTCCTACTTAAGGACAGTGTGATATAGGGTAAACAGCATGTATGTAAACAGCTTATACAACTCAGTATCAAAAAAACAAACAACTCAGTTAAAAAATAGGCAGAAGACCTGAATAGATATTTTCCCAAAGAAGACATACAAATGGCTAACAGGCACATGAAAAGATGCTCAACATCTCTAATTATCAGAGAAATGCAAATCAAAACTACAATGAGATATCACCTCATAGCTGTCAGAATGGCTATCATCAAAAAGCCTACAAATAACAAATGTTGGAGAGGATCTGGAAAAATGGTAACCCTTGTATACTTTTGGTGGGAATATAAATTAGTACAACCACTATGTAAAACAGTATGGAGGTTCCTCAAAAAACTAAAACAGCACTATCATATGATTCAGCAATTCTACTACTGTGTATATATCTGGAAACAAATGAAAACACTAATTTGAAAAGATATATGCACACCAATATTCATAGAGGTACTATTTACAGTAGCCAAGATATGGAAGCAACCAAAGTACCCAACAACAAATGAATGGATAAAGAAGATATAATATATATATACAGTGGAATATTACTGAGCCATGAAAAAGAATAAAATTCTGCCATTTGCAGCAATGCGGCTGGACCTAGAGACTATTATGCTTAGCGAAATAAGTCAGACAGAGAAAGACAAATACTGTAGGACATCACTTATATGTGGAATCTCAAAAATAATACAAATAAATGTATATGCAAAACAGAAACAGTTTCACAGACAGAGAAGTCAAGCTAGTGGTTACTAAAGGGGAAAGGGAAGGACAGGAGCAAATTAGGAGTATGGTATTAAGAGATATGAACTACTATGTATAAAATAGATAAGCAGCAAGGATATATTGTACAGAACAAAGAATTTATAACCATTATCTTGTAATAACTTTTAATGGAGTATAATCTATAAAAATACTGAATAACAATACTGAACACTTGAAACTAATATAATATTGTAAATCAAATATACAAACAAACAAAAACAAAACCCAGCAATGTACAGATCTTGGAGTGATACTGACCTGAATTCAAATTCTGATATGCTTATCAGATATATATTTTTGACAAGTTCCTTAACCTCTCAAAGCCTGTATTATCATCTCTAAAGATGGGGACAATAAGGCTTCTTTATAAAGCTTATAAGAGAATTTCATGAAATAACATAGAAAAAATGTCCATTGTCTATTATTTAGCAGACATTTAATAAATGTTACTTTCTTATTTCTATCCCATCTTCCCCCATCACAACATGAAGATCAACCCAATTTCACGTATATCTCAGAAAATATGAGAGAAGACTTGAATGTCCTTAGACACAATACAGAAGGTTAAGGATCTTGCCTCTTACACCTTGAGTAAGGACAGATCTGTGCTGCCCCTTCATTTCAGGTAGATCTGTCTGGAGTGGCCAGAGTGAAAGATATTAGTTTATTTATTCACTAAGTCATTTATTCAACAAATATTGAACCCTGTAAGGTTGAGCTACATGTCTACAGCGGAAGAGCTGTGGACTTTGGACCCAGACTAAATTGGAAATTTGACTCTACTATTTGCCTGCATGGCCTTGAGCAAATAGTTAAAGCTCCTTGATGCTCATTTCCATATCTAAACATTAGAGCTCATAATAATACCTGCCTCCGGGGGTTCTTATGAGGAATAAATGTAATAATATAGGGAAAATACCAGGAATAGAGTAAAAGTAGACCCTAACAGATAGCATTCACTTCCCCCCTATTCTATGCTAGATTTTATTATATCCTGGAAAGCACAGCTACCAGTCAAGAGATAAACACATCTTTCTGGTTTAAAGAGTAAATACATGTGCTTCATCATGTGTACTTCCTCTATTATTTTTGCTTACAGTTTTGTACCTCTCTGCACTTCTGTGTTTCAGCCAGAAATGCTGAGACAACAGTAGGAAAGTGACAGGATCTCCCTCTTGCCTGAATGAGAAATCCTGGCTGCTTTCTGGGAGAAGTTGTTCTTACATTTGCAGTCCAGTTGGTTTAGAGTCTTATATTTTTACATCAACCCAACATTACCTTCCTCTATCTAAAATTCAGTAAAATCCTCCAAACTCTTCATCCCTGGGACTCACATGGTCAGGATTTTTTTTTAATGATGTATTATTAAATGTGACGCTGTGAAATGCAGTGTCTCAGAGTCACAATAAGATTCCTCCATCATTACTTTAATCCATCTCTCTCTAGAAATGGTTAAAATTTATTTCTCAATGATAAAATTAAATTTGAAAGAAATAATCATGTGAAACATGTCTTCATATACACTGTATAACCAATAATGCTCCATTTGTGAGGGTTTTCAGAGAATGAGCTATTCCACATATGTGAATTTCAGATAAATGAAGTTTGCAGTTGACCCACTATGATTTCACTCGCCCCAGCTTACTTAAAATGAGTTCTAGAAAGCAGAGAAGAAAATGGAGAAATATGGAGAAGCAGCGAAAGCCCATATTATGAATTCAGAGCAGTGTAGATAGCTTGACTAAAGAAGAACAGGAAGAAGAAGCCACATCCCAGTCCAAGGTAGAAAATGCTGCCAGAACCCCTGTCCTCCTCCCTACCCTGCTTAGGGCAGACAGTGCCACACTATGGCCTATGGTCATTGGCAGGAGAGGTAGAACTACAGATGGCAAGCTGCAGAGGCCTGGAAAGACAAGCTTTGAAATTAGAAGTATCTTGAGTTGAAATTTTGTGTGGCTTTTTACTCTACTTATTGACCTAAAGCTGAAATATTTGAAAGAATTTGGTTTCAGGGGTCTTTGGGGCTTATTGAGAGCTTTGGGAGCACCTACAGGCCTTTGAAATGTGTCAAGAAGGGTCTCAGGAAAAAAAAGGTAATTCATTAATGGGGCTTGCTCTATGCTCCAGTTTTAAAAGAAAGGGAAGAAAAAAGGGTCTTTACACTGTCTTATGGTTTGTTAAGCCCGCTGTCCAGGGAAGGAAAGGAGATCATAATTCGAGACTACCAGAGCTGTGTATATCTATCAGAATTCACTGTGCTCACCCTAGAAACTGATAAGGGTAAGGAATTCCAACACATTTCATCATTTTAGAGGCAAACTCTATAATTTTACCTCTCTGCTTCCTAGACTAAAAGATAAAAACATAATGTAACCTGATTTTAATGACACGATGATCATTTAAAACTCCCTTTTCTATTTTAAGAGGGGCTTCTAAGACAGTGAGAAACATGATATTCTGTATAAAGCATCCTCAGCCTGTCTGATTTTTATGTTTTTGTTTTGTTTGTTTTTACCTTTGTTCTTAGTCTCAGCTATTATTTCTGGTGACTATGTGTTTCTAAATTTAGAAGTATTTCTCTTTCCTTTCTTATTTTCTTATGATCTGAAAATAATAAAATGATGATATTTATTTGAAGTATAACTCAAATAAGAACAAAAAAGGAACTAAGAAAAATCTCTTATAAGCACATTGGCTTTAGGGCTATGTGCTCTCTGTTTTAGTGGCTTTGAAGAGAATTTTTTGCTTACTTCTGAGTTCTTGAACATGTTCCAAATAGCTACATTTAAAGATAAATAACCCTTGAATTAAATGCACTAGATAAATATTATGCCACCCTTGCTGATTCCTTTCATTCTCTCACCCCTACATATACTCTAGCAGTAAATCCTACCAGAGTTACCTTGAAAAATATCCAGAGTCCAGCCACTTCAACTGTCACTATTGTAGCCCAAGCTGCCATCATCTCTCACCTGGATTATTGCAATCGCTCCTAACCTATACTATGCTTCTGCCTTTGGCTCCCTTCAGGCTACAGAACACAGCCAGAATAGTCCTATAAAAATGTTATCAGAACATGTTCTTCCTCTGTTCTAACCCCAATGATTTCCTTCTTCACTCAGAGTAAAAGCCAAAGTCTTTACCATGAACTATGAGATCCTCCATGATTTCACCTTCTATGATTTTTTCTCATTCAATCCTTTCCAACCAAACCTAGCCTCCATTACTTGTTTTTAAACACCAATGGAACCATCTCTCTGTGCACTGGCTATTTCTTCTGCCTGGAATACACTTTTCCCAAATATCCATATGGCCTTCTCCCTCACTTCTTTCCCAGATGACATCTTTACACTGAAACCTTCCATGGCCACCGTACCTAAAATTTCAACACATACCCTTCAACAATCCCTATGTTTCTTTCCTACTTAATGTTTTCCCCTTGGCACTTATCATACTACATATTTAACCTACTTACTGTGTTTATTGACAGTTTCCCCCACTAATAGGTGAGCTCTCTGAGGGTTTTTTGTCTGTTTTTTTCTCTTTCAAATCTCAATGCCTAGAACAATGCCTGGTACACATTAGATGCTCAGCCTGTTAAATGGGTAAGGGAGCAATTTTAACCTCTCATTTAAGTTGCAATAAAATTCAATCATCCAATTAATAATTATTCCTTTTTAATATTCAGGTCCTTTCCATTGAGGAATTTTTAATCTTTTGGTGCAATTTGACTCCAGTGTCAGAAAGATCTGGGTTGAATTCAGAGTGCTACTTACTAGTTGTGTGACTTGGGGCAAATTACTTAAATTGACTCAACTCATTTTCTAATCTATAAAACATTAACAGTAATAATAGTACCTGCCTGATGGAGCTGTTGTACAGAGGAAATGAAATAAATGGCCAGGATCTAGAACATAGAAAAGACTTAGCAAATATAATCTATTATTTTCATAAACTTTGAATTTTTCTTAATGTATGTATCCAAATATCAGATTTTTACATTATGGGGACCAAAAAAATTCAAAAACTGAGATAAAATTTTCTTTTTCATGATACTATACTTTGGTTATAAGTAACTTACAAAAGAAGAGAAACTAATTTCTTCACTGTCCTAGACATTTATTACCATATTCATCTTCCAAAAAGAAAAACTAAGGTTCAGTATGTTTGGTATCATGATCACATCACATCCTACTAATCGGACACATTTTTCACTAGATTCCCTAGTATCATTTGACCTCAACATTTTCTTTCACCATCATGCAACCAGTTCCTTTCTTTTCATAAGTCATTCCTTCAATATGGAAGCATCTTTCACCTTATCTTCTATATTCTTTATCTGCAACCCTGGTTGTAAAACTCACTTTCTGCAAAAGTGTTTCTATGATTAAGCCTCTCCCATTCTAATAAACTCTTTATTTGACACCCCTTTAGCATTTGTGCTAAATCTATAATAATTTGCATTAACTTCATGTTTTCAGTGTACCAGACACTGTTCTAAGTACCTTAGACATTATTTTATTTACTCTATGTAGATTTCTTTATTTATACTCTTTTACAGATGAAGTAACTGAGGCATAGAATGCTGAAGTAACTTGCCCAAGACACACAGCTAGAAAGTCATGAATCTCTATCCCAACCCAACCACACTAACCCCAAAGCCCACATTTTCATCAGCTAAGCACTTTGTGTCCTATCTTCTTCAACATAAGATTTTTCATAATAAGGCTCACGTCAGCTCATGTATCAACGTTATGTAGGGTTTCTTCAACTAGACTGTAACACTTTTTTTTGTGTGTGTGTGGTACGCGGGCCTCTCACTGTTGTGGCCTCTCCCATTGAGGAGCACAGTCTCTGGATGCGCAGGCTCAGCGGCCGTGGCTCACGGGCCCAGCCGCTCCGCGGCATGTGGGATCTTCCCGGACCAGGGCACGAACCCATGTCCCCTGCATCGACAGGCGGACTCTCAACCACTGCGCCACCAGGGAAGCCCTAGACTGTAACACTTTTGAAAAAAAGGAGCTTGAGTGTCTTTCTTTACCATCATTAAATTTAATATGTAGTCTGTTCATAGTGAGCCTTTAATAAATGCTCTTTAACAAACTCAGCAGTTAAGTAACTAGCACAAGACATGCTTCCTGCCTTGCTTTCCAATTATCTATGCAAGAAGCTTCTCCTGGGTAGGGTAAAAACAAAACACCATTTCTACTGTAAAACTAACTTCATGTCATCTTGTAGGGTCAATGTGTGTAGACATGAAGTCACTGTATTGGTTTGTGGTCAACTCTCATTCTTCCAAAAGTTCTTCTGAAGTGGCTTATAATGGGTATCAACTGGCAGATAATAATCCAGAAAAATACAAATGAATCACCATTTTTAACATACAAAGCAAGTGGGTGTGTTACTTGACAATCTACCAAGAACTACTGTACACATTACACATATTTCTGTCACAAATTCCTTTGTTTGTAAAGGACTAATGACAAATTTGTTCATCATCAGAGTTTCCAAGTATGTGACTTTGGAATCCACCATGCAAAGAAAGGAAAGTGGGGCAGAAAATGAGCTCAACCTGACTCCAATAAGTATATATGAAACATACTATGTGAGAAATTACTATAAAATATAAACTCTTTACATGGAAGGCATTTTAACATATATTTTTTAAATGTCTATCAAAAAGTTTACATCAAACATGGCAAGAGATTAATTTGTATGTTATATAAGAGTTTCATAATATATGCTCAGCGATATATATATAAAACACAAATTGATAAGAATATAAATTTCCTTGTGGCTAATAAGCAAATACATGAACAATTTACATAAAGTAGAAGTATAGTTAGAAAATAAATACAGGAGGAAAATATTTCACCTTGATAATGATCAAAGAAATATAAATCAAAACCCCAAGTTATCATCACAAGAAAAAAAATACATTGTAACCATGTATGGTGACAGATAACTAGACTTATTGCAGGGATTATTTCACAATATAAACAAATATTGAATCACTATATTGTACACCTGAAACTAGTATAAAGTTATGTGTCAATTATACCTCAAAAAATGATGAAATATTGCTTTATGCCTATTAAGTTATGGGGAAAAATTAATTAGATGAACAAATTCTGGCAAGTGAACTGGTATACATAAATTACTGATAACATATAAACTTGGATAATTCAGCAATACTTAACAAGAGTCATAAAAGAATGCATACTTTTAACTAGGAATCCTATTCAGGTAAATTATACTAAGAAAATAATTAAAATATAAATTATTAATATATTTATGGTGAAAAATTAGAAACAATCAAAAGTCAAAAAGTAGGAGTCTTGGGACTTCCCTGGTGGCAGAGTGGTTAAGAATCCACCTGCCAATGCAGGGGACACGTGTTCGAGCCCGGGTCCAGGAAGATCCCACATGCCACAGAGCAACTAAGCCCGATGCCACAACTACTGAAGTCAATGCACCTAGAGCCCATGCTCTGCAACAAGAGAATTCACCACAATGAGAAGCCCGCGGACCACAAAGAAGAGTAGCCCCCGCCCACCACAACTAGAGAGAGGCCACGTGTAGCAATGAAGACCCAATGCAGCCAAAAATAAATAAATAAATAAATACATTTAAAAAAAGGAGTCTTAAGCACCAATTTGAGAAGCTATTACCCAAGCAACTTAAAATACAGTATTTATACCTACATATTAATATAAAGCATAAAGCCCAATACAAAATTATACTTACACTACAATCATAACTATGATAAATATGAATTTAACATGAATAAGTACTGTAAGAGAAAAAAATAAAAACAGTTGGTAAGGTAGTAAAATTCTGTCTAATTTGTTTCTCTTTTTTATTTATACAATCATTATCATAATCACCTTATTTTTCTGGTTATTGTTCTTAATTATGAAACAAACAGAATCCAACAAAAATACTATTTTCTAATATTTTGCAGTTTTCAAAACAACTTTGACTATTAGCAAGTAAAAATAATTCAAATTTGACTCCTATGCTGTAGAACTATATGGTAATAATGTATCAATAGATTTCACAAAAATTTATTATCCAAATTTTGTAAAAATTAAAAATCAGTTATAAACATTAGCCTAAACCAGCATGACAATGAGCCTTATAAAACACTAAGCACTAGCAATCAATATGGGTGGCCTAGCAGTCAGGAGCATGGTCTTTGGAGATTGACTCCAGTCATGCTACTTATTAACTCTGAAGGACATAGTACCTTTTCTAAAGTCCAGTTTTCACAGTACTTATCTCATGAGGTGATTAATGAAGATGATTTAAGATAAGGAATATAAAGCACAACGCCTAGTGCATGGTAAATGGTGGTTGATAAAAATAAGCTATTCATATAATAATTTTTTATTTTTTTAACTTTTTATTTTACATTGGAGCATAGTTGATTAACAATGTTGTGTTAGTTTGGGGTGTATAGCAAACTGATTCAGTTACACATATACATGTACCTATTCTTTTTCAAATTCTTTTCCCATTTATGTTGTTACATAATATTGAGCAGAATTCCCTGTGCTATACAGTAGGTCCTTGTTGGCCATCCATTCTACATATAGCAGTGTGTACATGTAAAATAAGCTATTAATATTATATACTGTAGACTTTAGTGTAAGATCCATAAACCCTTTATTATTGCTTTTATTATTCAACATACAAAATCAGCTTTAAAAATTGGCCTTCCCTGACGTGATACCCTCTGCCCTTGTTTCCTTCCACTAAAGTCTAATGCCTGACACTCCATCAGATTCTTTCCCTGGAACACTTAATATTTGACAGTTCACTCAGTCACCAGCTATTGACTGAGCATATTATCAAAGCTTATCCTTCTTTCAAGGCTCAGCATGAATCTATTCTCCTCATACCTGACCCCAAAGTCCCAAAGTATTTCTCCAACCTCAAAAATTTTATAGCAATCTTCTACAGCAGGGTTTCCCAACCTCACCACTGTTGACATTTGGGGCTTGATAAATTTTTTTGGTCAGGTGGAGGGGCCTATGCTCTGCATTGTAGGATATTTAGCAGCATCTCTGGCCTCTACTCACTAGATGCCAATAGCAAATCCCTCCTTCCCCATTCCCTGCTACAAATTGTGACAACCAAAATTACCCCGACCCCCTAGACATTTCCCTGAGGGGTAAAATCATCCCTGACTGAGAATCACTGTTCTGTAGCATTCTTATTTGAGCAGTTAATCCATGTGGGGCTATGCTTTTTGATATTATGTGTGTTTTTTAACTAAATTATTGTTGGTTTGTTATATGTTTTATTAACTATTTTTGTGTATCTCTCTTCTTTGATTAAATACCTGATAAATTCCTTACAGACAGGTGTGTTGTACTTCTCTGTATTTGAAATGATTGGTCCATGTCATCTGCCATGGATGATTGATTCATTTTAGCATAGTGCATAAGAAGCAAGTGTCCACATTCTGGTTTCACCACTTATTTGATTGTCACTTCAGGCAATTCATCTCTCTATAGATCAGTTTCATCATATATAGAAAGGGGAGAAGAGTATCTTCTTCATAAAGTTCTTATGAAAATTAAATAAATTAATACTTGTAAAACTCTAAAATAATGCCTTCTCATGGTAAATACTATCCAAATATTACCTATTATAATGTGCATAGAACCAAAATGTGCAACAGTAGGATGGATGATTTCTGTTCTCACAGGAATGTTTTATATGGTTGAAAAGACATGAAAACCATACCCAAAATTTAGAGGACCACATGCAAAGTAAAATGTGAAGTGTATACAACAAACAAACTGTCACCATGTAGTGTACAAACAACTGACAAGTGACTGACAATTATTTGGAATTCAGGGAAGAGAAAATCACAGAGGAATGGAATGGTGGGGGAAGGAGTCACAGAAGAGGTAAAATTTGAGTAGAACTTTAAAAACAAGTTGTGAAGAGATGAGAAAAGAGTCTCGGCAGAGAGGAAGTTTCATCCAAAATGCAGGAAGAGAAAAACCAGGGCATAACTGGAGAGAATGACTAAATAATTCTGGCTAGAGTAGAAGGTTGAAAGGACAATATGTAAAAACAAAGCAAAAATCAAAGTTCATATTTTGTCACATGGAATCAACATACAAAATCATTTCTATACATTTTAGTTAATTGTTACAGTTCCCACTGGTGGCTGGAACAGCCACACCAAGGCCCACAGTTCAATATGAAGCATATTTTCAGTATATATGTTTCTTTACTTCAAGAAGAAGAATAACTCATGGTCGTTGAACATTTTCTCCATATCAGAGAGCATGCTAAGCACTATATTCTATTTTAGTATTCTGTTCAGTATTCTATTTAAATTAAATGAAATTAATGTTGTCCTATGGTAGACCACACTTCACAGATGAAATTACTATATGAAAATATTATATATATTCGAGTTGAGTAGCTCACCCAGTGTCGCATGATCAGTGTGACAGAGGGGATTTAAACAGCTGTGCTCTCAGCTACTATAATTATTAACATTGTCCACAGGGTCTTCTTTCTCTAGATTTTTCTTTATAACATTTTCTGTGGCATGTGTCCCCTCAGGTGTTCAGATTTTCTGTTATTCTGAGGTTTTTTATTTTTGCTGGACACAGAATTTTTTAAATTGGGACTCTTGTTGCTCTTTATATAGGTACTGTCTTGACCAACATTACATACTTTCCATCAGCTGTAGTTACTTCCTTAAAACCTATAATCACTATCAGAAATGCATTCATATACTCATAATAATTTCCAGATTTTTTGTAATTAAAACATTTTGCATAGCATATATTAGGAATATTTACTAACTTTCCCAGTAACATAAGCCAAAAATAAAAAACTGTACTGGATACAAAATGAGACTAACTTCAACTGATTACAACAATCATTATTATTATACCCATGTGTCTCACATAAAGTGGGAGATATGATTGGAAGGTGAATTAAAATGTTAATTTGACTGTCTAGTTACAGAGGGTGGATTTTACGTTATAGCCTTAGGGATACTTTAAATGTTTTTGAGTGTGGCAGTGAAATGCTGAAACCAATATTTTAGGAAGATAAATTTGGTGTTGGTATGCAGGAAACTGAAGGAAAAAGACACTAATGGGCAAACATCTAGAAGACAACAACCCCAGGACTGAGTATGAAGGATGTTTTAAAAAGATAAAAGCAACATTACTTATGATGTATTGGATATTTGGCTTAAGAGTAAGGCAGAACATGTGAGTGCTACCAAAATTATGATCACGCTCGTAAACTATAAAAGACACGTACACACACACACACATTTCCCTGTTTAGCTGTCAACTAGGAAACTTAATCCCATAGATTTAGCATCAACTTCCATGAAGAGGAAATGCCTTCCATCAGGTCCCTCCTCTACATCCTTGGAGCTCATGGACCTAACCACCAAAACTTCTCCTATAACACACGAACACACACTATGTCTTCATGGTCACATGTTTCATGTAGTTTCTCCTACACAAAGGACAATCAACCTATTTATTAAGCACCCACTGTATGGCAGCTATTGTGTCTTGATCGTTTCACCAAATCTTCAAAATAAGCCTATGGTAGGTAGTAAATGATTATTCTTATATTACAGAGGAAGAAAGTGGAGCTCAGAGAGATTAACGGACTTGATCAAGCACCACAGCTGGAGTAAAGACAGCAAGAGAGAGACGAGAGACCAAAAATAATACTTATCATTTCATTAACATTTTGTTATTTACAAAACATATTCACAATCTTTATTTCCTTGCCCCCTAAAATAATTCTCTTATCAATGGGAAATGGAGTTTTTCAGGGACAGCTTCTTAGATAACACTATTTGAAGCTGTTAGGCCTAACTTAGGTATGAAGAAATCTTTCTCCTAAAATACCAGTTTCCTAAATGTTCCCTGTAATTTGCAAGATCTCTACTTCCCTAAGGAGTATACTTACTCATCCCTTCTCAAGAAACTAATCTTAAATGTTTATCCCTACCACATCTGAAATCATACCTTTAGAAAGACAAAGAGGGGCAGAGAAATAACAAAAGCAGCTAAAGTTCAATCCATATCTAAGACATGCTTATTTGTTCACAGAGAAAACTCCATTCATGTTGATGTTGGCCTTTTAAGTGACATGAATATGACTTACTAACCTGGCTTGATACTAAATGCCTGAAAATTGTTCTATCTAAAGAGTGAACTGAGAGTAGTGCCCGTGGACTTGATTGGTTCATGGAGAATGTCCTGATTTATGTCTCCCTCCTCCCAAAGAATATGCACTAAAAGTTTACCTGAGGTGATTATTTCAGCAGGTCCAACTGAAATTTCTTGCAAAAGTTTGGCTATCTCTAGTCTATAATCTTCAGATATGAAAATATCTAGGAAATTCTGAGGAAAAAATCATAACATATTCATTATCCATCTAATATTTTCATCCTCGCTTCTAAACCCAGAAAGTTATTTTAGTGTTTCCTTCTAGATTGTTTGTATGTTGGGAGAAGGGAGGAGCGTTACTTTTACCACAACAAACATGAAAGTGAGAATACTAGCACTTGGTCACTAACTTTACCTGAAGATAAAAACCTGCACAAAACAAATAAGGGTTTATTTTGCCCCTATTTTACATATATTTCCCCCAGCTCACCAAAACCATTGTCTTCAGAGTTTATGTTTATTATTCCTTCAGTGTCTTCTCTGCAATCAAGTTCTCTGAATAAATACAGGGGTTGAGTTACAATTAAAAATAATGAGACTCTACTGGGCCAATGTCCTTGCATGAAATAAAAGGGTGTGGGCTAATTGCAGGAGCAGAGTTGTGATTTTTTCCCCCCATTTAGCTTTACTTTGATTGGTGGATTGGCACTTGGCACTTTAAATAAAGGTTTCAGGTCTTCCCTGAATGAGGGATACAGAGTGAGTCTCAGGCACAGTCCAGAAAAAAATTTTAATCTTCTTTTCTTAGAACTATCTTGGTTGGCATCACCAGGCCCTGAGAGCACAGTGCATGCCAGCATTGAAGGTAAAATGTGATTTTATGATTTCCATGTGATTCCTGTTCTTTTTTCCTATCTCCAGGCAGCTTTTATAAAGAGGATTTATCTTCATTTGTCACCAGAAGCTGAATAATAGCTTATTGTGAAACATTATTAGCATGTTCCAGAGGAGACCTGCCTAATACCCTTTCAGCTAAGGACAAAAAGACTTGCCTATAGACTTTTTTTACTATTTATGATTGTTAGTGACAGTACCTAATTTGGAAAAGTATTAGAAGTTGAGCAAATCTCTTGACTAGTCAGATTTCTGTTCATGTGAGAGTAAAGTGCCTTCTGGACTTATAGAATAAACTGAAGAGATAATTCATTTTAGAAAGAGGAAAACTCAATTTTGAGACATATTTTCCACTAATATCAAAGGAAATTAAAATATTTAGTTAAATTTTATTTTTAAATGATAATTATTGGCATGGTTTCCTGGCTAACCTAAACATAGAATAGTATACCCTTTATATCTGCATATAAAGGTTTGTTATGAAATGACTGTTGGTTGTATTACATTTAAAATGCATTTCAAAATTTATTCTGGAGGGAAACAAAGTAAAAATTCCTGTGAGTCATACTTAATAGACCAACATTTCACATAGTGGAACATTTCACATTTAAAATTTTAATGAATTTAATTTAATTCATTTGCATTTATGAAATGAAATTAAATATTCATGGAAGTGTTCCCACATGTTCATTTAGGTGGTAGCTCTGTAAAAAAAAAAGTACTTAGAGATTTTTTAATTGCTCGTCAATTCATTCCAAAAACTAATAAATAAAAATCAGTTGTTTAGCAACATTTATCTGTTTTGGTTTTGTTTTATTTTGTTTTGAACCTAGTCATTTTGGAAGAGCAAAGAGCTCATGGAAATATTGTCTTTTAGCCATTCTGAAATAAAAATTCATCCGATTTGATTCTCCAATGCAACTCTGTTTCAGATCCCACTTTTCAAAATGAAGGACATGATACTGATCCTGTGCCTCCTGAAAATGAGTTCTGCAGTGCCGGTAAGTCAGTCTTCTAGAGGGTACCCTAGTAGAGACATTGCCAGACACCAAACAACACTGAAGGAAGTGGCTGAGTGTCCATAATTGGACTCATTGGGATTAATCCAGTGGTATCTTCCTACTGAGTCAAAAGTCAGGTGCCCAGATGTCAGCCCTTATAATCCAAAAGCAGTAAGCCAAATATAAAATTTTGTTATACAAAAAGATATTTTAAATTTTCCAAAGACAACTTCTACATCTTATTCCATTCACTCAAAGTTAAAAGATGTATGTGGTCTCCAACAATGTCACAGCACAAATTTATTATCAATTACCTGCAACCATTATGAAATCAAAATGGAAAGAGGAAATTTCTCCAATAAAGTAAAGTACGTTTTCTTCTTCATTTTTAAAAGAACAACATTAGCCAAATTACTATGGTTACAAAACTGAGCTAAGTAATTCCATTTGAAGCTAGTAATTAACCAACAAATTTGTCTTATAGGGAGATACTGTGTGACTAAGCACTGAAGTTTCTTAAATTAAAACACGCCATGCAATTGGCTACTTGTATGTTACAGTCCTGCACCTGGTACATTCCATCATATATTGAGATGATTTCATATGAATACAATCCTTTGAGCACTGAACTACTCCAGCCAATATCATGTGATTCTGTTTACACAAAGACATTATTCAGTTGCTTCATGCATTTGACAAATATTGACCGAGCACCTGCAGTGTATCCAGCAATGTGCTGGCACTGGAGATGTGAAATTAAATGTGACGTGGTCTCTTGTCTTGAGGAGCTTATAGGTGGTCTTAAATGAACTTTAAATAGTTAAGTTCCTTGAGACAAAGGAGTAGCCATTTGAGCTTCTTAAAGTTAAAACATTTCAAAAAAGGGGGATGAAAACTGACTGCTAGGATGAAAACCTCCATTTTACAGATAAAAAGAGTTTCTTTTACATTACTCAACATGAATTTTAAATGAAAGAAAAATTAAAGCTGCCACCTTAGCTTACCTTTGTATGATACTGACATTGGGGTCACCTCAGCCATCCACCATCAGTCTAACACCTTAACACTCTTGGAACTTACAATGGTCCACACCTGTGTCAGTCAGGTCCACTCTGAGCAAGAGGACGATGGCTTAAGATTGCCAACTGCCAAATCAGATGTTCTTCTCCTTTTACTTCCTCCTGGGAAAGATATCCTCTGTCTATCTGCATTCCTGTAAATATTGCTCATTAATTCATGACTTGGATCAAATAGAAACAAAGTGTACTTTGTCCTGTAGTCGAATCTATCCCAGTTACCTTACTTTTGTACTGACTAACAGGAGGAAAGAAGGCTCTACTCTCACATCCCCTCAAATTCCAAACAATTTTCTCACCACACACATACACATATCACTCTTTTTGTCTACAAAGGTAACCTCTTTCTCTACTTGGAGTATTTGCTACACATTTATAACTCCTTCCCTTCTATCCACTTGCAAAACTGCATTATTTGAAGAAATTTGCACCATGACCCAGAAGGTGGGATTTTACCTGTATAAAAATGTAGGACGTGGAGACAAATAACATATGCTCAGAAAAATATTCCTGAACTTCCTCACAAAGGAAAAATAATCCCAATATATTTCGTGAAGACTCCAAAAATACCTGTGGTTTAAATGAAGGAAGTAAGGCATTAAAACCCCTTGACCCTAGATGTAAGAATATCCAAAGAACAAAAACCCCTTAAAATCCAATTTACTCTAATTGTTACTCTTCTCTTCCATTCTCTGGTTTTTTCCCCCACTTGTATTCATGCATATTAATAAGGATTGGCTTAGAAAGGAAAATATCTTACAGTTTAAAAACCTAGCTGTAAATATAGCTATATTTTTTTAACAACTTTTAAATGAACACAGTAAGTATAATAGTACTTGGTACTAGAATACCTTTTATTTCAGAAAAAATGCCTTTTATATGATCCCAAAAATATAAACACAGATCAACAGGTTTATACATAATCTTTCACAATAAAAATAAAAACAAAAAAAGAAAAAACATTTAAAAAATAATAATCTTTCACTAAAGATGATGGAGGATTTGTTGAAGCCCTTTGAATGGGAGGCAAGTTAGGTTTTACACATGGTTTTGCTGAATGCCATGATCCCACACCACGTTCCACAAACCAGGTATGTAGATTTGTCAAACACACAAGAAAACTGAGTTCGAGTTTGTTCCCTTTGCTTTTCTATGTGATAATATTTAAGTTGAGTTATTAGTTTTCTATTTTGTTTCTTTTACTTCTCATCTGTTTTCAACATAACTTTCAAACTAAATCAAATTTTGCTTTTAAAGCAATATAGCATTAAGATGTAGATAAAGGGTAGATGATTCATGTGGGAGCAAACTTATTAAATATTAGGAATTCCCTGGTGGTCCAGTGGTTAGGATTCCATGCTTTCACTGCCAAGGGCCTGGCTTCAGTCCCTGGTCAGGGAACTAGGATCCCACAAGCCGTGCGGTGCAGCCAAAAAAATAAATTTTAATATTATGTTAATACTCCAAACAATTTAAGTTCTTCTTCATTCTACCCAAAAGCTCAAGTCATTTGGGTAATAAACCAACATTAGCTGGCCCTTATGTATATGCGTGGCTTTCTATTTTCAGTGTGTAATGAAGTTTCTCATCAAAGAAAATTCAAAATTATTTTTATTTCCATTTAGGTGTTTCCTCAGCAACCTGGGACACCAGGCATGGCTAGTTTGAGCCTTGAGGTATGTATTGTTAGAGTATTTACATATAATCTTTACATTGGTATGTTCTTCATAAGAGAAATACATGGGCTGTTTCTCAGTTTTCCTGGCCAGAAGTCAGTGGCTGTCCTCCTGCGCAGTTCTAGAGAAGTTTATGACATTTATTAGAGCCTCATCTTATAATTTTACTGCAATTTTAAATTTTCAGTTGTTTTGGTCTTTAGAACATCATCTGTGTGTGATCAAAGCAGTACTAATATTTAATACCTAATACATATATATACATTAATTGAAACACATTATTCTGAAGTCACAAATGGCTTATACATAGTTCCTTCTCCATATAGCATATGATAAAGTTCCCATGAGGAAAGTTTATCTTACAAAATGTAATTGTTTATGAGGACTGTAAATAGCATTAACACTATACTATAGTGCCTCCTGCATAGCCTCTGTCTTATTGCAGTTCTTATACCTAACATATACTCTGTCTAGAAAACCCCCGCAAAATAGAAATGTTGCAGATATCAGTAAAAAATATAAACAGTTATGAATAGAAAAATATTTATGAGATTACAAATTTTTCACAAGGCCTTGCAAAATTTATTTATATCATGACAGTCTGAGGGCAATCGATACTTTGTGCTAGAAGCTTATTTCAAAATGAAGTTAATTTCACTGAGTTTTGTTTTTTTTTTCTTACTTTCTAGCTTAAACTTAACGCAAAGCACTCTAAACCTCTTCCCAGGAAAAATGAAATTGACTTTCTGTTGAATTGGCAGCATTCTTGACCATCTATCTAGATACTTACCATTTTCCCCCGTGTTTTTTATATTTATTATTTTGAGAACTTTTACTTGGGAAGGAGGTAGGGTTGTTTTGTTTTAATTTGCTTGGTTTGTTTGCCTGTTTTTTCAAATTCCTCTTCGGGCTGGATTTATAAAAGGCAAAGTAAGTTAAATGGGGGAAAAAAGAGTCAATGAGACAATGTCCTCGTGATTATATTGATATTTCAATTCAATGAACTATTTTCCCATGTTTCAATATGACCTCCACTTAAATGATATTTTCTCTCTTTTAATTAATGATGAAAAGCAAGCTCACTATTTTAATAGCAATGATAACAACAATGGCAGAATCACATTTAACATTTCTACTTTTTAGTGATGATTTGTGTCTCTTATTTTATTCAAATTGACCCACCCCAAACTTTGTGCTAATACTACCATATGTTGAAAATCAATTGTGTCATACACAAAAGGAACATATGTGAAAAACACTAACCCACATTTTTTTTTCCTTGATAGACAATGAGACAGTTGGGAAGTTTGCAGGGATTAAACATGCTTTCTCAGGTAACCTTATTTTCAAATAATTCTTATTGCAAATATTCATGGTGTTGGTGGTAGTGATATTAGCAGCAGCACTGTAATTCATAAAATTTGTTTGTGAATAAACAATATCCTAAATACTGAAAAAGCAAATGAGTAATTGAGATAACCTAAAACAAAATAAGGACCTAGGATGGGATGGTAGGAGAAAATAAAAATAATGTTGAATTTTCTTTAGTAAGAAAAAAATTCCTTTTTGTATTATTAATTTTATTATGCAGCCCAAAATATGAATGCTTAAAAAAGCAAAATCTCAAAGAAGTTTATGGGAATATGTCAGATTGGCTCAGAATAAAAAGCAAGTCTATTGGAAGACTTAACCTAGCCACATTAAATTAACCAATAACACTCTAATTTTTGCTATTTCTATACTTTTTTTGGATTTTTTAGAAAATGGAAACCAAGTTTAAGAAAACACTGAAATATAAGCATACTTTTTTTCTCCATGTCTTTAGTATTCAAGATTTGGCTTTGGGAAATCATTTAATTCTTTGTGGATGCATGGTCTCCTCCCACCACATTCCTCTCTCCCGTGGATGAGACCAAGGGAACATGAAACTCAACAGGTAAGTTAATTGCATTAATGTGTCTGAAACTTCAAGCTTTAAAATATTCTCCTGCTTGCCTTCTCTAAGTTGTCATATAGTAACCACAGACAGGTAACAGTAATGAATAAAAAATTTTCCAAATAACAATAAATCAAAACCTATAACTGTTTTTAGTACTTAGGAAAATTTAAAATAAAATGGTCCAAATTTGCAACCCATTTGTATATTTACTTCAAATAGGAAGATATGGCTTCCAAAACATAGATACCTATGTTAAAGATATGAACAATAAATAAACTAGCCTGAAAATGAAAGCAGGCTATATCCTGGAAAATTCTGATTTCAGTCAAGATTCCTTAAATAATTACTAAAAGACACATTTAAAATGATGCCAAACATTCCTAGTTAAAACATCATAGGGCTTCCCTGGTGGCGCAGTGGTTGGGAGTCCGCCTGCCGATGCAGGGGACACGTGTTCGTGCGCCAGTCCGGGAAGATCCCCACATGCCGTGGAGCAGCTGAGCCCGTGAGCCATGGCCGCTGAGCCTGCGCGTCCGGAGCCTGTGCTCCGCAACGGGAGAGGCCACAGCAGTGAGAGGCCCGCGTACTGGAAAAAAAAAAATCATAAACCCTAAGCAATTAATAAATACATCAGTCAGTTAATCATTATTTATTAGATACCTAACAAATACATAAACCAAATGGTAGATTGGAAATGAAAGTGAAGGTGTTTAAGAATGCCTTCAAAGCTTACAAAATTTCACATCTGATTAGGGGATAAGACAAGACAACATATTACAGGGTGCTAAGTTGTGAGGTATAAGTAATGAATGAGGTACAAGTAATGAAAGCCCAGGAGTTTAGAGATGGGCAATGGTTGAAGAGATGAAGCACAGCCAGATTGTTGTGAGACTTCTTTTTTGTTTATTTTTTGTTTTTTTGTTTTTAAAGCCACATTTAGTGGGACAGTAAATTATGTTAATGGTGATTCTTTCTCCACTTGATTATTTCCAAAATGAACTCATGATGTAAGAATTTGATTGGTATTTTATTTAATTACCCTTTCTCCTTTCATTAACTCAAAAAATATATTATCTAACCTGTGCCAGTCACTTATTAGGACCTATGTTAAGTCCTGGGGCTATAAAGATAAATAAGACATTATTCTCTGTCAGCTGACCAAGGGACAAAGCTTTATCAGGAGTAATTGTAATCCAGTGAGAGAGTGTTAAAATAGAGATACATAGAGGCAGCTGTGGGAACCCAGAGGACGAAACGGCTCAGTCTACCCAGAAGTTCATATAGCTTTCCATCTTCATGCGCAGTCATAGTCCCAAAGGAAGTAGGGGAGGTAAACACCTACCAGACTGCTCCCAAAAACACTGACTTTAAGTGAATCATTGCTTCCTATGGAACACATCTTCAAGACAAGTCTCCTAGACTCTCTTCCAAGTAGAAAGTTCCTCAAGCCCTTTTGCTTTGTCAGACACCACAGTTCAGTGAGCCATCACTTCCTGACGCTCCTTTCAAATTTCTCTGCAGTATGAATATTCTTTGCCTGTGCATCCCCCACCTCTCCCATCGCAGCCATCCCTGCAGCCTCCACAGCCAGGACAGAAACCTTTCCTCCAGCCCACCGTTGTAACCTCCGTCCAGAACACAGTCCAGAAGGGAATACCTCAGCCTCCGATTTACCCGGGACATCCACCCTTGCAGCAATCAGAGGGGCCAATGATTCAACAGGTGGCACCATCAGAAAAGCCATCAAAGACCGAGGTAATTCTTTTCTCTGAAGTCAGATCTGGATCGTCCATTAACTTAGTGAAAGAAAATCGATTTGCAGAGCACATTTAAATAATCAGAGCTTTGGGCATAATGCACGAAAATACAAATGTTTTTGAGCAATTGACATATCTGGGAGTAGAATATAAATATCTATTCCTGCCCTTTGCCATCTGAGATGGGGCATGGATTCTAAAAGATCCTGTTCCTGTAAAATTGGTTTCTTAGTTACAAAAGATGAAAGCTTTCAGAGGAAATAGGACAGCCCAGAGAATTCCAGGCTTCTTATCATCAGGCTTTTTTCAATGTTGGAAGGACTGAGAAAAGTGATTGATCCCTCAGCATTGCAGATAGTATTTTTGCATTATTATTTCTCTATCTGGTAATAGAGAAGACAATCAGGCAAAAGTATCAGGTAATAATATTGAGAAAAGAGCAATGGACAGAAAAGGAAGGTATCATGTAACTAGTATGCTGCAGGCATTTAACATCCCCACATACCATCCTGACTCCAATCCTATGAAGATAGATATTATCATCCTTTTTTAAAAAGACATATTTTAAGAGGTTATAAAATTTTCCCAGTATTACACAAAAATTAAGTGGCACAGCCAGCATTCAAATCAATCTGGCATGCTCTGATTCCAAAATTCATTACTTTCTATTCTGCAAAACAAAGCAAACTCATGACAGACATGCCCCATCTCCTCTCTGTGCACTTGAGTCATGTTAGTAAAGGGCAACTGTAATCTCTTTGGTTGTACCCTCAGAGGCGAAATGAAAGTAAAAACAAGGAAATTCATTTTAGATTGTTTTATCATAATCGTAAATAAGATAAGAACATTTTAAGTTCACTTCGTCTATTTTAATTGTTCAGTAATTTTAATATTTATCTGTAATGCAGTTGCCAGGAATGAATTTTGCTGATCCACAAGATCCATCGGTAAGTACAAATCTCAGTCAGACACTTTCTTGGGAAATACATCTCTATACTTCAAGAAAGGAGAGTAAAAAATTTTAATTGCCCCATTTATCCATAAATATGAAATATAATGGGTTCCTTTGTTTGCTTAAGTATTAAATACTTGTTTATCATAGTAATCCATCTGAAAATAAGTTTCATATAATTCCTAGAAATGGCCGTAATGGGAGGTTTGCCTGTGTTATAGCATATATGAATTGCTTATTCTCTTTCTACCACTTAAAGATGTTTCCAATAGCCCGTTTGATATCTCTGGGACCAGTGCCACAAAATAAACCACCTCCAGTAAGCTTTTTTAATACCACTTCTCTGTGATTTACTTAAAAGTTTTTCTCTTGGGAAATGCATTTTGTGATGATTATTGTATTTATATTTAGCTTTATCCAGGAATATTTTACATGTCCTATGGAGCAAATCAATTGGTAAGTCTTTATCCTATAAAAAGTATCATTTTAATTAAATGTTTTCTTAAGAGATAATATTATAAAATCTAGGCCTCAAACAATAGATTCCATATTCTCTGAATGCCTAAGTTAGCAACTGAAATGGCAAGGAGGCACACTTCCTATTTGGATAATTCTGGCCAGGCATACAAACACACACACACACACACACACACACACACACACAGTGGCATTAAAGAAAAGGTCAATTTTCTATCTTAATTATCCAAATTGGCTACATTTATTTAATAATGATTCATCTCTCCACTTTACCCTGCCTCTGGACACAGTATTAAGTTTTAAAGAAAGACTAAATGACTTTTAACTTTGTCTTGAGTAGTTACAAAGATAATAGGAGTCAGCTGGCTCATAATATGATGCTGTGTTTCTTTTTGAACAGAACGCTCCTGCCAGACTTGGCATCATGAGCTCAGAAGAAATGGCTGTGAGTAATGTCTTCAAAGTCTTCTTAAAATAGTGGCCAAGGGAGAACAGTCACAGATGACTGGCTGCAAGAGGTGTTGGCCCTGAATATAGCTGAATATACAACATGGGACTCAAGTTGTTCCACTCCAAAACCGAAAGCTTGATTCTGAAGCAGTATGCAAAGATTTCATCACATTTCCCATATAGTCGTTTCTGAGTGATGACCATTCTTGCACATAGGATTTTGCCCCATTTCTTGAATATGAGAACAGGAGAAACCTCTCTTGAAAAGCCACCATTATTGAACAGCAAACGCTTCAAACCAAAAAAGATACACATGGTTCATGAAGTTCCCGTTACTTCTCAGACCACTTAACCCCTCAAAATAACAAATTCAACAAAATTGCAAATCATTTAGACCTCAAAATTGAGAGATCAAAAAGAAACAAAATTAACCAAGTTTAAAATTTGATTATTGTAAAATTCAAAGTACATTAACAATGTAAGTCAAGTGTATTCTTATTCTCTTATCATTATCTATGCATATTACAACTTTAAAATTTGAGATCAATAGACTCACACAACTGGACTTTTTTCCCTCAGAAATTTCTACGTTAAATCTGTTAGAGCACAAAGCAAAACAAAACAAAACCATACTGAATTAACAAATCATTATCAACTACGGATCCTACTGAGTTAATAAATACATGTAAACATGCTATCACTGAAGAAAACTTGAATCTCAACATTATTGAGTGCCTTCTGTGAGTGAGACACATAAAAAGATCCTATGGAGGCAAGATAAATAAGATAAGGTTCCTGATCTCAGGGAGTTCACAGTCTAGTCAGTGGAAAAAATAGATACAGGGGCAGAAAATGTGAAAATCATGTGATAAAGGTAGCAGCCCAGGGGTTCACAGTGCCATCCCTGGAGGAGATGATGGGAAAATCTGCGAGTGGAGAGCCAGGAGAAGATAAGAGGAAAAAGTACTGACTCTACATAACACCAACGAAACGGGTTGAAAATTCAAGTGTGTTAATTATTATTTTAGAATTTTAATTAATTTATATTTTGCCTCATTCTTAAAAGATTTTTCTGTAGCTTATGAAAAACACAATAAATATAACCAAAAAATTGAAGATAGAATTTAAAATGAGGAAATGAGAATACAGATATGCAAGTTACAAAGCCCTGCACACTTGCTGTAAGAAGCCCAAGATTTGGTCCTGAAATTTTTCACAACAAAGGAAAAAAGGACACATGGTCAGTTCTAGAATTTTAACTGTCCACAGGAAGAAAATATTTCTGTTTCTCCAGAGGGAGGGAGGGAGGGAAGAAGGAAGGAAGTAGAGAAGGAAGGAAGGAAAAATTTTTAAAGCAAAAGAGAAAATATTACATGGGGCTTCATTCATTTTGAGGGATACTGAGAAATGATACTGACAATGTCCTCCAAAACTCTGCTCA
This sequence comes from Lagenorhynchus albirostris, assembly GCF_949774975.1. Taxonomy (NCBI): domain Eukaryota; kingdom Metazoa; phylum Chordata; class Mammalia; order Artiodactyla; family Delphinidae; genus Lagenorhynchus; species Lagenorhynchus albirostris. The sequence goes on along the minus strand of NC_083098.1, from coordinate 51,323,806 downwards.
ACAAACTCAGGAATGCATCAGATTTTGTTTGTCTTATGATGGTATTGCCCTTTTCAACTGCTTATTGTTTTCTTAAAATGAAATTCAAACTACCTTTTGCCTGTAGACTTGGTTCTGTCCTACTTCCCTGCTTCTTTCCCTCTTACCCTTCGGCAGGCATTCAAAGGGTCTTCATCTCCCTTTCAAAGAAGTGAGCGTCCCCACCCAGAAAAGTACAGAAGTCAATTTAGTGAGAAATGTGCTTACACAAAGCTGTCAGCCAACTCTCTGTTCCCTATCAGTTTTTTATGGTTTTTCAGTGAATCTGACAGGTATAATGGCATCGTATAGTTAATAATATGTGATAAATGTTTTTTTCCAGGGAGGAAGAGGAGGCCCCATGGCCTATGGAGCCATGTTCCCAGGATTTGGAGGCATGAGGCCCGGCCTTGGAGGGATGCCCCCCAATCCAGCCATGGGCGGGGACTTTACTCTGGAATTTGACTCCCCAGTCACTGGAACCAAAGGCCCGGAGAAGGGAGAAGGAGGTGCACAAGACCCCCCTGTGTCAGAGGCCAACCCAGCCGATCTGGAAAACCCAGCTCTCCTTTCAGAGCTAGCACCTGGTGCCCTTGGAGGGCTTCTTGCTAATCCTAAAGGCAATATCCCCAACCTAGCAAGAGGCCCTGCAGGGCAGAGCAGGGGACCCCTCAGGGTCACCCCAGCAGCTGCAGACCCACTGATGACCCCTGGATTAGCTGATGTTTATGAGACCTACAGTGCTGATGAGACCACAACTCTGGGTCTCCAGGAAGAAACCACCGTGGATTCCACAGTGACCCCTGACAGTCAGCACACATCGATGCCAGGAAACAAGGCCCAGCAGCCCCAGATTAAGCATGATGCATGGCATTTCCAAGAGCCCTGAGAGCCTTGAGATATCAGCTACTTACTGTATGCACAAGCTTCCCAGCTTTGTCCCAATAGTCTATCTTTTTGTGAAAACACTTATTACCCTCTGCAGCAAAGGCATTAAAAGTGTTAAGCACATACTAATAAATATAAGTGGCTAGAAATAGTGTAGGTCCCCTTCTTGCTTTCATTCTCTTATTGAAATAAAATGTGTTGCCTGTCTCTGTGATTTAGAAATACTATTAATAACATCAGAGCAAGTCTAAGGGTCTCTGCATTTGAAAATCACCATTTCTTAGCTGTCTTGACATTATAGAATTTCTCTTACTAGCATGACACTGTTATATCCAGGAAATGTGACATTGCTTTGGAAATTTTTCTCTAAGCAAAGGCACATATTCTTAGAATTATAAGTTATTTCATTTAAACGTTATTAAATGGGGATTGGTGGACAAGCCCTGACTGGTATTACTGGGTTTGGTATACTGGATTTAAAACTCTCATTTGTAGAGTATTTTATTTAATCTAGTAAAAGCATCTAGCCTATTTTAAATAAAAATTTTTCTCACTGAAACTATCAGAAATTATACGCTTATTATTTACATATATTCAAACTATTAAGAAAACCATACTCACCCCCTGTATTTGCTACTCTTTAACCCATTTTATTCAACTCATTTTTCTTTCCTGGAAAGTTTATTGAGTATCTACCAATGTCCTAGGCACTGTGCTAGGGAACAGTGACACAGCCCCTTCCCTCAGAGCTTTCAATAGGGATGATTGACAAGCAGACAAGCAACCACAGTAATAACAAAAACAGCCACTCTAGGCCAAGCCCGAGTACTTTACATGTATTATCTCACAACAACACTGCAAAATAGATACTCCCAAACCTGCAAACATGTGAAAGTGCTATAACAAGGCCAAGTACAGGGTATTCTTGAACCACAGAGGAGATTAGGGGCGTCTCCAGCCTAAGGTTAGGAGCATGGGAGGGGATGGGAGGGATCACATAAGTTTTCTCAGAACAGTATCAAAAGCATCTGTAGAATGAGGCCTCCAAGAGGAAGAAACACAAGAAGAGTTATGTGGGCACCATGTAAGAATTAGCTCATTTCTGTGAAATATAATGTGGGAAAAGGATAACCAGAAAATGATCATTACTTGTCACCAAAGCTAGGTATATATCAGTCACGGCTATTTGCCTAAATTAAGAGGTTCCAAGGCCAGATCTGAAAATTAGCCTCATCCCTAAAAAGGAGCCTCCTCCCCCATTCTCCCCACTTCCTCCCAAGTTGCCCAGCCCAGGTCTTAGGCTCCATGGAGCTCAGATTCCCCTCCATGCCCTGTGGAGATTTTGGAGATGCAGCCAAGGAAAAGAGCCCTGAGATGCCTCCTGACCTGGGATACTTCAGGAGCCTTAACAGGACCATGCAGCCACCTCTTATTTTCTCGCTCTCTCCAGGCAGAGCTCTGCTCACCCCTACTCCATGGGCTAGAGCAGAAGAGGATGTAGGAGATTCAAATTCAGTTTTTGTCCCATAGTGGCTCTGGCAAAGGTGTAAGTGTAACAGAATGACTGCCATGGTAGCCAGCAGATGCCCACTGAGACCCACCTTAGCACTCCAGACAGTCTCCTAAAAAGCAATACGGGGACTTCCCTGGCAGTCCAGTAGTTAGGACTTCGCCTTCCAATGCAGGGAGTGCAGGTTTGATCCCTGGTCGAGGAGCTAAGATCCCACATGCCTCGGGGCCAAAAATACAAAACCTAAAACAGAAGCAGTATTGTTACAAATTCAATAAAGACTTTAAAAATGGTCCACATCAAAAAAAAGAAAGCAGTATGGTAAAAGACATATAGAGAGATATGTGTTCAAACCTTGACATCACATCTAATCATCTATGAGTCTTTGGAAGTAAGACTTAATCTCTCTGCTCCTGTGCTTTCATTTCCAAATTGGAGCTACAACCCAACTCACCTCACAAGGTTGTTGTGAGAACTAAATGAGATAAAGTACACAGATAAAATTGCTAAATCATAGTAGTTTCCTTCTTTTCCTACTGATCATTTTCATAAGGAGAACCAAGCAAAACAGCAGCAGTAACAGTGGAGAAATGGAATTTTCCCATCATCTGATGAAATTGTGCTTTTCTATTCACACTTCCACACACTACCTTTTTCGTCCTTCTTTGTAATTCAGAGCATACATTTATGAGCTCACATACGCTGGTTTCTCTGATGAATGTTGTCCTATAAAGGGCTCAAAGCAGGCTGGGCACTTAATTGTGTAAATAGTTAGATCAACTTTGACAAGGTGGGATACCAAGTTGTTGATACCCTGCCACCATAGCCACCTCAAACACCAGTCCATGAGAAAACACCAAGGTGGTCAGGGAAAGAGGCTAAATGTTGCCCACAGGAGGAGCCATCTTAATTATTGAGAATTTCTTCTACTATGGCTTCCCTCTACCAGAAATTTATATGTGAAATGAATATCTTCCTACTGCATCCCATCCCGAAGCCTCTATTTAAATAGCCTGCCTTCTAGACTGCCTTATTAGTAATCTTCCAATCTTGCTCTTTCCAAGTCCTTGACCAGCTGACCAATCTGGTGTTGTCCCTGAGTTTGTATAGATCTATATCTCAGGCCATTTGTCCTTCCACACAAAATAGACAAACTAAAATTCTGCCCACTCAGTGGGGTTGTGGTGCATTAACCGTGCACTTCCAGCTGATACCTGAGTATAGAAATCCATGAACCACACACACACTCTTTCCTCTCCATTAATTGATCAGAAATAAGGTAGTCATATAATTGATTCTCCAAACTAGGATACTTTGATAACGAAAAGTGGTGTCATGAATGATGAATGAATGTCGGACAACAGGTGTAAACCAGTACTACCTAGGGCAAACCTTGACATCTGGTTATTCTAGTCATATGGAACTCCCCGTGAAGCCAAATGTGTGGATTGAGGGAAAGCCATCAAAGTTATAAAGAGGAACCTGAACCTGTTGCTTAGGCAAATTACTTGATGCCTCCAGACCTGCTAAAGCCTGATCATTTTCACTTACAATGGAATGCTGCTGTTTATACTATTTTATGGTTCAGTGGATCATAAATCACATAGTTCAAGATGGGTAACTCAAGTAGCATAGTCACTTGGCATCCCAAAATCAGCATATTGTGTCTATTAGGGTCAAGTAGCAAGATAAGAACTTCTTTTCACAAGGAGAACCCTAAGGTTCCGTGCTCTTATTCTCCTGTCAGGACTTGTCAGAGGTCCACAGACACTTCCATAAAGCCCTGAGTCATAATGCCAAAGTGACAGGGAAGCTTATGCTACAACACATACCCCTCCCTTGTCCTAAGTCCCACTCAAAACTGGCAGCCTTTCAAGTTATACACTAGGTGGTATATGTTGTCTTCAGAACACAAAGAAATCCAAAAGCATTGTGCTTCTCTCTTACTGTAGGGTGGTGCAAGCTGCTGCAACTTGCCTTTCACTTTAGTTATCTTGATATGCCCCAGACTACTAGACCTCTAGAAATGTCAGGAGCCCCATAAACTTCTGCAGTATTTATCTTCCACCCTCTGGCTTGCTACTTTATTCTAATCAAAACTTGTTGCATTGTGTCTTCAATGTAATGGATTGGCATGATTTCCTGTGGGATTTGAAGATGATCAAGGACCCTCAGGACTATCTTATGACAAATTGCAAGAGAGGTGACACAGTCCTGGGGCAAAACAGTTTAAGTTTGTATTGTCCCTGCCGTTTAAAAGAAAACTGCTTCTGATTTTTCTTACTGATTGGAATAGAAAGAAAGCATCTGTCATATCAATAGCTACATATGAAGTGCCATGGGCTATACTGATTTGTTCCAATAAAGCTACCACATCTAGAACTATAGCTACCACTGGCATCACCATCTGATTGATTTTGCAATAATCCACTGTGTCCCCATGACCCATATAGCATTTACATCAGCCAAACAAGTGAGTTAAGTGCGGATGTGGTAGGTCATCTCCCAAGCCTTCAGTGGTGACACTAATCTCTGCAGTTCCCCCTATAGGTTTTACCATCTTGTTGAGGGATTAAAGAAAGGAATACAGTTCTAGGAGCTTCCTTCCACTTGGACCTTCCTACTTATAGCTTTCATTCCACTGGGGTAGGAATCAATGTGGAATGCTGCCAATTGTTAGGCATATCTATTCTGACTATATATTCTGGGACTGGGGAAATAACCACAAGATAGAGTCATTGGGCCACAGTTAGATGGATGTAGACCAAGATTCCATCTCTCATATGACTTCTATAAGCTTTAATTGGTAAAATATGAAGATTTTCATGTTCATAACCACTATCTAATAACCTCCAGAAAGTTTGGGTATTTCTCTTCCCTCACTCCACCCTACACAGTCACCACAGTAAACTGCTTCAAGTCTTTCCAGAGAAAATCTAAGGAAACTTCCAAAATATACATATGTGGTCTTTCTCACAGGGACCTCATCTCCCCTCAGCTAAGGGGCTCTAGGTCTGAAAACTAGATAAGAGACTGTGAATTCCATTGTGGTGACTTGAGTTAGGTTTGGTGAACCTAGAATTTTTTTTAACATCTTTATTGGAGTATAATTGCTTTACAATGGTGTGTTAGTTTCTGCTGTATAACAAAGTGAATCAACTATACGTATACATATATCCTTATATCCCCTTCCTCTTGCATCTTCCTCCCACCCTCGCTATCCCACCCCTCTAGGTGGTCACAAAGCACCGAGCTGATCTCCCTGTGCCATGCGGCTGCTTCCCAATAGCTATCTATTTTACATTTGGTAGTGTATATATGTCCATGCCACTCTCTCACTTCAACCCAGCTTACCCTTCTCCCTCCCCGTGTCCTCAAGTCCATTCTCTACATCTGTGTCTTTATTTCTGTCCTGCCCCTAGTGAACCTAGAATCTTTTTATCTTTTTATGTCAAGCAGCACCTTAACAGGATGTCCATCTACTGTTTTCTAGAGACCATGATCTACTAGTCATCACCACAGATCCCTGTAGGTCAAAGCACCCTGACTACCATTCCATCTGGTGGCTTATTATATCCTCCTTGTCTCTGAGAGATAAGCGTCACCACCTGGCCTCTATTATTTCATAATTCTATATTACCCATTGATATTCCAAAGCAGCAGCCCCTATCATTTTATCTGACCTACAGAGGATAAAACCACAGAGCTCTTCATAATGCCTTAGTCAAGGAAGTGTCTTCTAGGCCATTCTGGGTGGAGAAAGGTTGGGAGTGAATCTGCAATGGTAAACATAATAGATCCATTATGCCAATGTGTCTCAATTGTCACACCTGCCATCAGTGTAAAGGCAATAATTTTGAAGTAGTACATAAATAACCATACTTTACTTACATCAAGTTTTCCATTTACAGATGCAAAAATGAGGTTCCTTTTAAACTAAATTTTATTTTTTAAGCGTTAAAAATTTTGAAATTAAGTAAACAGTACAGATTAGGGTAGGATATGGCAACAATCACAAAGGCAGTAGTACATAAATGACTATGTATATGAATAAAGTTTGGGAAAACACTAACTTAATTCAATATTCTCATTTATGGGTGAGGAGTCTAATGCCCAGAAAAATAATGTCTTTTTTCAAATTCTACTTGCTCTTAATAGCTGAAAAATGCAGACCTTCAGATTTCCCATTCAGCACTCTCACACAGACCCTCCACAGCAGTCAAGCATCCACTTGAGAATCAAATGAAAGCTATGAATCATCTTTCCTAGTATTCATAAAATTCTCCCTACAATTTCAGGGATTACTCAGACAGCCTAAAGTCTAATCATTCAAATACCTACCAGTATATGGTATTGTATGACTTGAGCAAATATTCAAACTGACCCTGACTCATAGTCTGAATTTTTCAGAACTTGAAAATACTCTTTTCGGGAAAACAAGTCTCCAACTCATGACAACTTTGAATTCCTAGGTGTGTTCTACTTCCATCCAAATCTGCAGCTCGTACTGAAAGGTCAGCTCATATGGGCTGCATGTGACTATCAGTCAAAGGACATCAACACACAGGCTGGGCTGCATTTTGCAAAGAGGGGCACTAAACCCAAAGTTTAGACAGTTCCTTTCTTCCATAAACACTAGAGACTAGGGGGAAAGTAGGAGTACCGGCAACCACACTCTGCAGAAGCCAGACGCTAGAAACAAAACTCCCAGCTTTGAGAAATGATCATTATGAAGCTGTTTGTCAGCATACCTTTTGCTGATGTCTTCAGCTCTCTGCCTGCACTTTCATCTTTCACAGGGCTCAGCACCTTTCTGCCCAGAAACCCTCACATAACCACCAGTTTGATAATGACTTAAAGATTAGCTATGTGAGCACAGCAAAGAAAATGTCTGTGGGTTTTCCCAAGTGGATGGGGATTACATTCTAATTTATTCACAATCTAGAAATGTGGAGGTGTTATTTAAAGATGTGTTTAGAAAAACTGACATAAAATGGTCAACCCTGGAGTCATGTGTCTAGCACAGGTTAGACATGATTTCAATATGACTGTCTAGGGTTATGCTACTCCATGATGCAAGGAAGGCTAAGTCCCAGATGACGGAAGCTACAGCATTACTACAGGGCACAACCTTGGGGAAAAAATGGAAGATAGAAAGTCAGAAATCCTAAAACTGTCCCTCTGTCTTGGATCTCTGAGACTTCCTTTTATACCCAGCCCATGGCCAAATATGCCAAGTCAGCTACATTCAAGCCAAGTTTACAAAAGGTGTGGGTGTTGAAAACATAGATTTTGTCTCCTTTTTTGCAGTTTTAGAAATGTTAGTGCCAAGCACATACTTTTGTGAAAGATCCCATGCTGGTGCTGAGGGTGGTTACCTATCCCAGTCTCCTGGAAAGCACATTTGTCCAACAAAGACCCAAGTGAACACCATGCACTAAGCACTATTTCAGGCATTGAAAAAAAAAGCAGTTAACAGAAAACCAAATCTGTGATACAATGTTAAATAATGATAAGCCCTGTGTAGAAACTAAAACAGAGTGAGGGAAGAAGGAGGAAGAAGATACTACGGGGTGGTTAGGGAGAGGTCACTGAGGAGGTGACATTTGAATGGGATGATTTCCAAACTGAAAGGTCCTTAGAGAACCTTTAAGGTACATTAAAATTTTTAAAAATAAAACACTGAATGCCAAAAAAGTTAAATAACTTGCTCAAAATTACACAGAGAAGAACATGGGACCCACTGGAAGCCAGTCTGACCAAGGTATTCCCAGTCTGTTATTCTGTGCTACCTTCTACCACTTCTAAAGCACATTCTGAGTCTTGGTGTTACACAGGCGGAAGGAAACCTGTGAATTAACCCTGACTCCATGGCTGGATTTCATTAGACAGCAGTACAGCACAGTAGTTTAAATACCAATTCTGCCCTTCCTGGTTGGTGATCTCATTCCTTCATCATTCTGTGCCATGGCTTCCTTATGTGAAAGCAAAACATGCAAGGTTAAGAAAGGTATTAAAACTCAACATGTTTGTTAAGAACTTACAATACTGACTTGCATATTAAGAGCTCCATAAATGCTAGCAATTACTGTGCTTTTTAGAACTATTGATGTATATAATATCGCCTATCATTACAATTGCAATGAATTAATTATTTGTGTAATGTTTGTTTAAAATCTGCCTCCCCTGCTATAGCCCATAAGCTCTGTGACAGCAGGGATATTTGTCTTGTTTACCTCAGTGTCTCCAGATGCTAGAATGTTACCTGACTCAGAATATGTGCCTGATAAATATTTACTGAATGACTTAATGAATTAAAAATGCATAATTGCCATAGATTTTGGAAAAGAAAGCAAAGCTGGTGAGAATTTTGCCAGTAAAAACTGCCATTGCACGTTTAGACTTAATGAGTCTCTAATTTAGACTATTTGTTGCCACAAGAGAGGGCTTTAAGTAGGCAATAGCCTAAGTCATTTTGTATAAGCAGCTACATGTACATGGTCCCCTATTTTATACTGCCCATAATTACTTATCATAAGAGTCAAGTTCAGTTAAGCTTCTGCGATTGTACTTAATTCATTCAGCCAACACATTTTGAGCACCTACTAGACCTTGGTACTGTGCTGGCCACTAGAGACACAATGATACCAAGATGAGTAGGTAACTCAGGTGCTGCGGTAAATGCTGCTGCTTAGATAAGGACTCAAAGAACAGAAAAGTTGACTCTGCTGGGAGAGAAGGGTGGAGTTTCTCAGAAGAGGGTATTTTGGGGTTGGCTCTGAAAAGATACAGAGTTTTTTAAGTGGAAGAAGTAAAGAGAGAATTCTAGGCTCAGAAAACCACAAGTGCAGATGGACAAATATTTAGAAAGCTCTGGAGAGTCTGGGGAGGGGAAATAATATGGCAAGAGTGTCATGATGTCAGGAAATATTCTTTAGTGTTAGGTTATGAAAAACAAGAGGAGGCAGATAGTGACCTGTATGCCCAGCTAAGGAGTGTACATTTTGTTCTGTAGCTCTCAGAGAAGAGTGATACAGGACCAGAACTGGTCTGGGTGAAATTAACCTTGATAGTAGTGAAGTGGGTTGGATGGAGGGTGTCTTTGAATGGGGGACGATTGGAGGCATGAATCCAGTTAGGACTGTCTCTGTCCTCTGAGTCTTTTTTCCCGTCTGCCCTTTCTGTCTCCCCAACCTGTGTGTGTGTGTGTGTGTGTGTGTGTGTGTGTGTCTCCCTCTCTCGCACCCTCTGGCTCTCTGCTCTCTCTCACTCTCTCTATCTCTCTGGCTGACTGCCTCTCCCATTATCGTTATTTGATGTACTGAGTCTCAAACCTGGAGCATAGTTATCAACTGCTAATAACTGCTCAAAAAAAAAAAAAAACATCGTGTGGTGAAATGGACATTAAATTGAAAGTCAGTGCCACCAACATTGACCCTGACCAGGAGTGGAACACTAAAAAAATCAATTAATCTCTCTAGACCATCTTCCCCCCCCCCCACCTTATATGCACAATGAAATGGTTGAATTACCAGATTTTATTTAATTCCACAAATATTTACTGAGTGCTCACTATTGTTCAAGGTGCTAGGAATTCAGTAATGGACAAAACAGATAAAATTCCCTGCCTTTATTGCAGAAGAGGAAGACAGACAAAAACTTTGTTAGGAAAATATACATCAGTTGATGATGAGTGAAATCGAGAAAAATAAAGCAGGAGAGGGGATTAGTGAGGATGATAGGGCTACAGTTTTCCTCACTGAGAAGGTAAAATTTGAGTGAAGACCTAAAGGAGGCAGGGGAGTAAGCCGCATAGACTCTGGGTAAAAGCATTCTAAGCAAAAGGCATAGCAAAGATCCTGAGGTACAAGCATACCCGGTATGATCAAGACAAAGTAACAAGGCCAGTGTGGCCTGAGCAGAGGAAAGACACAAAGTAGGAGGAGAAGGACATCAGAGAGTTGGGATCAGACACATAGGGGCTTGTGGCTATTTAAAGCTTGTCTTTAAAACAGGCTGAGATGAGGACCCATTGGAGGAAGGTCATGATCTGACTTATATATTTAATGTATCACTCTGGCTGCTAATTTGAGAATAAACTGAAAAGGAGGAAGAAGCAGAGGGACCACTAAGGTGGTAAGATTGGACCACAGTGGGTGGAAGACGTGCAAAATTGTCTGATTCTGGATCTATTCTGTAGGTAGGGCTGACGGGATTTTCCGAGGAATGGGAGAAGAGTCAAAGATTATCCCAAGGCTTTAGGTCTGTGAAACTAGAACAAGGATACCATCCCTTTAGATAATCCTAAAGTCTCTTCTACCTCTGAGATTTAATGATTTGGAGAAACTTTTTCTCTTCCTTCATAGTGGAATCTTCCACTATTTCAGAAACCAGTTCTTAAAAAACTGAACATATATGATATCTCTTTTATATTATTTTCTCTCTTCAGGAAGCTTTTCCAATGCAGGAAAATCTATTTCATTGTTTAAAAATAAATGAAAGAAAAATATCCTTTTGTTTAAAAACCCAATCTTTTCCAGTTGCTTATCTTTTTTTAACATCTTTATTGGAGTATAATTGCTTTACAATGTTGTTTTAGTTTCTGCTGTATAACAAAGTGAATCAGCTGTATGTGTACATATATCCCCATATCCCCTCCTTCAGGCGTCTCCCTCCCACCCTCCCTATCCCACCCCTCTAGGTGGTCACAAAGCACCGAGCTGATCTCTCTATGCTATGCAGCTGCTTCCCACTAGCTATCTATTTTACACTTGGTAGTATATATATGTCCATGCCACTCTCTCACTTCGTCCCAGCTTACCCTTCTCTCTCCCCGTGTCCTCAAGTCCATTCTCTATGACAGCGTCTTTATTTCTGTACAGCCCCTAGCTTCTTCAGAACCTTTTTTTCTTTAGATTCCATATATATGTGTTAGCATACGGCATTTGTTTTTCTCTTTCTGACTTACTTCACTATGTATGACAGTCTCTAGGTCCATCCACCTCACTACAAATAACTCAATTTCATTTCTTTTTATGGCTGAGTAATATTCCAATGTACATATGTGCCACATCTTCTTTATCCATTCATCTGCCAATGGACACATAGGTTGCTTCCATGTCCTGGCTATTGTAAATAGAGCTGCAATGAACATTGTGGTACATGACTCTTTTTGAATTATGGTATTCGCAGGGTGTATGCCCCAGAGTGGGACTGCTGGGTCATATGGTAGTTCTATTTTTAGATTTTAAGGGACCTCCATACTGTTCTCCAGAGTGGCTGTATCAATTTATATTCCCACCAACAGTGCAAGAGGGTTCCCTTTTCTCCACACCCTCTCCAGCATTTATTCTTTGTAGATTTTTTTAGGGTGGCCATTCTGACTGGTGTGAGGTGATACCTCATTGTAGTTTTAACTTGCATTTCTCTAATGATTAGTGATGTTGACCATTCTTTCATGTGTTTGTTGGCAATCTGTATATCTTCTTTGGAGAAATGTCTATTTAGGTCTTCTGCCCATTTTTGCATTGGCTTGTTTCTTTTTTTTGATATTGAGCTCTATGAGCTGCTTGTAAATTTTGGAGATTAATCCTTTGTCAGTTGCTTCATTTGCAAATATTTTCACCCATTCTGAGGGTCGTCTTTTCATCTTATTTATGGTTTGCTTTGCTGTGCAAAAGATTTTAAGTTTCATTAGGTCCCATTTGTTTATTTTTTTTTCCATTTCTCTAGGAGGTGGGTCAAAAAGGATCTTGCTGTGATTTATGTCATAGAGTGTTCTGCCTATGTTTTCCTCTAAGAGTTTTATAGTGTCTGGCCTTACATTTAGGGCTTAAATCCATTTTGAGTTTATTTTTGTGTATGGTATTAGGGAGTGTTCTAATTTCATTCTTTTACATGTAGCTGTCCAGTTTTCCCAGCACCACTTATTTAACAGGCTATATTTCTCCATTGTATATTCTTGCCTCCTTTATCAAAAATAAGGTGACCATATGTGCATGGTTTATCTCTGTGCTTTCTATCCTGTTCCATTGATCTATATTTCTGTTTTTCCGCCAGTAACATACTGTCTTGATTACTGTAGCTTTGTAGTATAGTCTGAAGTCTGGGAGCCTGATTCCTCCAGCTCCGTTTTTCTTTCTCAAGATTGCTTTGGCTATTCAGGGTATTTTATGTTTCCATACAAATTGTGAAATTTTTTGTTCTAGTTCTGTGAAAAATGCCATTGGTGGTTTGATAGGGATTGCATTGAATCTGTAGATTACTTTGAGTAGTATAGTCATTTTCACAATGTTGATTCTTCCAATCCAAGAATATGGTATATCTCTCCAACTGTTTGTCTTATCTTTAATTTCTTTCATCAGTGTCATAGTTTTCTGCATACAGGTCTTTTGTCTCCTTAGGTAGGCTTATTCCTAGGTATTTTATTCTTTTTGTTGCAATGGTAAATGGGAGTGTGTCCTTAATTACTCTTTTGGATTTTTTATCATTAGTGTATAGGAATGCCAGAGATTTCTGTGCATTAATTTTGTATCCTGCTACTTTAGCAAATTCATTGATTAGCTCTAGTAGTTTTCTGGTAGCATCTTTAGGATTCTCTATGTATAGCTTCATGTCATCTGCAAACAGTGACAGCTTTACTTCTTCTTTTCTGATTTAGATTCCATTTATTTCTTTTTGTTCTCAGATTGCTGTGGCTAAAATTTCCAAAACTATGTTGAACGATAGTGGTGAGAGTGGACAACCTTGTCTTGTTCCTGATCTTAGAGGAAATGGTTTCAGTTTTTCACCATTGAGAATGATGTTGGCTGTGGGCTTCTCACAGACGGCCTTTATTAGGTTCAGGTAACTTCCCTCTATACCTTCTTTCTGGAGGGTTTTTATCATAAATGGGTGTTGAATTTTGTCGAGAGCTTTTTCTGCATCTATTGAGATTATCATATGGTTTTCCTCCTTCAGTTTGTTAATATGATTTATCACATTTATTGATTTGCGTATCCTTGATTTGAAGAATCCTTACAATCCTGGGATAAACCCCACTTGATCATGGTGTATGATCCTTTTAATGTGCTCTTGGATTCTGTTTGCTAGTATTTTGTTGAGGATTTTTGCATCTATATTCATCAGTGATATTGGCCTGTAGTTTTGTTTCTTTGTGACATCTTTGTCTGGTTTTGGTATCAGGGTGATGGTGGCCTTGTAGAATGAGTTTGGGAGTGTTCCTCCCTCTGCTGAATTTTGGAAGAGTTTGAGAAGGATAGGCATTAGCTCTTCTTTAAATATTGATAGAATTTGCCTGTGAAGCCATCTGGTCCTGGGCTTTTGTTTGTTGGAAGATTTGTTTTTTTTTTTTTTTTTTTTTTTGCGATACGCGGGCCTCTCACTGTTGTGGCCTCTCCCATTGCGGAGCACAGGCTCCAGACACGCAGGCTCAGTGGCCATGGCTCACGGGCCCAGCCACTCCGCAGCATGTGGGATCTTCCCGGACCGGGGCACGAACCCGTGTCCCCTGCATTGGCAGGCGGACTCTCAACCACTGCGCCACCAGGGAAGCCCTGTTGGAAGATTTTTAATCACAGTCTCAATTTCAGTGCTTGTGACTGGTCTGTTTATGTTTTCTATTTCTTCCTGGTTCAGTCTCAGAAGGTTGTGTATTTCTAAGAATTTTCCCATTTCTTCCAGGTTGTCCATTTTATTGGCATATAGTTGCTTCTAGTAATCTCTCACGATCTTTTGTATTTCTGCAGTGTCCGTTTTTACTTCTCCTTTTTCATTTCTAATTTTGTTGATTTGAGTCTTCTTTTTTATGTTGATGAGTCTGGCTAATGGTTTATCAATTTTGTTTATCTTCTCAAAGAACCAGCTTTTAGTTTTATTGATCTTTGCTATCGTTTCCTTCATTTCTTTTTCATTTATTTCTGATCTGATCTTTATGGTTGTTTTCCTTCTGTTAACTTTGGGGGTTTTTTGTTCTTCTTTCTCTAATTACTTTAGGTGTAAGGTTAGGTTGTTTATTTGAGATGTTTCTTGTTTCTTGAGGTAGGATTGTATTGCTATAAACTTCCCTCTTAGAACTGCTTTTGCTGCATCCCATAGGTTTTGGGCCATTGTGTTTTCATTGTCATTTGTTTCTAGGTATTTTTTGATTTCCTCTTTGATTTCTTCAGTGATCTCTTGGTCATTTTGTAGTGTATTTTTTAGCCTCCATGTGTTTGTATTTTTTACAGATTTTTTCCTGTAATTGATATCTAGTCTCATAGCGTTGTAGTAGGAAAAGATACTTGATACGATTTCAATTTTCTTAAATTTACCAAGGCTTGATTTGTGACCCAAGATATGATCTATCCTGGTGAACGTTCCACGAGCACTTGAGAACAAAGTGTATTCTGTTGTTTTGGGATGGAATGTCCTATAAATATTAATGAAGCCCATCTTGTTCAATGTATCATTTAAAGCTTGTGTTTCCTTACTTATTTTCATTTTGGATGATCTGTCCATTGGTGAAAGTGGGGTGTTACAGTCCCCTACTATGATTGTGTTTCTGTCAATTTCTCCTTTTATGGCTGTTAGTATTTGCCTTATGTATTGAGGTGCTCCCATGTTGGGTGTATAAATATTTCCAATTGTTTCATCTTCTTCTTGGATGGACCCCTTGATCATTATGTAGTGTCCTTCTTTGTCTCTTGTAATAGTCTTTATTTTAAAGTCTATTTTGTCTGATATGAGAATTGCTACTCCAGCTTTCTTTTTATTTCCAATGGCATGGAATATCTTTTTCCATCTCCTGACTTTCAGTCTGTATGTGTCCCTAGGTCTGAAGTGGGTCTCTTGTAGGCACAACATATACAGGTCTTGTTTTTGTATCCATTCAGCCAGTCTATGTCTTTTGGTTGGAGCATTTAATCCATTTACATTTAAGGTAGTTATTGATGTGTATGTTCCTATTACCATTTTCTTAATTGTTTTGGGTCTGTTATTGTAGGCCTTTTCCTTCTCTTGTGTTTCCTGCCTAGAGAAGTTCCTTTAGCATTTGTTGTAAAGCTGGTTTGGTGGTGCTGAATTCTCTTAGCTTTTGCTTGTCTGTAAGCAAAAGCAGATTCTCCGTTGAATCTGAATGAGATCCTTGCTGGGTAGAGTAATCTTGGTTGTAAGTTTTTCCCTTTTATCACTTTATATATGTCCAGCCACTCCCTTTTGACTTGCAAAGTTTCTGCTGAAAGATCAGCTGTTAACCTTATGGGGATTCCCTTGTATGTTGTTTGTTGGTTTTCTCTTGCTGCTTTTAATATTTTTTCCTTCTAGTTAATTTTTGATAGTTTGATTAATATGTGTCTTGGCATGTTTCTCCTTGGATTTATCCTGTATGGGACTCTCTGCACTTCCTGGACTTGATTATTTCCTTTCCCATATTAGGGGAGTTTTCAACTGTAATCTCTTCAAATATTTTCTCAGTCCCTTTCTTTTTCTCTTCTTCTTCATGGACCCCTATAATTCAAATGTTGGTGCATTTAATGCTGTCCCAGAAGTCTCTGAGACTGTCCTCAATTCTTTTTATTCTGTTTTCTTTATCTGCTCTGTGGTAGTTATTTCCACTGTTTTATCTTCCAGGTCACTTATCTATTCTTCTGCCTCAGTTATTCTGCTATTGATTCCTTCTAGAGAATTTTTAATTTCATTTATTGTCTTGTTCATCATTGTTTGTTTGCCCTTTAGTTCTTCTAGGTCCTTGTTAAACATTTCTTGTATTTTCTCCATTCTATTTCCAAGATTTTGGATTATCTTTACTATCATTACTCTGAATTCTTTTTCAGGTAGACTGCCTCTTTCCTCTTCATTTGTTAGGTCTGGTGGGTTTTTACCTTGCTCCTTCATCTGCTGTGTGTTTCTCTGTCTTCTCATTTTGCTTCACTTACTGTGTTTGGGGTCTCCTTTTCATAGGCTGCAGGTTCATAGGTCCCATTGTTTTTGGTGTCTGCCCTCAGTGGGTAAGGTTGGTTCAGTGGGTTGTGTAGGCTTCCTGGTGGAGGGGACTGGTGCCTGTGTTCTGGTGGATGAGGCTGGATCTTGTCTTTCTGATGGGCAGGACCATTTCTGGTGGTGTGTTTTGGGGTGTTTGTGAACTTATTATGATTTTAGGCAGCCTCTCTGCTAGTGGGTGGGGTTTTGTTCCTGTCTTGCTGGTTGTTTGGCATGGGGTGTCCAGCACTGGAACTTGCTGGTTGTTGAGTGGAGTTGGGTCTTAGTGTTGAGATGGAGATCTCTGGGAGAGCTTTTGCCATTTGATATTACGTGGAGCCAGGAGGTCTCTGGTGGACCAATGTCCTGAACTCGGCTCTTCTACCTCAGAGGCACAGGCCTGACACCCGGTCGGAGCACCAAGACCCTGTCAGCCACACGGCTATTCCTTCCTCCTGTTTTCTGATGACCAGTATCTTCAAAGGCTCTCCAGAACTCTGCAAATGTAGAAACTTCAGGAAAGGTAGGAAGGAAACATAGCCAATTTGTTTATTACCACTGGATGCAGGGTTACTGGTATTGTGATTGTGAAAAGCACACAGTGCTAATGACAGATTCTCTTTCTCCTCTGAAACTCCAGAAGAATAGAGATGCAGTCCTGAGGTCAAAAGACTGCTGGTCAGACAGCAATATTTCCCACTGCGTGCACAAGCCAAGCCAGAGGATAGCAACAGCAGCAACACACTGGGCTTATTCTAGGGCTTTCAGCTCAGCTTCCGGCTAGAGGAAAAGCCACTACTGTCGCCGCCGCGCTGGGTCTGCCAATCCAGTTGCTTATCTTTTGAACACTAAATTATGCTGGGTTCCTACATTTCTTATACAGAAGGCAAATACTAAATTGCTGGTGAGCCCTGAATGATCTTGTCATCAAAGGAAAGCAGAAGAACCAAGATGGACCCCTGGCCAGAAATAGAGGGAAACTGCCTGGGGACAACGTTGACTTACTAATGCTGATGGCTCCAGTCAAATACTAAATTGCTGGTGAGCCCTGAATGATCTTGTCATCAAAGGAAAGCAGAAGAACCAAGATGGATTCCTGGCCAGAAATAGAGGGAAACTGCCTGGGGACAACGTTGACTTACTAATGCTGATGGCTCCCCCTTGTGCTGGCATTTGCCTAGCCCTGTGATGATGGTATTGTTGCAACTGGAAAGTGGAGGCAACAGACATTGGTGCAAACTAATGCTCTGTGTAGTCTCAGCTTATGTTTGTTACTTAATCACCTCAAGTTTCTGTTTCTACCAGTATTAAATATCTACCATTCAGAGTTACGAGGAAAAGGCCACATACCTGAAGTATACAACTCTAACCCTACATCTCAGGCTGAACAAATGGGTGGTAGCACCTAGGAATCCAAGTTCACATTGGTCTAGCATCCCACAGGTGGGTTTATGAGACCCCCTCCCTGTGAACAGATGGGTGAATGTTGGTGGTGGCAGGTGGGAAAAGGAACCCATACAACACAAAAGCCATAAACAGAAGACTGCATCCCATGTATTTGGGACTATTGAGGAAGAAGAGCTTGAAATGTGTGCATCATTTCAGTGTGGATGTGTCAGCGTAGATGCTAGCATTTCTGAAAAAAGTGATTAGATGATGTCTGGTAATAAATGACGTGATAGACTCAACAAGCTTCAACTTACACAATTATCTAGTCTGCTCTGTTTATTTAAAAATTGTTTCATCTTGTCCAGTATGCACTACACTCCAAATACTGAGACAGAGCCTCTTGCTTTCAAGAGAAGCAAGACTTTTTCTTTTACTTTTCATGCAATTGGACTTTAAAAAATCATAAGTCATGTTACTATTTGGAATTGAAATTTCACAAACCCATTTCATATAAGTTCACATCCCACTTCATTTTTACAAAGAAGTCCTTTGTAGAAACTTGGTTCTAGTATCCTGACACCTCTGATAAAAACATACATACCATGTATGTCTACCCTATTTAGATGGAAATAGTTAACTGCAGGCAGACGTGGGTTCAAATCTCCATTCTACCACTTAGGCTATGGCAAGTTATTTAACTTCATTAAGACTCCATTTTTTCAACAGTAAAATAAATCACCTAAAGCACTTAGCCCAGTGCCCAGCATGCAGTAAATGAAGATATTTATTGTTATATATTTCAAGGTGTTATTACTGTAAAAGAATGATAATTAGGCAGGGTTTATTATTGTCACTATTTTATTTTATTAATTAAATTTTTAATATCTGTCTCTTCTCAAAAACTATTTTAGACAGTTCACAGCAAGAAACAGTAAAATTGGGGGGAGATAAATTAGGAGTTTGGGATTAATATATACACACTACTATGTATAAAATAGGTAAACAACAAGGACCTACTATATAGCACAGGGAACTGAGCATACTCAGTGTCTTGTAATAACCTATAATGGAAAAGAATATATATGTGTGTATATGTATATATATATATGTGTGTGTGTGTATGTATAACTGAATCACTTTGCTGTACACTTGAAACTAACATGACATTGTAAATTATACTTCAATTAAAAAGTGCAAGAAAAAGAAAAAAACTCAAAAAAAAAGAAATAATAATAAGGTTAGTAATATTAGAAGGTAGACACAAGCAAAAAGGAAGTTCACAGGCTCAACACGGGGTCAGAGGTTGAGTCCGTTGACTACAATTGGTTAAGCCTGCTGCCTCTTTCCACTCCCATGGTCCCTCCATCATGCTTCTCCTAAATTCAAATGGCATTGGAATAACCATGGGCATTTTCAGAAGCTGAGATGTGGAGACATTTAGTTTGGGTTTAGTGTGATATATTTATGTGATCCATAGTAAACTTCTATGTATAGTTAAAATATAGCTAGCCATCCTCATGTGGGAATGGCTTCCAAGAATATTCCTACTTCCCATGCCTAATTTTCAGTACCTACTCATTCTACACCTGACCTAAAGGTGCAGGACCAGAGATCATACTGCAAAACGAATACGTCTTGAAAGCTGGCACTGGAAACATGTGAGTAGAGGAGGAGAAATAGGCCTTCAAACATACAGATGCTATAACAGAGGTCAGGTAGCTAGTAAAAATATTAAGTTGTTTTTCGAAATTTTATATTGTTTGTACTATTTGTCACCTCTTAAAAATCTGAAATTTGTTGCAATTTCTTTTCTTATCTAAACAAACATTTTTCTTACCTAAATTTTGTGTTGTTTTTCTTAAAGGAAAAGCCCCCAAGATTATACTAGCTAAGGCCTCATATAACCTGGATCCACTGTTAATTAAGTATCATATTTAGCTTAGCTAGTAACCAGAGTGGTAGGAAAACACAGAATGTTACATACTTCTTATTATGTAAAAGCAGGAAATAAATCACATGATGGTTGTAAGAAGAGTGATTAGAATTCCTAAAATAAGATGTAGAAGGGAAAGGCACTGGTCTGGATACTCCACTAGCAATGGGACTCCAGAAAAATAAGTTATTAGATGTCAAGGACAGCAAGGTTTTTCCTGAAATAAAATTCTAGAAGAAATTTCCTCTGTAGAGTTTTATATAATGCATATTAAGAGACATAGTACAGCTTTCAACAATATTTTATGGAAAAGTCCTTCTCTAGGCTTGCGATTCTGTTTGACTAGCCCTGCTCACCTCTTCTAGCCTCATCTCTCACCACTCTCAGCCATGGAGTTCTTTTGCAGCCATTCTAGACTTTTCTAAGTTGTTAGAATTCACCTTGTTCATTCTTCTTCCAGACTTCTCCAATGCTATTCTC
Source organism: Lagenorhynchus albirostris (assembly GCF_949774975.1). NCBI lineage: Eukaryota > Metazoa > Chordata > Mammalia > Artiodactyla > Delphinidae > Lagenorhynchus > Lagenorhynchus albirostris. Next base: position 51,303,632 of record NC_083098.1, on the reverse strand, counting down.
TGCCTTGAACACTTTTCTATGTTCTTCTGGATACCTTCAACTCAGACATCAGGTTATAGCTTATATCTCACTTCCTCTGAGACACCTTCCATAAAATCCCTCCTACGTATCCCTCCAATGTCAGTATTACACCTGACATTGCAAGGTCTAGATCCACTATTGGATAAATAGCTCCATGATGGCACCAGACTCTGTCCGTGGTGTTTACCATCGTAACACCACTCACTTGTACTGTTTCCAGCACCTGCTGGGTGCTTAATAGATTTCCTACATCTATCTCTCATTTGTGAGCTTTAGTAAATACACCTTAGTGGAAGTGATTCTTTAAAGGAGCTAAGCTAATCTAAAGGTATGGGCTACAGATGGTGTGACTCAAGTCACACCAGAGACAGAAGGTGGCTGAATAGCTCTATTCCCAAAACCACTTCTCTCAACCAGGCATTTCAGCAGAACTGAACTGCAAATATTTTAAGGTTCTCTTAGATTGAAAGTCCAGACTACTAGTATTCTACTCTGCTGATAAAAGACAATATCATAGGCTTTGGAAAACAAATAGGGAGATTCTTGTTAAGGAAACTGAAAGGCAGTGAAGTCTAAGGAAATTCCCAATGTCCCAGGGTTGGTGAGTGATCAATTAATCTAGAAACTAGGTATTCTGACTCCCTGTGATTTTCCCCCACCATTTACACCAAGATACTCAAATAGGGACAATGACAGTCATTGTTAAGGAAAAAAAGCTAAATAAGCTGTGTCTTAATGTCACTGCTTCAATACAGGCCAAGACAATATGGAGTAGAGGACAGAACAGGGACCTTGGGGTCAGACTGTCTGGCTTTAGCCACTTACTGGCTATGTAATTAAACAAGCTACTTAATCTTTCTATGTGTTTCCTTATAGTAAAATGTATATAATAATAGAACCTATCTCATAGGCTTGTGGTGAGGAATGGTGAGAATTAAACCATGAAAATTGCTTACAGCAGCACCCAATGCATATAATAAATGGTCAACATATAAAAGATATTATTTCCATGATGAGATGACATTACAACCAGCTTCCACGAAGTATAAGAAGTAGAAAAATGCTTAAGTCACATGCAACACCTACTATGAGTCAGGCACTATTCTAAGTATACATTACTCAGTATTTTGAAACTCAAGGCCTGAGTTCTTAACTATGGGGTTACATCTTCTCAGACTGAAGAGAGAAGATGGAGAACAAAGTAATCTTCTTAGATTCTGAGTCATTTTTAAGCTGATCTTCAGTACATATAAACACTACCTCTGAGGGTGGCCCAAATAAATAACCACCTGCCAGCAGTAACTCACTGGCAACACAGAGTAACTTTTGTATTTTGTAGATCAAAAGCTAGACTTAAACTGAATAAATCTGATAAACTTTATGATCCAGCTTTTTTTTCTATATTCTATTTATGAAGATGTTTGTTTGCTCCTGGGAGGTTTCTTTGTTTGCTTTCTGTCTTTTTGTTCTTTTTTTCATCAATAAGCACAAAGAGGTGAAACAGCCTTAAAAATCTTTAAGAAATGTATCAGTGGTCAGTAACAAAGCAGCTATTGAGCAAGCTCTAATCATAATCACAGGTAACATTTATATATCTACTTGTGGCATTTATTTAAGCTATGTACTAAGAACTTTAAATAAATTATTAAATTCTCAACAAACTAATGAAGGAAATACTATTATTATCCCCCACTTTACAAACAAAGAAACTGAGGCTTAAAGACTTTAAGTCACTTGACTAAGGTTTTAAAACAATTAAGTCATAGATACCAGAATTCAAACCCACTACTGAGTTCTGACTCAGAAATTTTCCTATCCCAACAGCTTATGCAGGATGGGTGGGCACCTCAGCTGGGGATTTGCATGAAGAGGCTGCTCGGGAAATGTCTGTGGAATAAACATTATTAACCACTTAACCTGTGAAAGATTAAACTACACGTTGTCTTCCTTATGAAAGAAGGTGTCTCACATTTAGGGCCTGAAGATATGCTATAGGAATAGTTCCAGAGAGAAATCAAGATTGTGGATGCTTGGATACTATTTGGCCACCAATAGTGGATTCCTAAAACACTACTTTACTTCAAGTACCCCAAGTTCAGCAATTCTGCAGTGTGGAAGGGTTCTACTAATAATAATCCACAGAACTTCAGCGTGACAGTCATGCTTAGAAGATCTATTTGCTCTGAGAATCATTACTGCCTTTATTGCTCGTAGGTCCTTAATTATGAAGTATAATGTGGAACCACAAAAGTACCTTAATGTATTGATCAGTCATAAACTGATCATCATTCAGTGCCTGCCAGGTGTCAGGCACTTTACACACATTATTTAAATTACTTCCTAGAAGAAACTTATTACCCCCATTTTACTGAACAGGAAATTAAACAGTTGGTTAATTTGTGGAAGGTTTAAACTCAGGTCTGGCAACTCCAAATCTCAGTCTCTTTCCACCACAGAAATCAGAAGATTTTTCTGCTCCCAGTGGCTTAAAATCTAGGGCAACGAGAGGATCTTAGGAGAGTGTGGAGGTCACAGACCCTTCAAGGATATAGGTTCTCCTTCAGGGGAAAAAAATTGCATCCACACACAAATTCTTACATACAATGGCGTGGGTTTACACAGACCGAATAAGAAGTCTTGTTTTATGGACAAAAAGGGAAACAGAGAAAAAGAGAGAGAGAAATTCTAAAAATTTAAAAAGCCAAATAATAAACATATTCAAAAACAGTTGTAATCGTTTGGAGGGAAAAAGTATTTATAAAATAAGTAAAGATAATTGGAGTAAAGGAGGAAAGTCACAAAGAACTAATTTCAAAATATTCTATGGAGTTAAGCAATTCTTTAGTGTTTTTAAAGAAAAAAAAGATGTTTGGTTGTTTTCTCAATCTGATCCACCACTACTAAGAGTTCACCCATTCAATAGCTTAGCTGGGTTTTTTTTTTAATATTTATTTATTCATTTTGGCTGTGCAGGGTCTTAGTTGCAGCACACGGGATCTTCGTTGCAGCATGCGGGATCTTTAGTTGCAGCATGCAAACTCTTAGGTGCGGCATGCATGCAGGATCTAGTTCCCCAACCAGGGATCGAACCCAGGCGCCCTGCATTGAGAATGTGGAGTCTTACCCACTGGACCACCAGGGAAGTCCCTTAGATGGGTTTTTAAAACATGGATTATTTCATGACCACTAACCAGCCTTATGGCAGAGGGAACAAGGGTAAACAGAGAAGCCATCAAGTGAGGTTTAGTAGCAACTCCCAAGAACCTATATGGCTAAGGCTGATAAAACTCTAGCCTCTATGTGAAGGGTACAGGCAGAAACCAGGGTCATCCAGCATCACGATTCCCATTTCATCTTCGTGAATACACTGTTCCCTCAGTGTCCTACCACTTACAAACAAATCTCAGCATACACGCAATATTGTAATTCCTACTCAGTTTCTACAAAGTCAGATAAAGACAGTCAGACACTTGGAGCAGATCTAACTTTGCACACTTTCTTGGACACATACAGACTTAAAAGATATTTAGAGATCAATTTAAAGTCATCTATTCCGGTGCAATTTTATTCTTTGTGGTACTAAATTCAGGGAGTTTGAGGGCTAAAAAATGCAGTGTTATTTGGCCCAAGAGGAATGACATGGCACCTCTCACGCCTTGGAAGAACAGCACCTTGTACAACCCCTAGGTGAACTGATGTGCACAGTCACACAAAGTAGGAACCATCTTTTGGCATCAAATTAAAAAATTCTTGCTATTTAAATGCCAACACTAAAATAAGCAAATATCACCACTACAAATGGAGCCATAGGGAACAGGAGAATCTAAGTTCAGCAAAGATAACAAAGTTCGCTCTCGTCAATGAAAAGTATAATTGTCCTATTTATTTATTTAGCAGTGAAGTCTTTATTATGGGAAGTGAGATTTCTAAAAACATCCATAACATAATTCCTTCAGCGAATTTCTCAACTCCGACTTTCATGAGGTTGTATTATCATGAATAGCTGAGAGTTCATTTGTCATTTTGCCTTTCTCTTCTACAACTCTGAATCCCCAGTAACTAACCTATACTGACTTCAAAAAGAGCTCTATGGCCTGGTATCCTTATGTAATATGAATCAAACCAAGTCACTGAATTGAATGTTGACATAACATTCCAGTTAATTTTAATTATATATTAAATATATACTAACTAAACATATTAAACTAAATACATATTTTGGCCTGCCTTTTGATCATGGTCAATGCTTTATGACAATAGCATATGGTTAATATTCATTCACCTTTGTTCCCTAAATATCTTTGCATAAACAATGTTTCTATACTTAAAAAACCCCAAATTCATCAAGGAAAGCATCTTCTAAATGTTACTGCTGTAAGCTCATTTTCCTCGACTGTTATTATACATAATAAGAGGCTTGATTTGACAGCTCCTATAATAACATATTATAAATTTTACATTGGCTGTGTTTTAAACTCTTGTGATGGCAAAACCATTTTTCTCAAAGCTGATTGGTTGTGCAGGTCTACAACAGTGCTTAAATGTGACCCAAGCTTTCTGAAAAGGAGGAGTCTTTTTATTTTAAGCCTTTTTGGTACAGAACATGACATCTTCATGAAGAATTTTTGTTTTATCATTAAGAAATAAATGTGTCTAGCTTCTTGAGATCTCCCTGGCTTTAGCAACTTGTAGTCATTTCCACTGTAGACCATTAAGAATATATTTCAAAGACAGGCTAGCAAAGTTCAAGTAAAAGTTATTTTTTATATGTTGGAGTTTCTAAGTGGCATTAGGTGAGTATTAGAGATTTTCAACATAATTAATATAGTTCCAAATAATGAACTTAATTCATAGATGTTGGTTGACTTCCTGATTGCATTCTTTGATGTTTGTTGATAATCAATTTTTGTACAGTAATCTTCTGATAAAACTTTAAACTTCTTCGTTTAGTTGGTGCATTTATTTTTCTTATAAGCTTTCTTCCAAACTAATTAGATCTCATTTAACACGGGGCTTTTGTACACGTCCCCATTGAGCATTCAAGTTTTGTCAACATTGCACTAAAAGTATCTCAAAATACAGTGCCTGGGTCATTTTCTCTCTGATTTAGCTTTCACCTTACTCTTAAAGCAACAGAAGATTAAGCTTGAAGAGAGTTTGAAAACTCTCTAATAAAGGTAGAACTGAAGTTTTGTTCTTAGTTTCTTCATTTATCTGTTTCATTTCTATATTTGAGTTTCTTCTCATGCAAAATCTATACTTTTCTTAAAGGCTTATGAAAATTTTGGTGAAAAAATGTTGCTGCTGCAGTGCAGGCATGAAGCTTCGTCTCCTAAGCTAGATAACCTGGTGAGTATTTTCATTTATTTTTCCTAATACAAACAGATCACATATCGAACTAAATATTGTCAGAAGTACACTTGAGAGGATAAAACACTATTTAAATATGTCAGAAGAAAAAAGAGCATCTTAGACCACAGATGGAATGTTAGAACTAAGAACTTACATAGTCATTGTATTCCATAACAATCATTATAATTTAAAAAAACAGCTAAGCATAGACTTTTATCCAATCATGAATTTTTAGAGATGGAAGGAATCTTAAAGTCATCCAACATAATATATTAATTTTATAAAAGAGAAAAAGAGTGACATTTTATATTTGCAAAACAAAAGACCACATCTTCCTATATGAGTGTTTAGCATTATCAAGAATCTCAGTGACTGCTACTATAGAAATTAGATGGATGATTAAGCAAGATAAAAATTAAACATACAAAGCTTCCCCCAAAATCTCAGGCCATAATCTTAGAAAATAGATTTAGGAAAGCATTCACCAGTATTCTCTTTAGTAACTTCCTTGTGCTGTTGTAGCCTATACTAAGCACACTAGTTTCAGTTATTTTTAATTCTCTACAATGCTATGATTCTGAAAATCTTTAATTGGTAGGAAAGACATTTACATATTACTGCTTCCTTTGTTTAATTACACTCTCCCAATTTCTCTGATATGTAAAAGGTAACTGTTTAAACATACAGTTTAAGAAAATGATGAAGTGTCCTCTAGTTATATTGCTTCTGTGGAAAGCAAGTAGAAGGGTGAGCATTGGCTCAAATCACTACTAGGTGCATTTCATGCCCAGAAAATGAAAGAAACAAAAGGAATGAGCAAATACTGGTGTCTATATCCTGGTTACTATGCTAGGAATTGTCTTGCATCTGATAAACCGTGAAAATATATCATTCTGATAAAAACCTTTATTTTTGTCTATTGTATATGCAAGTGGAAGAGTTTTCTTAAGGGGTTACCCGAGTAAATGCTTTAGAAGAAACCTTATTCAAAGATGTAAATACAAGTATTAATTATATAAGCCTTGCATAATTAACTAGAGTGGGATAAATAAAATCCATGAAAACAATCTCTGAACTTCATATTTGTCTGTAGTTTCTATCTTTTCCTCTATGTTTAATCAAAGTGTCTAACAAAGAGATAAATTTATAGTTTTTCTTATTTTTTCCCATTTCTTTTACCAGACCTTGAGCAGAAGTGATTTGTAAAAAGATTAAATAATAACAATAATAATAATAGAAACAACAACAGCGGAAAGAAGAAAAGCATAGATTCTAAAACATTCCAGTGTACATAACAAGCCTTTTTATAATGGAATGTAGTCTATAGCACCTTAGAAAGTAGCTCAAAGTACTGATTTTGGATTGTCCTGTCACTGGGACTGAGATTATCCTGAACAGTGAATATAGACACTACTATGACTTTCTAAACCAGCCTAGCAACTAGAAATTCAAAATCACCAATATTCACATTTTTCAAGATAAACTCCTAATTTCTAATTTTCACATTCCAGTGCTATGAGCCATCTTTTCAAGCATCAATGTTTTCTCTGTCTCTCTGTCTCTGTCTCTCTCTCTCTCCCTCTTACTTTTAGCTTTCCTTTTTAACTGAAACTTTTGGCAGCTTAGAACAGTACCAGGTAATAACCATCTAATAGTTTCTTAATGTAAAATAAACATGGCAGCAGAGGTCCCTTTCACTGTGTATATCAGTGTTCTCCTTGACAGGCAGGTGGGCTAGTGCCTGGATAAGCACCAAGTGCCCCCAGCAGAATTATTTCACAGTTCAAAACTAAAATCCAGTTTTGTATCCCAGGTACCAAGTGGAAAAATGAAGAGTGTCCTGGTCTTTCTAGGTCTGCTTTGTTATTCCATAGCTATGCCAGTGAGTATTAAAAAAATTTAGGACTTTTCTTTATGTTCTATTGTTGCATAGTTTGGGGAAAATTCCTGGGCTTATTTCAATTGATGTTCTGAATTTGTCACAAATATTCTCTCACTTCCAGATGCAAATGCCCCGAATGCCTGGATTTAGCAGTAAAAGTGAGGAGGTATGTATGTTTAGTCTCAGGAGAGACATTTTCCAGAGCCCTGTCCTGAGAGTTCATTTAAAAAGAATATTAGGGAGTTCCCTGGTTGCCTAGTGGTTAGGATTCTGGGCTTTCAATGCCAGGCCCAGATTCAGTCCCTAGTCAGGGAACTGAGATTCCTCAAGCTGCAGGTGCCACCAAAAAATAAAAAATAAAAAGGAGAATAATGGAAAACTTTCTGATATATAAAATTTCTTATGAAAGAGGCAGAGACTCTACCTCTTAAACTCTCAAATCATAGTGCCACAGAAGGTTTTTAAATTTCATTACTTATTTTAAATTTATGTATAACTAGTCAAAGACATTATGACTATTATATCTAAAAATCAGAAACTTGCTTCTTGTGATTTTATTGAATAAAAAATTTTCACTTTGTGCCACATAAATGGATTCGTTTTGTCACAGATGCGCTATGGTCACTTCAACTTTATGAACTCCCCACCTGTAAGTTCCGCTTTATATTATTTCTAATGATTTCTTGTTTATATACAGATAGTTATAAGGTCTGTCTTAGCTAATAAAGACACCAATCATTATTCACATGTTTTAATTAACCATTATAAGAGTTTCAAGGAAAAAAAATTATTTCACCTATCCCCTTACACCAAATTTTCTTCTTATTCATTAATATTGTACTTTCATGTAGAAAAAAGCATTTATTAATTACACTGCTTCTTTATATCTGAGAGAAATTTGTTCTGGGAAAAGACTATTCAAGATATATTTACAAATAATGAGAAAAAATAGCATAAGTAAATACTGGGAGGAGGATAAAGTTTTATTTGGATTATCTTGAAAGATAACACTAAAATTATGAAATAAGTTTTTGTCTAATTTTTAAAATTTAGCTTATACTTCCCACTATGTGCTAATTCTTAGAACTAACTAATAATGAACGTATTATCAGTTGAATCTTCTGGCATAATTTTTCTGAAAAAATTGTATGATAGTACAATAATACTATATGTTACTTTTGACTTTGGTAACATGATCATGAGACCCATTGAGGGGAAAAATCAAGGACTTCATCAATTTTCCCTTAATCTTTTTCATTCAAGTCATTCTCTTTTAAAGCCTCTCACCTAAAATCATCACCATTGTCAATTTTCTCATCTTTATCTTTTGATAGGCCCAAGTTTTCAAACTCTCATTCTCAGTTTTAGCAACTTTGCCAGTGATTTGAAATTTTTACCAACTTAATTGTCATGAAATCCTACATCTTAATGCAAGATTTGCAATTTCACCTTCCATCAATCCACATGGCATTTGCACGGTATTGTGTGTGTATCATCCATAGACAGTGAGAGACTGATTAATGAAGCCTGGAGACAGAGACTGGTGTTAAGTCAGAGAGGGAATGTTTGAATGGGAACTACTGTTGTAAGAGTTCAATTCATACATAGCATTTTCAGATTATAACTGCTTTTGCTTCCCTGCCAACCTTGTAATTGTGGAGATTTTCATAATGAAAACGGAATTAATGAGGATTCACCTGTAATCGAGAACACAGGCCCCATATAAGGATATTTACACACATAAAATTTTTACTCTTTCTCTTTCTTTTTTTTTTAACACTCTCACTTCGTCTTCTTTTTGCTCTTTCTCCTCTTCATCCAGCCTATAACAAGTCACAGGAATTGTGAACTTGATATCAACTCCTCTGTAACTTGACTTGTATACTTCTTACCTGAGTCAGGGCTTCAGAGTTAGAAAATTATAAGCTGAATTCTTTAACTGAAACTTCTCACCTAATTCTGCCTTTTGCTTTGTTTCATTGGTTTTCTGAAAGACTGAAATTCATTTCTGTAAGAAAACATGTAAAGAAATGCTAGCTAGGCAGGTGAGAGGGAGGTCCAAGAGGGAGGGGATATATGTATACATATTGCTGATTCACTTCGTTGTACAGTGGAAACTAACACAACATTGTAAAGCAACTATACTACAATTTAAAAAAATAACAAAAATAAAAAGTATAAGAGAGCATTTAAAAAAAAAATGCTAGGGCTTCCCTGGTGGCGCAGTGGTTGAGAGTCTGCCTGCCGATGCAGGGGACACACGTTCGTACCCCGGTCCGGGAAGATCCCACATGCCGCGGAGCGGCTGGGTCCGTGAGCCATGGCCGCTGAGCCTGTGCGTCCGGAGCCTGTGCTCCGCAACGGGAGAGGCCACGACAGTAAGAGGCCCGCGTATCGCAAAAAAATAAAAAATAAAAATAATAAATAAATAAATAAAATAAAATGCTAGCTAAAGAGCTTGAAGCTTCCATTGTTGACTTAAGCTTCATAGGCTTTTTAAGATCCTGGACTGAGTTTTAGAGACTGACAGAGAGGGTGGGGAGAGCTGGAGTACCAGCACTCATGTGAATTTACTGTTATTTACTACCCTTGCAGATGGTACACCTGGGTCCCTTGTATGGAAATGGTATGCAGCTCCCTCAGCTCTTCCTGCCGTACCAGATGCCCATGTGGCCTCAGCCACCACCCAACAAGAAGCGCCCACAGAAACCTTCATCTCCCTCAGCACCCAAACACCAGAGCAAGACTGATCAAGCCCCAGAGACCCAGAAACCCAACCAGCCTCAACTAAAACAGCCCCTACCGGAGCATCCTTTAAAGCAGCCATCACCCACCCCAACTCAGCCCCAAGAGGAAACCCAGACACCTCAGGTGAGGCCTGCCGAGCAAAATTCCAAACCAGAGTCATAAATGGCCTCAGAGGGCTTCAGAGGGCCATGCCACCCCCACAAACACACTTCCTCCAATGCTCCTCAACACAGATACCGCTATGTACAAAACAGAATCATTAGCTTGGACACTTTCTTCCAAGGTGATGCTGTCACCACCTATCCAAAACTGCCTGGCAAGTCTATTCTAGCCTTCATTTAATGGAAAATTACCCAAATACTGTTGAGAAGCTCCTTTTGAAATACAGAGGCAACAGGGTATAAACATGAGCACCAACAGAAAAGTCAGGGAACAGAGATTCAAATTCTACCCCGGTCCTTATTAGTTGTATGATCTTGAGCAAGTCACTTTGCCTTTCTAGGCTCCAGGTTCATCATGAGTAAATGGAATGTTCTCTAAGTCCCTTCCAGATCTATGCTTCGACTGTCTAAAACATTGCTCTGCAAGTTAACACTGCTTCCAGGACTTCAGGATAGCATAAATGTAGTCCTGACTTAAAACAAGAAGACGGGCAGATGATTTCTCAAGATCTCATCCATCATGGAGCTTCTAAAATGTTGTCTTGAGTCAATTAGCCTTCATTATCAGACCTATCATAGCTGTAGAGAATACAAATTTGAATGAAAAGACACTCCTGGCTTTGAATCCTGGCTTCAATCATTTACCAGCTCTGAGATTTGGGGCAAGTGACTCAATTTCTCTGAACCTCAGAATCTTAAGTGAAATGAAAATAATAATAGCACATATCTTCTACAGTTATGTGAGGATTAAATGAACTTACTAGTATAAAATTCTCAGCACATTACCTAGAACGTAAGTGCTCAATAATACTAATTGTTATTATTATTATTATCATCTCTGCCCTTAAAAAATTCAGTTTAATGCAAAGGAAGATGTAGACTTCCAAGTTCTAAATAATTGTCTTTAATAAGTTTGTTTCATTTTTCATTTACTCTTCTCATTTCCACATCACTCTGATTCTTTTCTTCTTTCTAGGCATTCCCACCATTTGGCAATGGGCTATTTCCCTATCAACAGCTACCGTGGCATGTTCCACATGTGAGTTCTTTTCCTTTAAACTAGAACTGAAAAATAATATTAGCATGCTGTATCTCAAACTAATTTGAGTTCATACATTTTAAATGGAATGCCATATGCCAATCAGTAGAGAATATGAAACAAAATCATCACATCAGTAATCATGTAGGAAAAAAAGAATTTTTTAATTAGATTTTTTACTCCAATTGTTGAAATGAACATAGCCTAAATCATCCAACACTACTACTAACTTAGATAATGAATTAATTTCAAAAGGTTGTGCTCCTTCACTACTATTCCTCACCCAAGAGATGAGAAAACACAAAGATTATCCTCATTTAATGTAATGGGGAAATTGGGACAAAATGGAGTTTGAAAACCATGATTAGGCTAAGATCCTTCCATAATGTCTTATTATTTCTAGACAAAGATATTTCATTGTAAAGAATTTTGCAAAATAATAATTATAGGAATCCTTTAAAGGTTAAAATCATTAAAATAAAACATAATGTTGAAATTGCATGGCAAGCATTTACGATATGAATCGCAAAATAAACTAATTGAACTATAGAAATATTAATGGTCAGTTGCAGTTAAACTAACAAAAACAACATCAATAAATATTTGATGACTCTTCATTTAGCTATGGCATTGGTTTTTCTTGTCTACAACTCTATAGTCAAGAAGGCTTTTTATAACCAAGGAACAATTCATTTCAAGCAGTAAAAATTTCTTATTTCTTTTTCCTTGTAAGAGTGACATCCTTTTTACTGGCAATACTGAACAAAGAAAATGAAGGCAGTACCAGGTGAAGATTTAAAAAGGAGATGAACATGATTCTCTTGCTGAAATATCTATTAATCTCATCTATGTAGAACTTCTGTGGGAGCTGAATTGCTTTTTGAAACCCTCCCACTATGCTTTTCTCAACACTCCTATGAGCAGAAACCCAACCTCCTAGTTTGATTAGGAAAATAAACCTTGGTTTTGACTATAAAAATATTTTAGTAATAATCCAGGAAGGATTGTCAGTTTGTCACCTTAAATGTAAACATTCAAAAAATAACATCATTATTTAATCTCAATTATTAGATATTCTAATATAGATGTTTGGATCCTAACAGCACTCAAATCTCTGTGCGTGTGTGTGTGTGTGTGTGTGTGTGTGCATGCACACGTGTGTGTATTGGTGATGGGGCAGGACGACTGCCAGGATATGCAGCCACATGTGGTATTTTCCGTAAGATAACCTGGGATCCAGATGAAGGCTTTGTATTTACCAGAATTCACTGATGGTTATGTCATAATTATTAATAGCTAGATTTTAAGAGCTAATGACTCAGAAGCTAAAAGCCACCAACAGTGCTAACGCTGACTTGAACTATTTTTAAAAATCTTGAGTTTTACAATCAAATGGCAGCATAGAAAGTGGTTTTCTCTGTGTTCATTGTGTCTTTCACCTTTCAGAGGGTACCACCAGGTTATGGACGTCCACCAGTCAGCAATGAAGAAGGTGGAGTAAGTACAAGCAAAGCTACAATCCTCATTAGGAATTACAATATGAAAGTCTCTGCTTTTTTTTATCCCTATCTAATAAAAAAGTTAAAATCCAACACATGAACCTGTAGCTCAAGCACCTGTGATTTTTAAAAAGTGAAACAAACCAAGCAAGTAATCTAAAATAAAATAAATGTGATATATCATTTCTCCCCTACATGTATAGAAATCAACCTCTCTCTCTCTCTCTCTCTCTCTCTCTCTCTCTCTCTCTCTCTCTCTCTCTCTCTCAGAAGGCTAACTTACTAACCTTTGCTCAAGGCTGATGCTGGACTCTAAACAGTGATGGAACAACTAGTCAACAGGAACGAAGTAAATCTATCTCAGAATGTTATCCCCAGAAGGAAATTAAGTAACCATCTAATGACCTCATTGTACAAATAAATTGAAGCCAAGAGAAGCTAAATTACTATTCAGTTTTACCTACTGAGTTAGAGGATAAACTGGACCCAGAATCCAAGTGTTCTGATATCCTATCCAATGGGTTTTTTAGTACACCACACTAGGAGAGGGGCCAAATGCAGTGATACACTATTTAAATATTCTAGCAATGTGTCATCAAAAAAAGCCATTGTAGTGATTGTGGCACAGTACCCCACCCCTGGAGTGTACTTCCTCTTTTTCCCTAAATATGTGATATGTCCTCAGTGAAATGTGGAAACCTGATAGTTCTAGGGGGAGGGGCTGAGGGGCGGGTTGTTAAAATAATGACATTGAAAATTCCTATTCAGTAATGGCATAAGGTGCTTTCAGATATATCATTGTGAAATAATCCCAAATGATTATTCAGATAAGTGCATGCAACCTGGAAATGGGCACTTCAATTTTTTTCATTTTTATTGTGGTATAGCTGGTTTACAATGTTGTGTTAGTTTCAGGTGTAGAGCAAAGTGAATCTGTTATATATATGCACATAGCCACTCTTTTTTAGGTTCTTTTCCCATGTAGGCCATTACAGAGTATTGAGTAGAGTTCCCTGTGCTATACAGTATGTCTTTATTAGTAATCTGTTTTATATATAGTAGTGTGTATATGTCAATCCCAGTCTTCCAATTTATCCCTCCTCCTCCTTACCCCCTGGTAACCATAAGTTTATTTTCTATATCTGTGACTCTATTTCTGTTTTGTAGATAAGTTCATTTGTACCCTTTTTTTTACATTCCACATATAAGCGGTATCACATGATATTTGTCGTTCTCTGACTTCACTCAGTGTGACAATCTCTAGGTCCATCCATGTTGCATTATTTCATTCTTTTGGACATTTAGGTTGCTTCCATGTCCTGGTTATTGTAAATATGGGGACTTCAAATTTTTACAAACATTTCATGAGAGAGTGAAAGAGGATGACACAGGCAATTTGCATAGGTATTAACATCTGCATTCCACCTCTCAGGGACACTGCCTGATTTGCTGCATGCTGTCCGAGACATATCCTCACCCATCCATCTCTTCATCTCTATCCACAAGTAGGAATAAAAATACTTTTTCTTTAGATTGTATTTTTTTTTAAAGAAAGACTAAATGACCTAAATGCCACATGTGTGTCTAACAAACATACTGACACTGCTCATGATGATTGCATCATTCATTAAACAAACATTTATTAAGCACTTCCCACTGTGCTAAGTACTGGGGAAAACAAAGATGAGAAGAATGTTTTCACTCAAAAACTTCACATGGGAAAGTCAAGTGGGAGAATCCCAGAAAAATAAGCAACTGAAATTCAGTGGGATAATTGTTAAAGCAGAAGCCTATACTGCTGTGGACACCTGAGAGTAGAGCCTAATTCTGCCTAAGAAAACCAGGACAGAGAAGGGAGCATTCAAGCTGAGTCCTGAAGATGAATCAAGTTCTCCAGGAGGGATAAATGTATAGGCAAAGAGAAAGTTCAATCTGAAGAAGCCATGTGCAAAGGCACTGAAACATAGAGTACTCAGAGAACTAAAAGTAGCTGTTTTTAAATTATTATTTATTGTAGTAAGAACACAACATGAGATCTACCCTCCCAACAAATTCTGAAGTATACAATATTGTTGCCTATAGGTACAATGTTCTACAGCAGATCTTATTCATCTTGCTTAACTGAACCGTTAAGCCCATTGATTAGCAACTCCCCATTTCCTCCTCCCCCTAGCCCCTGGCAATCACCATTCTACTCTTTGATTCTATGAATTTGACTCTTTTAGATACCTCATAAAATGGAATCATGCAGCATTCATCTTTCTGTGACTGGCTTATTTCACTTACCAAAACGTCCTCAAGGTTCATCTATGTTGGTGCATATTGCAGAGTTTCCTTCTTTTTTAAGGTCATTGTGAATAGTGCTGCAAGTAGTGTGATTTACAACCGCATAAACTACAAGGGGGAGGAAATAAGGCTGGATATAATTGTTATGGGCCAGATGATTATTTAAAATAATAATTATTATCTTTATTAATATTATATATTATTATTATCAGGCACTTAGTAAGTACTAGGCACTGAGCTTTATATATGTTACCTCACTTGATCTTCATGATAACCTATGAGGTAGATATTATTTTATTATCTCCATTTTACAAATGAATAAACTGAGGTTAGCCCAGAGTCATATTATTAGTACTGGTGGAATAGGGATTTTAACCCATATTTGTCTAGAGCCCCACTCTTTGGCACCATGCTTTGTATGTTATGCTCTGAGTTTACAGTTTGTCCTGTAAGGTAAGGGCAACTTTAATATTTAAGGAGGAAAGTGACAGAACTTTCCCACATACCCACCCCCAACCTCCACTACTCTGATGGCAATGGACAGGCAGTATTACAGGAAAGTAAAGTTATATCCAGAGTAACCAGTAAGAAAACTGTTGCAATAGTTCAGGGATATTGGGGATAAAGGAGAAGACAAAGATGAAAGTTTAGATTTTATAAGATTTGGTCATTAATTATCTGGGGAAAATAAAGGAGAGAGTGGAAACTTGGGAAACTGGGTATATAGTGGTGAATTCTGCTTAGATATAGCATATTAGAGAATAAGGTTTTGGGGAAAATGAGTCCAGTCTGGGTACATTCAATTGGAGATACTCATAAACTCTTTAGCGTAGCAGTCTTGCTGTCTCAACCTCAGGAGAGAATCATGTGCCAGAGTTATGGCTTTAGGAGTCACTGGCATGTATCTGTATTGAAAGAACTGGACTGCAATAGATTGATCAAAGCAGGTGTGCAAAATGAGAACAAAAGAATAAGGTGGATAGAGAATGGAATCCTAAAAAAAAACAAAAAGAACTTAGATTTAGAATCCAGGCCTAGGAAGAGAAAACTGAAAAGTAATGGTCAGAGAGTAAGAGTACCAGAAGGAAGAAAGGTCATGGAAACCAAGGAGGAATCAGATTTCAAGAAAGAAAGCGTAGCCAACAGTGATTTAAAAATTATGTGGCCAATAAGATTTTTACTATCACTTTTAAAAATTCCAAGCAGCACCATGGTGGGAAACAAAGAATAATTGTCAATTTCCATCTTCTTCCCTACAGAATCCTTACTTTGGATATTTTGGATATCATGGATTTGGGGGCCGTCCTCCTTATTATTCAGAAGAGATGTTTGAACAAGATTTTGAAAAACCAAAAGAAAAAGATCCTCCTAAAACAGAGAGTCCAGCCACTGATCCTTCGGTTAATTCAACAGTTCCTGAAACTAATTCTACCCAGTCAAATGCACCCAATCCCAGAGGGAGTCAGGGTGGAAATGACACCAGCCCAACAGGAAACAGTGTCCAGGGGTCTAACACTGTGAGCAATCCTACAGCTCAAAACAGCCCTGCAGTAAATGTTTCAGGCCAGGGAGTTCCAAGAAGTCAAACCCCACGGGGACCAAGTCAGACAAATATTCATGAAAATTATCCAAATCCTAACATCCGTAGTTTTCCTGCAGGAAGACAATGGCGACCTACTGGCACCGCTACGGGGCACAAACGTAATGGGCCTTTTTACCGAAATCAACAAATTCAAAGGGGTCCCCGGTGGAACTCCTTTGTTTTGGAAGGCAAACAAGCAGTTCGTCCAGGATATCCAATATACCGCAGAGCTTATGCTTCCACTGCAAGAGGCAACTCTCCCAATTATGCAGGAAATCCAGCAAATTTCAGAAGAAAGCCTGAAGGGCCAAATAAACACCCTGTGGGAACCAATGTTGCCCCTCTGGGTCCCAAACATGGTACTGTTGGCCACAATGAAAACATCCAAAATCCAAGAGAGAAGCCAGTAAGTCAAAAAGAAGGAATCGTCATTCCTACAAGGGATCCAAGTGGCCCCTGGAGAAACTCTCAAGACTATGGAGTTAATAAATCAAACTATAAACTGCCTCACCCTGAGGATAACATGCTAGTCCCAAATTTTAATTCTATTGGTCAACGTGAAAACTCTTATTACCTGAGAGGAGATTCCAGAAGAGCTCCAAATTCTAATGGACAAACCCAAAGCCAGAATTTGCTCAAAGGGATTATTTTAGAGCCAAGAAGAATTCCATATGAGTCAGAAATTAATCAGCCAGAATTAAAGCACAGTATATATCAGCCTATGTACCCTGAGGGATTTCCTTCCCCTGCAAGGGAACATTTTAATGCTGGAAGAAATACTTGGAACCAACAAGAAATCTCTCCACCTTTTAAGGAAGATCCTGGAAGGCATGAAGAACACTTACCTCATCCTTCCCATGGCTCTGGAGGACGTGTTTATTACCCTGACTATAAACCCTATGATCCCAGGGAAAACTCACCATACCTTAGAAGTAATACATGGGCTGAAAGAGATGATTCTCCCAATACAATGAGGCAACCTGAAAATCCACACTATCCCATGAATACTCCAGACCCAAAAAAGACAATCCCTTATAATGAAGAAGACCCAATAGAGCCAACTGGAGATGAATCTTTTCCAGGACAAAGTAGATGGAGTGTGGCGGAGTCAAGCTTTAAAGGAGACCCAACAGTTAGGCACTATGAAGGCGAGCAATATACCTCAAATCAACCAAAGGAATACCTTCCCTATTCCTTAGATATTAATCCATCAAAACCCAGGAAGGATTTCCCTTATGGTGAATTTTACCCCTGGAGCCCAGATGAGAATTTCCCATCATATAATACAGCTCCCACTGAACCGCGGCCAGTGGAGAGCAGGGGCTATTATGCTAATAATGCCGTTGGACAAGAAGAAAGCACTATGTTTCCTTCTTGGAATTCCTGGGACCACAGGATTCAAGCCCAAGAGCAGAAAGAAAGAAAGCCATATTTTAACAGAAATTTCTGGGATCAGCCAACAAATTTACACAAAGCCCCTGCTAGTTCACCATACCAGAAGGAGAACAAGCCTTATTCCAGTGACTTCCCAGCTGGGCTTCAGAAAAATCCAATATGGCATGAAGGTGAGAATTTGAATTATGGCATGCAGACCACTAGGTTAAATTCACCAGAAAGAGAACACTTGGTTTTCCCAGACTTAATTCCTCCAAGTTACCCAGCAGTTCAAAAAGGAGCACATTTATTTCACCTAAGCCAGAGAGGCCCTTGCTGTGCTGGTGGCTCCACAGGGCCCAAGGACAATCCACTTGCTCTACAAGACTACACTCCATCTTTTGGTCTTGCACCAGGGGAGAACCAAGACACCAGCCCTGTGTATATAGAAGACAGTCAAACTACGCATGTAAGACATACTATCTCCCCGACAAGCATCCTAGCTGGCCAAAGAAACAGCTCAGAGAAAAGACTGCCTGGAGAAAGTCAAAACCCAAGTCCTTTCAGAGATGACATGTCCACTCTGAAGAGGAACACACCACGTTCTATAAATCAGTTGGGCCAAAGGGGAATTATGCCCTTTCCCGAAACCAGTTCCCTTCAATCAAAGAATACACCTTGCCTCAAAAGTGATCTTGGAGGAGAAGGAAACATTTTGGAACAAATATTTGAAGGCAACCAGCTCAATGAAAGAACTGTTGATCTTACTCTTGAGCAGCTTGTTATTGGTACACCTGATGAAGGTCCCAAGCCAGAAGGAATTCCAAGTGAAGTGCAAGGAAATGAGGGTGAAAGGCAGCAGAGACCATCTAGCATCCTACAGTTACCATGTTTTGGCTCCAAATTAACAAAGTATCGCACCTCCAGCACTGGAACTCCATCTAGCATTGGAAGGCAAGGCTCATTTGATGGGGATCCAATTACGCCTACTGAAATTCCTAACTCACTGGCTGAGTTAGCTACCAGGGCACAGTTTCAGAATATAAATGTAGACCCACTTAATGCAGATGAACACACTCTATTTGATTCTCTTCAAGTAGGGACCAATCCACAGGACCAGGTGCAAGACTGCTTACTACTTCAGGCCTAGGAATTATCTCAATCAAGCATTCTTTGGGGAAGGAAAATACCTGCTATTCTACAGTGGTTTCCAGACATTCTTCCCCCAAGATTTGATAAGTATCTCACCCTCTTGGTTATCCTTAAGTTTTTCCCCATTCCAGCAATAGGAGGTTGGGGCTCTGGGAGTTGCTAGATCTAGTACTGTCACCAATTAGCACACACTTAAAAAAAAAACAAACAGGAAGGCTATGACCACCAGTGCCTTGAAACTTGGAAGCCACTTGTCTGGATTAGTTTCCCTTTGCTTGCCGAATCTTCCTTTTTCTCTCAAGGTTCCATACTTGCAAAATTGTCTGGTTTTGCAAGACAGAAAAGCAGATGAATTTTCCATTTTATGTATGGAGATCTATACATCAATATAAACCTAATGCACTCACTGTACTTTTTTTTTTTCTCATGTTGGTCTTTGTCAGGTTTTTTTTTTTTTCCTGGTTAATATTCTCTTTTGGAATTTTTTCTTCTACTACCTCTTTCTTTACCTTTATCATTTCCTTTTTTCTCTTCCTTCTTTTCTTTCTTTCAACCATTCTATGTTTAGCTTTCTATTTTTTCCTTCCCCATCTTTCTCTATCACTTCTTATATAATAAGCTGTCTTTAACCATCACTAGTCTTTACATCTACTTTCTCCATATGTCTTCCTCTCTTTTCACCTTTCTGTTCTGTCTCCCAATGTATCACTTGTCAATCAATCTCTTTCTCTGACTCCTTTCTTCCCTTCCATTTATCTTTTTTCCCTGCTATACCATTTGCATATCTTAAGACTGCCCATCTCACTCCCTCTTTGTATTTCCTCGAAATTCTATCCCAATTTTTCTCTTGGCCCAGCCTAACCATCATTGTAGAATGTATTTTGGAAATAGTAGACACTATTACCTACTTTTATTTTTAATTTTCTTATGGCCTTTACCAGGTAGACACAACTCAGCCAGAGGAACACATTCAAGAAGAAGAACGGGGGAAGAGAGAATATTTACCCAGAACTAGTAGCCTGGAGACAAGACTTAGGAAGGTAGAGAGGGAAAAACTCCCCCTCTTCGACTGAGCATCAGATAAAAAGAGTAGGACTTGCCATACCCCATCACCAACTCATAACCTGCAAGATCTAGAGAATATATTGGGGGTAACACTATCCCAATCCAATAACAGAAACACTCAGTGGTTAATTTCTTTAGTAGCCCAGTGTAAGTGATCCTACCGGTGTATGCTACTACTAACATATAGACTTATTCTTCATGCCCTGGTAGAATTATTCACAGACACACTTCCTTTGTATCTTGATTAAATAGTGTAAATTATTTTGTAAAGTAGATATTTCTATACTGCCTTGCTTAGAATACATCTAGGTATTTTGTTTTGTTTTTAATAATGGCACTTCGGCCTACTCTCTGTATATTCCTTCCTAGAGAGGAAGAATTCTCTGAATTATCTAGAAAGTTACCTTTTAGCTCTTAGGAATTTATTAGGAGAAAATTTCCTGGGACAGATTTCACAAGAAGACAATAAGAAAATATGTTGAAAACTTCCTGAGGATTCTTGTCCTTTGAGTCTTCTCAAGTTCCTGGCGCAGTGTCTTGCACATAGTAGATAGCTTATAAATATTTATTGACTGGTTTTAAAACAGCTTTTGAAGCTCCCACGAAAATAGCACAGTGTGCTTGTCCTGTTGGTAAACCATCTGGGATGCTGAACAAGCCACCACACTCTGTAGCTTTACATATTCAACATTTGCATTGTGGAATCTCAGGGTAAGAAGGGATCTTAGAGGTAGATTACCTAGGCCAGTCAACTAGGTGCTTAAATCCACCACCGCCACCACCAGATTTTAATCACACACTGAAAAATTATTAACTTATTCTATATAAAACTGTCTCTTAAGAATTATCCTCATCAAAATAAAACTACATTGTTATGTTTCATTACTATTTTCCAAATGATTTTTAAAATCTAGATATGAATACTTTCACTGTAAAATACTCATTCACTTCAGTATTTCATCAAAATGCATGGATCATATATTTCTTTTGGCAGATATGTCAATGTATCTTCATCTACAAGGCACCACAGCTTTAATTTATCATCTCAGACCTCTGTAATGTAAAATGCAAAAGCACAGGGGGACAAAAATATCTACTGAATTTGAGAATATAGAATGAAGAAAAGGGGGGAGGAGACATCCCTGTAGAAAACGACTCTTCCTCTTACCACCATAGGTATTCTTCCATAAACCTGGATACTAGGGCTAAGTTCCTTACAATAAAAAACTTATTCTGTGTGCCCTTGCTAAGTTATTCATTAAGCTTTTAAGGTCAGCTCTAAGATGAAGGTGCATACAGTGGGGATGGCAGGCTCTGAAAGTGATCCCCTCTTGCCTCTAGTGCCCCCATCCCACCACCGTGGCCCTATTTCTATGATGAGTTCCTATGTTTAGTGGTCATCACCTGCTGATTCTAAAATAGCTGGATATATCCTAGTGATGACTTCAGTTGATAAATTAAATAAGAAGAAAATAATATCTGAGGATGACAAAGGAAATAATCCAGCAAAGCTAACACACACTTGCCTTATAAGCTTTTCTGTCTCACAGCCTATAATAGATTTCTCTAAGGGGTGGCTGGGCATTGATCCAGTTAGCTGGAGGAAGTCCTTTATTTTTTCACTTTGAGCAAGAAGCAAAATAGGATGATGAAATATAGGGTCAAACCACCTCTGAAAACTCAGCCTAGTAGCCCTTATCACAGAGATTCTTCCCTGGCTTTTTGGATCCCCTGAACATTATTTATTTTAGTCACTCATATCAGAGTCTTAAATTTATACATCTTTAAAGAAAATTCACAAGACGTGCCATGTGAGTTACTTTTATCATTTGTTTTGACATGACTCCGCCCTCACTTAACCTAGTCTCCTTTGGTCGTGACCTGAAGGACCCTAAAGAAGATTCATCTTGTCTTCAGGAAACCAAACTTTATTTCTAAAAGCCAAAAAGGGAACCAGATATGTAGGACTTGAAGTCAACAGCTCTGTCCTTCCTTCACAAAATCTCAAAGGTTTCACTGTGACTCAGACCAAGTACACAACTAAAACTCAGAAGAAAACTGCACTTGATAGGAAAGAGGTAATCACCGTTTAATAATGGTTTATAGCTATTGGTTTTGTCCACCTGTTCTTCCATGCCTCTGCACCTCATCCCTAGCCCAGTAACATCAGCCACTGGATCTTTTTCTCTGCCTTTGAATTCATAGCCAATAAACAGGATTCAGCTGGTAACAAACAGAATAGCATGCTGAAAGAGCAGAATTCTTCAAATAAAGGAGCAAAGAGGAAACTAAGCTGTAATTCAACACAGATGTAACTGTGAAATAGATGAAGCTGCCCTCAATGCCCCATCACCTTCCCAGTTAAGGTCCTCTGCTATCACAGTGCCCCATTTCATCTCCCTGAGGACACAGCACCCGCACCCTCCATTTCTGTGCTTCGTCAAAACGGGACAGTAGGGGCTTCCCAAGTGGCGCAGTGGTTGAGAGTCCGCCTGCCGATGCAGGGGACGCGGGTTCGTGCCCCGGTCCGGGAGGATCCCACATGCCGCGGAGCAGCTGGGCCCGTGAGCCATGGCCGCTGAGCCTGCGCGTCCGGAGCCTGTGCTCCGCAACGGGAGAGGCCACAACAGTGAGAGGCCCGTGTACCACAAAAAAAAAAAAAAAAAAAAGGGACAGTAATTTCCTCTGTACTTATCCAAATAACCATGCCTCATTCTTCTCTGCACTGTATACAGCTGGTATTTGCTATGGTTAGCCTGGCAAAAATATTCCTTCTCAAGTGTTGGTTAATATGTGGTCCTCCCAAATCATCCACCATGCCCTTAAAGAGTGAGTCTAATCACAGCACACTACATCAAAGTTTCTCGAGCATTAACGTGCACATGAATCTTATTAAAATGCAGGTTTTGGTTCTGTGATCTGGAGTGGGGCCTGTAATTCTGTATAATGAACATGCTCCCAGATGATCCTGAATCAGCCAGTTGGTAGATCAAAGTTGGAATGGTGAAGTGCTAGGCTATTTCCTGTAAGTAAGGGGTAACTGCACACTCACCAGAGAAGGAACACAAAGGTCTCAACCACTGAAAAAACTGAATATCACCAATTTGAGGGGATTTATATAAATGAAGCATGTTAAGTGACAGGTTCGATACAGAACACAAAGAAAGAGGGGCAGGCCAATCCTCTCTCTATTCCTACATGTATGTTATGCTTCCTCCTGTCTCTTTACCTGGCTCATGTAGTTCTACAAAGTTCTACTTCCATCCATGAAGGCCCTTTTCCATTAATATCTCCTCCAAGATTACCCTAACCCTAAGCTCCCCAACTTCCATGAAGGCTCACAGCACATCGTTCTTTATATTTAATCACTCACTGTCTTATATCATGTGCTGATTTTTTCCTGTGTTAGTTCTACCTGTAGAAGAGGGAAGAAAACTCCTAAAAAGGGAGGCTCTGTTCTTATTCATCTCATGTAACTATCACAGTAACTGGCATTGTGCTGAGGACAGAGTAGATGCTAAATAAATGTCACTTTTTCTTTAAATACATTTTGTAAATGGATAGAAATTTAGAATTTCCCAAATTTTAATATAATTGATTAAAAAAATTAATAACAATTAATATTTTTCTAGTTACCGAAATACATACTCATTGTAGAATATTTGGCAAGTAATAAAAAGTAAAAGATAAACAAATAAAAATAACACATAATCCCACTAGCCAATGTTAATACTTTGGTCTATTTTCTCTTTTATGTGTATAAGGGAGGGAGGGTCTTGAAGTAATTATTTTATGAAATAGCCTACATTTCCCTCTTCACGTTATATAAGCAATTTCCATATAATTAAAAATACTTAAAGCTTCATGTTTGTTGTCTGTAAAATATTCTCAAGTATATACTGTATTATCATTCCCTTCAATGATGGACTTAAAGTCTCTTATGAATTTTCACTATAATAAATAATGTTGTGATAAATATCTTTATTCCTCTTTGTCCATACTTCTGATTACTTCCTCAGAAGTGGAATTACTGGAGGAAATGGTCTGAAAAATGTATTTTAGACAGGATAACATTGAATGAGATCATTGGCTTTGGAGCCTCACAGTCTGGATCCAATTATCAGTTCTCCATATACTATTTGTCAAACCTTAATAAGATTACTTTAACTCTTTGCATCTTAGTTTCATGATTTGTAAAATGAAGACAATGATTATTTCACAGGACACTTATGAGGACTAAATGAAACGTGTTAAAATGCATATGCATTGTATTTCACAAATCAGCCACTAGGTGGAGATGGAGGTTTATAATTCTAAAGTCGTGTTTCTAAAGCAATTCCCAGGCAGCCGCAGCAGCACCCAGGGAATTTTTTGAGACCTGCAATTTCTCCTGTGGCATCCCAGAACTAGTTAATCAGCATCTGAGGGTGGGGCTCAGCAATCTGTTTCAATGAGTCCTCCAGGTGAGTCTCACACACATTAAAGTTTGAGAATCACTGATCTAATACGTGTTCACATTTTTCTCTTATTTGTTGCCTGAGCAAAGAGAAGAGCCAAAAGACAACACATAACATCAACTGTAATTTACAGAAGGTTACTGAAAGCTATAAAAGCTGTGTTAAGTGATATACGTACATTATGGCATGTATGCTTACTTTTATAAGATAGTTATTTCATGAGATATTTTATGAGATAGTTATTTTTACTCACTTTTCAACCTTACATTGAATAAACTTGCCCTTGGTGACTTGTTAGTCTCTAAGTAGAGTATTCCAAGCTAGGCCATGGATTTAACCACTATACTACACTGCCACCTCAAAGCCTGTCTTAGTATCTTTGCCACACTCAGTCATCATTGGTTGGGAACAGCCCATGGACCTCACACAAAGACAAAGGAGAGGTTCCTTTCACAGCTGCTTCATCTGCACTGACTTCTCATGTATCCCTGCTAAATTGTCCACTTAAATGTATGAATGAAACTAACAGGAAGGCTTTAATCACTCTTCAGTAACTCATTTAAGAGTCACCTGCTACTCTGGATTTATACTGAATGAGTTAATGCTTAATAAAGCACTTAGACTAACACCTAGCACTTAGTATAAGTGCTAAGTTGTTTTCAATATGATAATTCTAGAGTTTAACTGAACTTCTGAAAGAAGGAAGACCCGCAGGACTTTAAGTTTGCAGTCCTCTTCCAGCTGGCATTTAATGAGGCAATAATACTGGCATAGGGCTCTCTCCTACGAGAATTTGCAACATGGTACCAAAAATTTTTTTATTGGGTATGCAGAGAAACTAAGGCAAAGATGGGAATACAGTAGAGCAGCCTCTTCAGAAACAGTCTCCCCCTAAAAGTTCTCATCACAAGGGAAAAAAAATTTGTACCTATATGAGGTGATGGATGTTAACGAAACTTATTGTGGCAACAATTTCACAATAGATAAGCATGTGAAGTCATTCTGCTGTACACCTTAAAACTTATACAAAGTTGTATGTCAGTTATATCTCAATAAAACTGGGGGAGAAGTCTCCCATAAATACTCAGAACACTTCGAAACCTACTTCTTTGCTTTACGTGACTCTGCCAAGTGATTGTGATTATGCATATGTCTTGTTTCCTCAACTAAGCTGTACTCATATTCATTCATTCAACAAATATTTATTGAGCTTCTCTACGTGCCAGACACCCTTCCCAGTGCTGGGGATACATCAATGGGCAAAACGGAAATGGCTGTGCTTGTGGCACTTATGCATTGTTGTGGAGGAGACACCATAAACATAATATATAAGTAAAATGATATAGTCTGCTAGAGGGTGATAAGTACATGGGGGTGGAATAAACCAAGACAGGGAACAGGATTTGCAATTTTTTTTTAAGTAGTCAGGGTGAGCTTCATGGTGAAGATTGTTACCGAACTGAACTGGGGTCCAACTGAGCAGAGGTCTAGGAAGTGAGTGGCACTATCTTGAGGGCACTTATCACAGATTAATCACCAAAAATCTACCAGAGTTCCCTGCATGTGGTAAATATTCAATAACTGTTTACTGATTAAATAAAGTTCAAATTCTTGGCTAAAACCACATACCAGATTGAAGATTGGTCAAGAATGATTTGTCTTTAGCATGTCAAAACTATGATTCCTACTGAAGTACCAGAGTGTCGGAGCCTTATCCCTAAAAAAAAAAAACAAAAAACACTGAATAATCAGTATGAACACAGTGGAAGTTATTAAAAATGACTATTACCATTTGAAAAAAAAGAAAACAGAACAATGTTTCTTCAAGAAACTGATTTTACCAATCAGCTTCTCATTATTTTAAATGCAGGGTCAGCATTTACTTTCCACAGTAGTCTTAGATATGTATGCCAATTGGCCTTGACTTTCTGCCATAAGTAGTTTTATGTGCCATGAGAAACACTATATTTGTCAGGATGGACCTGGCCTTTTTATTTAATTTTAGGTATAAAATGACCTCAAATATTACAGGTTTGAATTCAGTGATTAATGCATAATTATACTTACAAACCGTTCCTCAGTAATAAATGATATTTTTGTTTATTTATTTATTTTTGGCTGCACTGGGTCTTCGTTGCTGTGACGGGCTTTCTCTGGTTGCAGCGCGCGGGCTTCTCATTGCAGTGGCTTCTCTTGTTGCAGGGTGGGGCTCTAGGAGCCTGGGCTTCAGGAGTTGTGACATGTGGGCTCAGGAGTTGTGGCTCACAGGCTCTAGAGTGCAGGCTCAGTAGTTGTGGCACACAGGCTTAGTTGCTATGCAGACTGTGGGATCTTCCTGGACCAGGGCATGAACCTGTGTCACCTGCATTGGCAGGCGGATTCTTAACAACTGCGCCACCAGGGAAGTCCCATAAATGATATTTTAACTTATATACAGCAAAGTTAACACAAGCAAACTTTTTTCCAGTAAATTATTTCACACAGGTATATGCTTATGAATCTATTTAATTGTTCAAACTGTGCTGGAGAATACATATTTTGGAATACATAATTTGTTAGATTCAGTTATAACAGAGGTGATTTCTAATGGGAATTTCTCACACTATCCTGATTATCAAAAAAATTTTATTAAAAAAAATCCATATCATTTGCTCCCAAATCTGTTATATCAAAATATATTTTTCAATTAGACGCTTAATTATGTCACTTTCAGCTAATTGGTTTCATAAATATTAGAGATCCATTTTAAATTATTTTATGAATATTTCCAAAACATATTTTCCAATTATTATTTTTCTAATGAAGACAAACAATTGACCTATATATACATATAAATTTTCTCTGCACAGTGATACTTTTTTTGAAGAGAATAGTGTGGAATGAGCAAAAGCTTGGGCTCTCCAGGGCAAAGCCAAAAAAAAAAAAAAAGGCAAAATTTAGTTATGTCTCCTTATTTTTACTCTTTTGAGTTTTATTTTCTCCCCTTGTTTATTTTTTTAAATGCTAGAAATTTACCTTAAAAAATAACAATGCTACTATTTCAGTTATTTTCCCGGGGGCAGGGGGGTGGGGGGGAGTGGGGTAGTTAGTTTTATATTATCCCCCCAAAAAAATCATGGTTTCACATTCACTGGTAGTAAATATATTAACTACCTGGAATCAAAATGGAGAGCCTCTCAAGATAAGGAGTTGTGCAGTCAGCAATGACTTAAATTAGTCAGGATAGCAGGAATCCGGGGTCAAAGCTGTTTCCACCATTTTGGTCTTACCACCATAGGTAAGTGGGACCCTGTTTGTATAGCACTTGTTTCTGTCATAAGTGTAACAAGTCTCAATGTCTTCATCACAGATATTGCTCTGGGTGGCAGTAACTACTTGATTATCCAGCTCCACTTCTGTAAGATCACATTTTTTACAGCTGAAAAACAAATAGATGCATTAGACAACCCCCATCAAATGTTGTCTCAGAATGTGAGTAACTATACATTTCTATCCAAAATCAATTAGTTCGGACAAAGGGTGACTCCTTTCAGACTTCAACGTCTCTATAATACAGAATTATTTACATAATTTTTCAACCTTCAGTTGAAAGGAAGCAATATAATTAATAATATGATAATATGATTGTGAGGTACTAGGAGTAAATGAGTTATTTATAGTAACAAAGAAGGGTTTGTTCTTTAATTTTTTATGTTGGATTCTATAGTTTCCAAAGAAACACCTGCATGTTAATGTGTCTGATTATTGAACTATAACGACAAATTGGTCCTTTGTACTAATGGCAATAATTTCATCTTTAGAATAAATTTACAGCTAACTTTTATCTGTGATAAAGTTTTATGAATTTATGATACCTAATGTTTAACACAGGAATTAATGTATTCAAAAGTTCAAATTATATTGGTAAATGTTTATACCCCAATTTGTTTTCAAAAACATTCTTACTAACAATTTAATTAAAAGTTATTGACTTCAATATCTATATTAGTATGAAGGAAAATCTCTTACAGGTCGGACAAATGGTACACAAACTTGGTTCTCAGGGGTGAGGTAGGATCAGAGATATTCTCCCTGCTGTTCAGAGGAACACTAAAAAAAAAAAAAAGAAAGAAAGAAAGAAAACAAAGAAGAATAATGAAATTAGCAGATACTGCTATTTTTGGTAATAGGTATATTGCTAGGACAGTACTTACTATTTCATTCGGACATTTAGCACTCTATAAACACTCTTTAGTAATACTATTACTCAGATTTCACAGTAATTGTTACATTTTAAACATTGTCATTCAAAATAAACCTCACAACAACTCCTCTGTCAACTATCTTTGATTACTTGGCAAATCCCTGCTTTTCCTTTCAAAATAAGCTCAAGTTTTACCTTCTCTGTGATTTTTACTTTGATCCCATCCCCACCCCTCAATAAACTCCTTCCTCTGTAGTCTCATTAAAGTTTCATATATCTTATTATAACAAATGCCATATTACAGTTGCTTACCTACACAGTAGTTGCTTCTAGATTCTATAAATTCCTTGAAGCAAAAACGTTTACACATTCCCAGTGCCTTGCTACATGTGTGGCATGTAGAATATGTTCGATATTTATGGAATGAATGGACAGATACTAATATCCAAATTTTAGAAATGCAGTAATTATAAATCAAAGAGGTTGGTGACCTACCCAAGGTCACACAACTACTAAGTAGTAAAGCTGGAACTGGAATCCAGACCTCTTGATTTGGAGATGTTCCATGAAAAATTACACATCAACTAGTTCAGGTGATTTCGTTAAAT
Source organism: Lagenorhynchus albirostris (assembly GCF_949774975.1). Classification (NCBI taxonomy): domain Eukaryota; kingdom Metazoa; phylum Chordata; class Mammalia; order Artiodactyla; family Delphinidae; genus Lagenorhynchus; species Lagenorhynchus albirostris. The sequence continues at coordinate 51,274,223 of NC_083098.1, read as the reverse complement.
TTTACATTTTTTCATCTATGTCACCACTCCTCATCATATGCATCCCTCCCTACCAAAAAAACAAACCAAAAAAACCCCTCATGTTTCCTAAGTCAGTATTTAGCAATATTATCCACATAGATATCCAAGCCAAAAACTTGGATACCACCCTCAGTCTTCCCTCTCTGTCATGACCTATATCTAATCCATCTCACAGTTCAACTGATTCTGATTCTTTGCATCTGTGAACTCCAGCTACTTGATCAGGACACCACCATTTCTCTCCTAGTTTGCAGCAATACTCTCCTTCAGTCTTGACCCCTCCAATGTATTAACCACATTACTGTCAAAATAGTCTTTTTAAAATACAAGCCTAATTTCCTTCTCTGCTTAAAACCTACACTGTCTCCCCCTAGAAAACAGGGTATCATTAAGATGGCACAGAAGACACTACATGAAATACCTCTAACTCTCCAGCCTTCTCTCTCACCACACCACCCTCTTTATAACAGGTGCCAGCTGTAAACAGCTGTTTGCAATTGCACAAACTAACCACGATTTTCTCATCTCCAAGTCTTAACAGTGACAAAAACAATAACAGTTCTAACATTTACTGAGCACTTGCAGTGTGCCTGGTACTATGATAAACATGTTAACATGATGATTTCATATAATCCTCACAGCAACCCTGTTTCCTTTTCCTGGCATGATCTGCTTCACCCATCAACCCTGCCGTTCCCCCACACACATTTACCTAGCTAACTCCAGTTCAGTCAGCTAACAGCCATCATCCACTTCTACCACTTACTCCAAATACCCTCTCCTGTCTCCCCCTGCCACTCTCCGACCTCCCCCAAGGACTGGACTGGGTGCCCCCACTTTGTGCTCCTATAACATCCTATGCCTATTCTTGTCATAGCATTTACAATACTGTATTGAAATTGCCTTTTCAATTATTTAAAGTTCCCTACTAGACTGTAAATTCTTTGATGGCATGGACTGTGTTTTATGTAAATTCTTTTATCCCCAGCTCCAATCCTCAGTGGCTTTCAGAAGCACTCAATAAATGTTTGCCAAATGAATGGATGAATGATCAACTCTTTATTACACTGTAAAATCTCTAGTAGTATTTAAAAATGCTTTAAATAATGAGAAAAATAAGGGAATAAACATGTATGAGTGTTTCACCATGGGCCAAACACTGTTCTATGTGCTTTTATACATTACTATATTTAATCCTCACAACCTTAGGAAGTATATGTGTATATATACATACCTATATAATTATTCCTTTTTTTCAGTTTAGGAAACAGGCTCAAATTAGTTAAGTAACTTGCCCAAAGTCACATCATTAGTAAGTGATGGAGTTGGGAATAATGCCATAATGACACAGCAATGATAATAAAACTTTCAGAAATAAGATTAGGGAAGCATCCGGTGCTTTGTGACAGCCTGGAGGGGTGGGATGGGGAGGGTGGGAGGGAGGGAGACGCAACAGGGAAGACATATGGGAACATATGTTTATGTATGACTGATTCACTTTGTTATAAAACAGAAACTAACACACCATTGTAAAGCAATTATACCCCAATAAAGATGTAAAAAAATAAAAAAAATAAAAAAATAAATAAATTAAAAAAAAAAAGATTAGGGAAGCATCAATACACATCAGGGAAGTGGCATGAAGTAACTGAATTGCCTGATTCCAATAAATAATATATCATAAAAAGAATCATGTAATAGAAGAAAAAGATAAATTAGAGAATCCTGGTGTGCCATTTTAAATCTGTCCCCTGGAGATTTAAACATAAGATAGACACTTCTCTTCAACATGGTTTAAGTGCCGGTGTCATGGATGCCATCTCCTCAAGTTACATGCTTCTCCAATTGTTCTATCCTTAACAGGGAGCTATGTGGTATAGACTCTGTGGTCAGAGAAAATCTGCTAGAGGAAGAGATGTCCAAGCTAAGACATGCAGGGTGAGGAGTTAACCAGGCTAAGAGGGGTGGAAGAAAGAGTTCTTCAAGCAGAGGAACTAGGTTATGCAAAAACGGGAGGAAGAGAGCACTGTGAGTGTGAGAAAATAAAGGTACTGCAATGTACTGGCTTTTCAAACATGAGGTGAAAAAAGAAGTGGCAATGGAAGACCTTGAGAGTTTTGCCGAGCGTTATAGGTTAGGCTGAGACATTCGTAATTTATCCTAGTAACAACATTACGGGAACCAGCAAAGGGATTTTAAGAAGGATAGTGACATAATGATAACTGGCACATAGGTGAATAAATAACAACAAATATGTTTTGAAAATGTGCCAGGAACTATACAGTCTTTAAAAGGAATAGATCTTCTCAATTTATCTTTACAATAACCCTATGAGATACATATTATTTTCCTATTAGTAAAGATGAGAAAGTTGAAGTTTAGATTGGTTCAGTAACTAGCATCCCAGAGCACATAGCTATTTAGTGACAGCCAGAACTCGAAACAAATTCTTAAGCATATTATACTTCTCCCATTGATTAAATGGGATCGAATACTATGTTCTGTTTCAATAAGAGGTATTTGATTTGGGGGGGAGGCTATTCAAGGTAGAAGTAGTTCACAAGGAAGACATTAATGACTAGATCCAACAGGAATCTCAGTTCTTAAGTATTATTAGCATTTTTGCTGTCGAATAAGACTCATAGCTTATGACAGACTATGTGTGATATGAAATAAATATACAAGTGTAGACGAAATTAATTTAGTCAATTTGATTAGTCTACCTTACTTTTATGGAGACCGGCAGTTGAGTACAAAGTGAAATACTCTGTGGTCCATATATGGTACAAAACAAGCCTTTTAATGTTATCTCAAGTTTCACTTTGAACTGATCAAGGGCAACTAAAAGTTCTGATTCAAATTGAAATAACTCCGTATAAACAGGGCATGTTGATGACTAGATGCGACCTTCGGTTATTATTTGATCTAGCTGACTGGTTTTAGGTTGCCTGGAAACCTTTGTTCCTGCTCCCAACTTCTACATAATTGGCTCAAGCCCATTAACCAGATTCAACTAATGTAAGGTGCTACACACCAAAAAGAGGAGCAAAGATATAGGTATCACATGCAAACAATTGCTAATATCAGAAAGTATCTCTGCTCACAGTATGAAAAAATGAAACATGAAATACCACATACATAATTCTGATGTTTCTCTCCACAATGTCTTGACTAGGATCTTCAGCAGAAGGGATGATCCTGGAAGTAATCCGGGCACACTTACATTTGTTGTCAACAAGAACAGTCCTTTCATCTTCATCTTGGGCTTGAAAGATAAACATATTAAGAAAGGTAAATGAAAGTCTGTTTTTATACTTTCTATCGAGTTAATTTATGCCCTTCCCCCCAGCAGAAAACTTAAGTTTTATGGTTGATCAGTTTCGGCTTCTCCATTTGTTCTTTTTCCTAATCTAAAATAGCTAAGTGAAATCTCACAGCGTAGTGAAGGAAATCCAAATGAACTCCAAAAGGAATTTTCTCTCCTTCCCTTGGACCAGTCCATGGTCTTTCTAACCTGACTGAAAGAATTCTGGTTTTAATCTAATGCTATGAATATAGGCACAACCCTCTGAATGATGTGGCTTTGTAAAAGTCAGTGCCAAATGCCAAAATGAGAAAGAAAACAAAAATCTAAACTGGATTTCTCTCAGACCAGAGCAATTTATTCAAAAGTGAACAAAAAGTAACATTAGCCTTTCTAATAAGCCCAGTTTGAAGTGTCACGTCCTTCCTGAACTCCCAGTTATATTTTCTTTTTTCCTTAGATTGCATTAGAACTAAGAACATGCATATTTTCCCAAAGATAACCTTATTTTGTAACACTTTAAATATTCTCCACTAAAAGTTTCCTAAACTTAATTATATTCTTCTTTTTCATAATAACATTCAGGTTGTCATAGTATAATGATTTAATACAATAAAATAATAAGTGCTATATTTATTAATATTTCTTATAAGAATTATTTTTAAAGATACAATATATATAGACATAAGGTGCTATAAATTTGCTAAAACAATTTAGAATATATTGTGAGGTACAAGTTCTATTTAATATAATATGCATGTGTACAGAAAAAAATAATAAATGAATGAGTGAATACACAGATGACTATTAAAGCCTTAACTCTGAATGTCAACATTTATTGTCTAATCTGAATATTATACACAGATGACTATTTAAGCCTTAACTCTGAATGTCAACATTTATTGTCTAATCTGAATACTAGACAGTGAGGTCTGGTAAGTGCCGCAAAGAATTAACAAAGAAAATTTCTTATTATCTGGACTTAGATCAGTTAACAGATACCTGAAGAGTTAAGAATAAATAGCTTTACTGGTGACGAGGAGACTAATAATCCCATTAATAAATATAAGGAACAGAGAAGAAAAAGCAAGCTTGGAAAGGAAAATAGTGAATTAAGTTCCGGAATATATAAAAAAAGTTTTACATTTTTTTATTCTGAAATGATTTTAGTCTTACAGAAAATTTGCAAAAATAGTACAGAAAGTTCTCATATATCCTTCACCTAATTTCCCCTAATATTTACAACTTACATAACCATAGTACAGTTATCAAAATGAGGAAAGTTACATTGATATAATACTATAAACTAAACTACAGACCTAATTCAGATTTGACCAGTTTTTCCACTATTCTTTTCCTATCCAAGGATCCAATCTGGGATCCCACATTGGATTTATTTGTTGTGTCTCCTTAGTATATATGTATGTACTCTAATCTGTGACAGTTCCTCAGTCTTTCCTTGTCTTGTAAAAATTTTTAATAAAAAAAGAGAAGATGCTTATAATATATGTAGTGGGGGGAAAACAGTGTCATTTCATCTCTCTTAAAATGCATAAGAACCTGAGTAAAAAAAAATTGTTTTTTCTTTAAAAAGTTGAAAAATTATTGTAAAAAATTAAAACAATGTAAAAGACATAAATAAAAAGTGACAACCCACTCCCTCCCCAAAAATAAATAGCTTTATTTAATAGTGTTAATTAAACAATAATAATGATGCTAAATATCTTTTTTATTCCTATAATTTTAGCTAAGTGACCTTTAAAATTTCCTTCCATCAAGCCTCAATTAAAAAAACAAAGACTTAGTACACAAATTCAAGTTATAAAGGTTAAATGATAAGGATAGATATAACTGTAATTGGAAATCTAATTATTCTGGTGACAATCCCAGAGCAGGAAGGAGCTAACTGCAGTATTTCAGTCTTAATGATAACAGTCATTACAAAACATTTTAAGACCATTGTTATTGTACAATGTACACTGTTATTGTACAATGTATTGTATTGTACAATACATTGTATTGTACAATGTATTGTATTGTACAATGTACACTGTTATTGTACAATGTACACTAATGTAAGGTGTACATAATTGTTTTGAAGTACTTTATAATGTATTATTATGCCATTAGTCATAAGTTCTTAATAAATCTTCTGATTAAGGTCTGTATGGTATTGGAGAAAAATCATTACGAAGCAATTTAAGACAATGATATAATTCTTAATTTTTTGAAAAGTGTAAGATGACTTAAATGGTGTCCTTTCCCTCCTCCTGTATTCATGACTCTTAAATGTTTTCTCGCAATAAAACAGAAATGAGCATGTAATGCCTGACCAAAAAATACAGATTGAGTCAAGTAGTGACTTGACCATTAAGTCTTAAATAGAAAATATCTGTATTTTAGTTATGGCATATATTTTCTTGCCAGAAACCTAGGAAAAAACCATCATTACTGTTACTATATAAAAATACTAGGTAGCCTAATATACCTACCAGAAAAATGTACAAATACTTTCAATTCACCAAGACTTGTAAGATTCTAACATTCTGTTTCATCAACAAGCAGTATTTTTCCTAATAAACCTGTTATTGTAGACTATGCCTTACTTTATTCCAAGAGCACCTGAAAGATAGGTGCTCAATAAATATTTGTTAAATTTAGTTCAATTCAAACGAGTAAGAAAATAGACAATACATACTAGATATGAACGTAATGAGTTTACTAAAAGGTGATTCTCTTATACAGGAAGAATAGGATAGTAGTTAGGAGTGTGGACTATAGTGTCTGATGGCCTGGGTTCTACCTACCACATACTTGTTGTATGACCTTAGGTAAGTTACTTCATCTCTCTAAATTTCAATGGGCTCAACTATATGTCAGAAACAATAATAGTACCTACCCTCAAATGGTTATTGTGAGAATTAAAGTTAGCATAATGCCTAGAATATAGTATATACTCAATAAATTATAGCTCTTTTATACATATATAGCTATATATATGTTTCACATGTTTATAGGTATATAAATATGTTATAAACATATGTATTTATATATGTATAGGTACA